>NW_028274816.1:86319115-86624171 GCF_037043125.1 Eumetopias jubatus
GGAAGGGGGGGAGGGAGAGGCCGCCTCGCGCTCTCCCTGCGCGCGTGACTCACGCTGGCCGCTGACGTCAGGCGTGCGCGCGCGGCGGGGGGGGCTCTACGTACGTGTAGTGCTGCGGTTTCTCGGGCTGTGCCTGCAGCACCTGAGCGGTAGCGGCCGGGGGCGCCGAGGAAGCTGCGGAGCCGCCGGGCCCGGGGCCCTTCGACATGGTCCTGTCTTCCTGCCTCTTCGCCGCTCCCCTTTTATTATTCAGTCTGCGCGGTCCGCGCCGAGGACCCAGTGCGCCTGCGCCGCGCCACGAGAACGTGAAGACCCCCCGCACGGCAGCAAGGGTTGCTGGGAGTTGTGGTCCTCGGTTCGGCTGGAATTTTACCTTCGGCAGAGGGTTGCTGCCAAAGGAATGGACCACAATACCCAGGGATCCTTGCGGAGGATGTCCCGGATGCTGAGGGCCCGCCACGGCTTGTGGGGATTGTAGTCCCGCCGCGTTCCTCCTTCTTACCAGTCCGTTTCCAGTTTCGTAGGGGAGGTTTCCTTGAAACTGGAGCGTCTGGAGTAGAGAGGGCCCAGAGCTAGAGAAGCCCTAACGACTTATGTGAAATAGTCCAAGTGTAATTTCGCCACCAACAGTGTAGTAATTATCTCGCCATCGGACTTAGTAGGTTTTGGGTTCAGTGTTGATGCCGGCCCCAGTAGTGCTTCAGAATCTGTATTGTCCGTGCTTAGCTCTGGGCCCTTGTGCTGCAGGCACCTGCAGTCGGCCAACATCCTCTTGATTCCTGCGGCCAGGCTAACTGGGGAGGCATGAAGGAAAGTCTGCCTACTAGAAGTCAGCTTAAGAAATCTTTGCTAAGCAGGGCACCTGGGTGGCTCAGTCGTTAAGCGTCTGCCTTGGGCTCAGGTCATGATCCCAGGGTCCTGGAATCGAGTCCCACGTCGGGCTCCTTCCTCGGCGGGAAGTCGGCTCTCCCTCTCCCCCTGCTTGTGTTCCTGCTCTCGCTGTCTCTGTCAAGTAAATAAATAAAATCTTAAAAAAAAAAAAAATCTCTGCTAAAGTTGAGCTACACGACCAATACTCTGTTCCCGCGTTTTTGCGGAGGCGCTCCGTAAACCTTTACCAACCCTGAAACCTGGAACTCCACGACTTGGGTCCCTTCCCAACTCGACACCTGGCCTCACCAACTTGTTTCCAGTACATTAGGGGCCAAGGACGAATTTAATCTCCGTCTAGAATAGTCTCAGATACACCGACGAGTTGCAGGGGTGTTGAGAAGCGTCGCACACTGTCCAGAAGCAAGAGTCTCGGGTTGAGTAGGGGGTGCAATTTAAAATCCCCTGCAGTTTCCTTCTCCGGACCTCAGCTTTTCTGTGTTTTCCGACCCCACTTCCCACTGGTAGGGTGAAGTTCTTCACTCTGTGGCTTTTGTCAAATAAGCCAATTCCCCCTTTACAAAGTTCTTTATAGATCTATTGACAGTTGTCATTTAGCTTTGTTTTCCATAATGAAATCTATTTAAATCACTTGTTTTTAAGACATTTATGTTTGATTAGATAGGTTAACTAATGATTGTCACGTTAAGGAAAAACGTTCCCAATAACCTTAGGGGTGAGGGAGGGTGGAGTGAATGGAAAATTGTTAATGTTTAAGAATGACACTTATTTTATTTAGTTCTGAGTAACCTCACATCAGAAGCCAAATTCCCTACAAAGTTGAGAAACTGGTATTTCCTAAACAGGCCAAATCAATTGTTTAACCACTAGGGGCGTGCGAAGATGAAAAATTCCAAAAGGACAAATAAAAGTTGTAGTGTATTGGTTTAACCCTGTTAGTAAATCCAAGTTATTGGTTTATATGTTATCCCCAAAATACCTGAGTGTGATTTGAATGAAGAAATATAGTCCACAGCACTAGGCTTTAAGTAAGTGTATACCATAAGCTTCAGGATGAGTGTGTACTGGTAAAACTGGGAGATGATATCATCCAAACTGTTTAACTTACAAAAGAGGAAACCGAAACTCAGAGAAGTAACTTGCACAGTTACTCAGCAAGCCCATGGCAGAACAGGAACTAGGACAGTAGCCTACATGCCGCATCACATTCTACATTGTTTTGACTGTATAAACATTTTTAGTTTTTTCCCATTTCCTGTGTTGCTTTTCCTCTCCTGTGCCAACTTAGGAAAAAGAAAAACCTGCATGACTGCAGAGTAAGAAGGACTTAATCGTCCTTTAAGTAGATAAGTGTAAATCTATACCTAGTTTCTGCTGGAGCAATTAGTTCTCCTCTAGTAATTAGTCAAACTTCAAAAAGAAAAACAAAACTGGAGTGTCTGTCCTCTGGAGGCTTGAGACAGACAGGATTCTGGATCTTTTAGAAAATCCTTGGAACACAAAGGCATTATTAACTTAGGAACCCATTTCTTCCCCAGGCCATCTGGGCAGTCAAAAATGTTAACAGGGTATTTTTCTGGTTACATCCCAGAACATTTGAGAGCCTTTTGTGTGGGATCTAACCAGTGCCCTGATTCTTAGCTTTACTCAGGTTCTGAGGACAGGGCAAGAGCCTCCATCTTGGTTTCTCAGCATCGCATGAATGAAAAAGAAAAAATTTCTCCCCTGCTGTAAACTTTGGGCAGAAGGCAGAAATTAAATTTGACCAAATTATCACATAAAAGTCTAGGTATGTGATAATTAAATACAAATTGTGCCTGTTAAGATTGAGAGGTCTGAAATTAGAGGAATTTGGTATCAGAGATTGGGTCAAAGACATTTTTCCCATAGCAGCTTTTTCATATTGCTCATTTTCCCCCTTACTATTGATACTGAGAGCAGACCTTCGATGTCAAAAGTAAATTTTTGAGGTATTTGTATTTATGTACGATAAACATTTGAGTTGAAATTACATGTACATGGTTTTGTTATTTTTTTATTTTGATAATTTAAAATAATCAGTGGAAAAAAATTCACTAAACCCAGAGTAGGAACTATGGAATAAAATGCACAAAGCTCTATTTCAATTTTCTGAGTTTTGTTTGGCTGGCCTTAAACTTTACCCTACTTTGGTATTTTATATACCTGTATCAGCAGGAGAACTGAAAATTACAATCCATCAAAGACATTTATTTAGGTAAAGGTAGGGATTACCGTTTTTATACATTTGTCATGTTTCTTAGAAGTAGTACCTACGAGAACATACCACTAAATACAAGGGCACATATTTAATTTTCTTTCGTTTATTCTTTATGGACATGCAAATGCTGTCCTAGGACTATTTCCATTTTGGCTGTAATCATTTCATTCAGTTGAATTACATAATTCAAAAATATGTTGCTCAGTAGGTTACTTCTTTAAGCTATTGAAATCACAAAGTATTTTGTGATAGCCTAAGAACATACAAAACAGTTCTTATAAAATCATATATTGACATATTTTTTTTGTGTCTACCATTTACCCCCACCTATACCACCAAACAAAAGAACTACTTTTTGGTTAAAATATATATGCGTGATATATAAAATACTTGGTAGTATAATGTGATTTGCTGAATTCTAATTCTCTTTTATACTATCTACATAACCGTCAAAATGTGAAAGTAAATAGTCAAGGGAACACATTTAATTTTATATTGGAAAATATTGACAAGAATTTCCTTTAAGTAACCTCTCCTCCTGCATTTTATTAGCGAATTGCGAATTTGGTCAGGTTCCTACCCACCCTGACCCTTAAGTCCTGATAGAGACCAATGCAATTCATTTGCATTGACTTTCTATTGTAGAGCTTTGGAACCAAGGGAAGGATCCAAACATAGCTTCATTTTATCCAATCAGAAGAGCTGCTTCGTGCTAATCTCTGATTCGTCCATTCCTCTTTGCATTCATCCAATCATCAGGCCACTTTAACAGCCAATCAGCGGCCTAGATGCCCACCAATCCGGGAGCGAGGCCGAAGCACGGCCTTTGTGTCGGGGATGTCAGCGCGTCGGCGAAAGCTCCCGCCAATAGAAAAAGTCGTTGGTGTATGCAAATTAGGCCTCTATGACGCAGAGACGCAGCGTGAAGCGTGGGTATAAAAGCGGAGGCAAAGGGGGGGTTTGGAGCACAGAGCGGTTTGGTCGTTCGTTGGTCGGGTTTCTTTTCTTTGCTCGGCGACTGCGGCTCTTCATTGGGCAGCAGGAGCGGCGCGGCGGTCGGAGAAGCGGTTTAAGACTTCGGCATTGGGTAAGTGCTGGCGGGTTCGCTCGTGGTTCGAGACCCCGTCGGCCGTTGTTGCCGCGGGCCGCAGCCTTTGGAAGCGGAGTGCTGGCTGGTGCGGGCTGCTCGGGCCGCTGGCGTTGGGTGTGGGGCCGGGAGGTTTTCCCTTGGGGCTTCGTTCGGGAACCGCGTCTCCGCCTCCTTCCCAGTGGTGATTCAGAGGTCCCGACGCCGGGTTCCGGGCAAGCGGGGCCTCCGCCCGTCGAGGAGGGGAAGTGACTCCTCCCCGCGCCCCCCCTCCCGGGGGAGGCTGCTGCCGCTCCTCGCAGCCTGAGTCATTAGGGGAGGGGGAGGAGGCGGCGGCCCCGGGCCATCTGCCGCCGCGAAGAGGCGGGAGGGCAGGGGCACCGAGCCCGTCCCCCCTCCGGGGGGCGAGCGCCGCGGCCCCGGAGTCACGGATGTCTTCCTTAGGTAAAAGAAAATGGCTCGAACCAAGCAGACTGCCCGTAAATCCACGGGTGGGAAAGCGCCCCGCAAACAGCTGGCCACTAAAGCCGCCCGGAAAAGCGCCCCGTCTACCGGTGGGGTGAAAAAACCTCATCGCTACAGGTAGGCGAGGCGGCAGGAAAACAATGACGGGGCGGCCCGTGGCCCGTGTGGGAGCGCGTCCTGGGGCTGGCGCCGGGCCCTGGCCGTCCCCGGGTGTCCGCTTACACTCCCCTGCTCGCTGCAGGCCCGGGACCGTAGCGCTTCGGGAGATTCGTCGTTACCAGAAATCCACCGAGCTTCTGATCCGGAAGCTGCCTTTCCAGAGGTTGGTGAGGGAGATCGCCCAGGATTTCAAAACCGATCTGAGGTTTCAGAGCGCCGCCATTGGTGCGCTTCAGGTAAGGCGAGCGCGGCTGTAGTAGGGTCGGAGGGCTTGTGCGTGGCTTCTCCTCGTCGACTAGAGTTTAATAGTGTGGCTCTTGTCCTCAACAGGAGGCCAGTGAAGCGTACCTGGTGGGTTTATTTGAAGATACTAATCTGTGTGCCATCCACGCTAAGAGAGTCACCATCATGCCCAAAGACATCCAGTTGGCTCGCCGGATACGGGGAGAGAGAGCTTAAGTGAAGGCAGTTTTTACGGTGTTTTGTAGTAAATTCTGTAAAATACTTTGGTTTAATTTGTGACTTTTTTTGTAAGAAATTGTTTATAATATGTTGCATTTGTACTTAAGTCATTCCATCTTTCACTCAGGATGAATGCGAAAAGTGACTGTTCACAGACCTCAGTGATGTGAGCACTGTGGCTCAGGAGTGACAAGTTGCTAATATGCAGAAGGGATGGGTGATAATTTCTTGCTTCTCATGATGCATGTTTCTGTATGTTAATGACTTGTTGGGTAGCTATTAAGGTACTAGAATTGATAAATGTGTACAGGGTCCTTTTGCAATAAAACTGGTTATGACTTGATCCAAGTGTTTAACAATTGGGGCTGTTAAGTCTGACCATACATCACTGTGATAGAATGTGGGCTTTTTCAAGGGTGAAGATACAAGTCTTAACCACAGTGTAACTTACAGTTTCCTTAAAAAAAAAAAAAAAAAGTAAACCTGGCAGCTATAGAATACACTATGTGCATTTATAATAGCTATTTTATATATTGTAGTGTCAACATTTTTAAATTAAATGTTTTACATTCACATGTGGTGGGGAGTCTTGTCATTAAGGTGTGTGTAATTTAAAGTCCAGTTGGTTTTCTCCTAACTAGACTGCACTTGTTTTCATAATAGTAAAATGCTTTGCAAAGTATACCTTGCATAAGTCCTCATTCTACCACATGTTAACTAATCCTCTAGCTGATTAATGCAAACACTAATGGGGGGATTTTATTTATAAGGGCTCTAGACTATAATACAAGTTATTCACACCAGCATCATCTGTTAATATTTAAACTAGTTAGTGCAGCTTTTCTTTGTGTAGTGGTTGTTCTCATAACTAGGTTAAGTTTTTCTCTACCAAGAGGAAACAATACCGAAGTTCTTTTCCTTGTGGAGTTTGTATTATGATAACCCTTAGAGTAAACTTGCTGTGGGGGAGGGGCACACAACTCCAGCTTCTTGAACCTCTGCCAGTTAAGATGGTGTCCAGTTAGGTTACATCTGATACATGGTCCTGGGAAAAATCACTTTATAGAGATGGCCTTCCAAGTGGTTTTAAAAATTACCCTTCTATTGAAATCTTTAGGTCAATTATGTATGTTGACTAAGTTTACAAATAAACTTGTTTATTCAACTAAGTGTCAAAAACCTACATTGAATATACAAAGTTTAAATACATCCATTATCTAGTTTCTTTGTATCCTGAAGTTTGAACTTAGTTTATACCTGGTTTTGCTCCGCAGACGAAGGAACCATTTATACACAAAAGTAATTACAAATTTCTTTGTACAAGTTACTTTAACACAAGTCCACAAGTATAGAACTCTTTGTCTAAGCTGCTTTTTTTTCAGTATAAAGCTAGTTTTCTTGACCAGTGATGGTCCACTATATGCATAGTATCTAGGTGTCAGCAAGACATGGGCACAAGAGCCACTGGTCATCAGACAAGCACTCTGTGTATTTGAAGCTGGTAGCTATAGAAAGATGGTTGTGCCCTAATAATGTAGCTTCTGTTTTTTTAAAAAATTGGTTTCAAATTCAAGGGACTTAGGCAACCTCTAGGATAGGTTTGATTCTTGGCAACTTAAGTGGAGTCTTCATTGAGGGATCAAAGGTGGAGTCCGATATATAACGAACTGGTTTTCTAGAAGGTTCATCATAACTAGCTCTGGAACAGTGACTTCCCAGTTCTGATGATCTCAGCATTGTGCTTCTGAAGGACATTGGTGTGATCCTGGACGGTGGAATGTGCTGTGGAGTACCTTGCAGTGTTGGAGTACAAGTAGACTTTCACTGTGGTGATGTCAGTTTGTTGAGTTTACTAGTTGTGATAACCCAAGTGGGGTGAAACGTCTACCCCAGCACATCTTCTCTACATCCTGATGTAGAGGTTTATGGGTTTTACTGGGCAGCTGGGAATCTGCTGCTTTAAATAGTGCAGCTTGTGCTTCCAGACATGAGCATACTTAACCCAGAAGGCAAAAATATCTTTTGGTTCTAGGAAGCTGCCCACACAGGATAACCCTGGGTTTAGATGATGGGACAGAACTCTGTAAGGAGAAAAAAGCTGGAGCTGATGAAGGTATCCTGTGCCCTTAATGGTTGAGACAAAAATAAAGTTTTTGAAGTTGAGACTATTCCATCTTGTTAATGGTCTTCATTTGAATTGATAACATCTATTTCACAAATAAAATTTCCTCTGGGGAAATGCCTGGAAAGTTGCCTTCTGACTCCTGCTGGGGGTGGGGGGAGTGCATTCAATAATGACAGGCAGACCCCCTATTCTGGAAGGTGATACGTGTCACAATTTGCTTAGGACAGTGCCAGGTGATGCCTGTTGAACCCGTGTATTAATAGTGCATTTCTTGACTGTCAGCAGACTTGGTTTCGGCCAGACCAGTTTTGTTGAGGGCTGGAAGTGCCAGCATCCTGACTGTCCCGGCTACCAGGAGATCTGAACCAAGCCATTGGTTGCCCTTAGCCTGTGCCCTTAAGGTAGCTGAAGGGCCAAGTTGTTGGTGAAATTGCTGGTCACAAGCTAGGTCCATCTTCATGAGGGTGACCCCCATTGCTCTCCCTCCACACTTGTTTGTCCTGTTTCCCCTTTCACCCCCTCTCCCCTGCTAGGCAGTTAACACTTTGTAATTGTGGACCTGTGGGCCCATGCTGCTGGGTCCGTAAAATAGCCCTGCTTCACCCCTAAGCTGGTCAGTATGTAGACTAGATGATTTAGACAACACAAGTTACAACCTATTTACAAAAGTTAAGGTGGTAAAACTAGAGAGCCAAGCACTTCAAACCCGGCTTACTTCCAGAGATCTGCGCATGCACAAAAAGTTAATCTCCATCACACCCCCTGAAGGAAGGAGAGCAGTTCTGGGAGAGGCCAGCAAGGGCCACCCCATGCCCCTTACCAGGCCTCCCAGCCCCCTAGGGGCCTCTGCTGCCAGCCAGAGCGATGTCTCCGAGTGTAGGGAAGCAAGTTCTGAGCCTACTGGCTGGACTGGAAGTTTAGTCTTTCCCACTCATTTCCTCAGTCATTCCTCAACTGTCTCCCAACAGCGGTCTTCCCTGGGGCTCCCCCTACCTGGGTCCTTGCAAGCACTGCCTGTGGCCTGGTGGGCATTGGGGCTGGGATCTGTGCAACAGTCAGAAAGCAGGCCCCACTGGATCACTTTCAGGTAGGGTAGTAGAGGGTAGACACAGTCCAGCTAGCCGTCTGCCATGGGGGTGGGCAGGAAACTCAGGCTTGCCCTTCAGAGACTGCAGGATGGGGCCGGCCTGTGTTTGGGAGCCACAGCTGAGGGCCAGACATCAGAGCCTCAGGCCTACGGCCAACCTAGCCTGCCACGGGGAAGGGCGAGGTGCACAGTGTGCACCACACCCATCTGCAGCTGTTCTCTCCCTGGTGGGGCTGTGGTCCACTGGGCATAAGAGCTTTGAGTTCCCACCCTGCATATCCGGTCCCCACCCCTACCTCCTCATCCCTTGTGTTGGGAGCACTTCAGAGTCCTCTCACTGAGGCGATCACAGCCCATGTCCCTCAGTCCTGACTCAGGCACTGCTAGAAGAACACAGCTGAGCTGGCTGTGCCTTGTCTGGGCCCCACAGTCCCTTCCTTCCCTCACCCCAATGGTGGTCCCACCTGCCCCTGTGGACATTCCTCAGGGGTGTCCATCCAGCTGGGCCTGGCTTTTGGCCAGGAATTTCAGCACAAACAGCTGACCTTCCAGCTGCCTTCCTGAGGGCAAGGCTAGGGGAAGGAAGGAAGAGCCAAGCCCCTGCCCAGGTTGCTAACCCAAATCCTACACCACCCCCAGGGAGAAGGTTGAAAGTGCCTTCTTGGGCCAGATGGCTGGCCTTTTGGCTCCCTGACCCCTTTGTCAGCATGTGTGGGGAATGAGCAAGGCAGCTGGGACAGCTTTTGAGTTTATACATAGAGGGCTGTGCTGTGAGGTGGGGCCAGAGCCTGATGTCCTCCCTCCCTCCTGGGGGTGCCTGTTCTCCGTGGCTCTGCTAACTGCCCAGCAGCCCCTGACAGTGAGGGATTCCGCCCAGAAGCCACCATTGTTCCAAGCAGCATCATGGGACTTTTCTGTGATGTGGTGTGCCCGTTCTGGTGTCCTTGCCTGAGCATCATGCCCAGTGTCTGCCAGGGGCCGGGACTGTTGGCCAGGCAAACCCAGGAGCAGCATTTCTTAGCCTTCTGCCCTGAGCAGAGGACCTTCCTCCTCTACACCCTCCCTCACCATCGCCCTTCCCCATGGAGGAAGCTAAGTGTTCTGCAGTCACCCCCTCTACCAGGGAAACAAGGGGAGGGGGACTTGGTGAGGCTATGGTCCCTGAAGGGGGCTATAAGGTCACACATGACTTGGAAAGGGTGCTAGGTTCTGGGGTCTTAGCTCCAGCAGCTGCCAGCTCTCTTTCAGAAAGCTGCAGTTCTGGAATGCACACAGGCAAAAAAGGAGAAGTCCGTCTCGACACCAGCAATACTACTGACAAGAAGGGCTCTGGGAAGGGAGGCTGGTGGGCTGCAAGCTTAGGGGGCTTTAGGTGGCCTTTTGCTGAGGGATCTGTGAGGGACCGTGCACGTCCCCATGGAGGTGATACCCGGGCTCCATTAGCCCCCACTCCCCCTCCTACCCTCTCTGTTGGACATGCTGGGCCTCAGGACCTTTCCCCATAAGCTTCTCACTGCCTGGTACTGAGCCAAGAGCATCAGCAGAGGGGACAGGTTGGATTTGGGTCCAAGGCCCAGGCATCGTGGGCCTGAGGGTCTTGCTACAGCCTGCAGCCCTCTCCCTCCCTGGCACCGTGCCTTTGGTCAGTCTCAGTCCTCATGCCCACACCCTATGGCCTGGAGGCCTGGACCAGCTGCAGTGCCCAGTGCAAGGTGCAGGAAGAGATGGTTGTGGCCCTAAGCTGTCCCCAGCATCTTGTGAGTCTGGATTTCTCCCCGACCATCAGCACGGTGGTCATCAGCCTAGAGGGCGGGAACTTCAAGGACATGGTGGGGGCACCAAATAAAGACAAAGCCTGGGGCGCCTGGGTGGCTCAGTTGGTTAAGCGACTGCCTTCGGCTCAGGTCATGATCCTGGGGTCCCAGGATCGAGTCCCGCATCGGGCTCCCTGCTCAGTGGGGAGTCTGCTTCTCCCTCTGACCCTCTCCCCTCTCATGTACTCTCTCTCTCTCATTCTCGCTCTCTCAAATAAATACATCTTTTAAAAAAATAAATAAATAAAATCTGATTACCAGGGCGCCTGGGTGGCTCAGTTGGTTAAGCGACTGCCTTCGGCTCAGGTCATGATCCTGGAGTCCCGGGATCGAGTCCCGCACCGGGCTCCCTGCTCAGCGGGGAGTCTGCTTCTCCCTCTGACCCTCTCCCCTCTCATGTGCTCTCTCTCTCTCTCAAATAAATAAATAAAATCTTTAAAAAAAAAAATAAATAAAGACAAAGCCCGGGGACTCCTGGGTGGTCAATCGGTTAAGTGTCTGCCTTCAGCTCAGGTTGTGACCTCAGGGTTGTGAGATCGAGTTCCACATCAGGCTCCTTGCTCAGCGGGGAGTCTGCTTCTCCCTCTGCCTGCCGCTCCCCCAGTTTCTGCTCTCTCTGTCAAAAAAAAAAAAAGACAAGGCCTGAAGCTGGCCCCTCTTAGCAGGAGGGCAAGAAGTTCCTGATGTTCCGAAGGCAAGGCCTGAGTCTTGCCTGCTTTTGGAGTCATGCCTGGCACACAGCAGAAGCTCCAGACATGTTTGCTGACCGACCCGGATGGCCCTGGCAGCCATACAGCACAGCTGGCTGGATCTGCTCCTGCATGGGTGGCAAAGAATCAGCCCAATTCCCAAGAGCTTTGGTTCCTGGCCTGGCTTCCAAGTCGGGAGTGTTCCCTGTAGAAACCGGGGCTGCCGTGGCCTGAGAGAGCAGCTGCCCGTGCCCCCCTCCTCAATCCCTTATTTCAGTCTGAACTGTATGTCTTCACACCTTAGTATGCAGAAGCTGCAGCTGGTCAGGATGCTCCGGGGGACAGGGTGGTGGCTGAGAGGACAGGCTCAGGGGCAGCTAGGCTCAGGTTCAAGGCCCAGCTCTCCCATTTGGATGAGTTCCTTTACCCATCTGTGCTTCCCTATCTGTAAGATGGGAATAAAAAGTTATTACCTAATAGGCTTGCAAGGATTTAATGAAATAATCTGTGCACAGCATGATGACTAAAAATATTTAACAACAGAAGTCAAGGGCACTGACCAATCAGAGCACATCCTGGTAGTAAACAACCAGTACCCCAGTATGGGCTGAGTATCGGCCCTGACACCAGGGCTGACTATAAGCTCGCTATTTGTATTATCAATATTACAGAAGGGCAAAAGGGGTCCAAATCAGGAGATAGGTCAACCCTCCCCTATCGGGGAACAACCACAAAGAAGCTCCCAGAATGAGGGAGAGGGTGGGCCATCTGCGGAGAGCAAACATGTTCAGAGAATATCTATAGATATTAGTGTGGGAGACGTGGACCCAAGTCCCCTCAGGGAACCAGGCTGTGATTGCAACAGAGGAGCCAGAGTGTGGCAGGGTTCCCAGCCCTTAATGGGTGTCCCCATAAGGTGCCACCTCCCCCGCACCCCAGTTCTGTCACATCTGGCCAGGAAAATGGGAGGGAGGGCCAAAAGTCAGAGGTAGACTTCCTTCTGAACAGATTTCATGTAACATGCTAGATGGGATTAAAAAACTGAGTAGGGCGCCTGGGTGGCTCAGTTGGTTAAGCGACTGCCTTCGGCTCAGGCCATGATCCTGGAGTCCCGGGATCGAGTCCCGCATCGGGCTCCCTGCTCAGCGGGGAGTCTGCTTCTCCCCCTGACCCTCTTCCCTCTCGTGCTCTCTATCTCTCATTCTCTCTCTCTCTCAAATAAATAAATAAAATCTTTAAAAAAATAAAAAAATAAAGATGTTATCAACTTAAAAAAAAATGAGAGTAAACACATCTTCCAAATAAAATCAATGTTTCAGAGTTCATCGGTGAGCAAACAGGAGCACTGCCCCTCGGTCAAAGCCAGGTTCTCCAAGAACAACCAAAACAATACAAAGGATGAACATGGGCAAATGGATGTGTTTTCCGTCAAACTGAAACAATGGAAATAAAAAGGATAGAGGCCTCGCAGGGATTCGGATTCCTCCTCGCTCTTCTTACTCAGATAGCTCTTTCCTCCTCCAGCAGAGCACTTAGCCAGAGGGGGCCAGATTGTGTCTTCCTCTTAGCTAGAGCCATGAGAGCCTTTTATCTTTTATCTGGCCAATTGCACAGGAGAGTCCAATGTTATCTGTTCAATTAATGGATGACCGATAATAATAGCAAACATTTATTCTGTGCTTACTAAGTGCCAGGTGCTGGGCTGAGCCCTATGTGAAGATTAGCTCGTTCAGTTCTTTTATAACAGGAATCACTTGCCCCATTTTACAGATGAGAGACTGAGGCTCCAAGAGGTCCTGTCATCTTCCTGAAATCACACAGATCTCAGATCACACAGATCGAGATTTTGGCAGAGATATGGGCTCAGGACTGTTAGACGTCAAAGCTCAGGTAGGTAAAGGATTCACAGAGAAGGGGCTGCTTCATGCCACACTTCTCCAAGAGTGATGCCCATTGGAAGGCATGGTTTGTGAGTTTAATCCCATTTTAACCAGCCCCAAGGGCCACTCATTGTCTTGTTTTGTTTTGCCTATGCCAAAAAACGCTTTACTGGTGGCGCCTGGGTGGCTCAGTCGTCAAGCGTCTGCCTTCGGCTCGGGTCACGGTCCCAGGGTCCTGGGATAGAGTCCCGCATCGGGCTCCCTGCTCTGCAGGAAGCCTGCTTCTCCCTCTCCCACTCCCCCTGCTTGTGTTCCCTCTCTCGCTGTGTCTCTCTCTGTCAAATAAACAAAATCTTTAAAACAACAACAACAACAAAAAAAACGCTTTACTGAGGAGTGCTCAAAAGGAGCAGGCAGGCCATCAGATGAAATTTGGAATCATTTTCTCAGTTTTTTTTTTAAGATTTGTTTATTTTACTTTATTTTTTAAAGATTTTATTTATTTGACAGAGAGAGACACAGCGAGAAAGGGAACAGAAGCAGGGGGAGTTGGAGAGGGAGAAGCAGGCTTCCCGCCGAGCAGGGAGCCCGATGTGGGGCTCGATCCCAGGACCCTGGGATCATGACCTGAGCAGAAGGCAGACACTTAACGACTGAGCCACCCAGGCGCCCCAAGATTTGTTTATTTTAGAGAGAGAGAGAGAGAGCGAGAGAGCACATGTGGGAGCAGGAGAGGGGCAGAGGGAGAGAGAGAGAATTTCAAGCAGACTCCCTGTGGAGTGTGGAGCCTGACTCAGGGCTCCATCCCACAACCCTGAGATCATGACCTGGGCCAAAATCAAGAGTCAGGCACTTAACTCATTGAGCCACCCAGGTGCCCCTCCCAAAGTTTTAAGAAAATAGTTTTGAGATATACCACACATACCATACAATTCACCCATTCAAACTATAAAATTCAGTGGTTTTGGTATATTCACAGATATGTACAACCATCACCACAGGCAATTTTACAGCATTTTCCTCGTCACAAAGAGAACTCAGTACCCTCAGCTATCACCCTTTATCCCCTCCATTTCCCTCAGCCCTAAGCAACCACTTATCTCCTTTCAGTCTCTGAAGATACTCGCCTACTCTGAACATTTCATATAGATAGAATTGTACAATTTGAGGTCTTTTGTGACAGCTTCCTTTGTTTACCATGTTTTCAAGGCTCAACAATGTTGTACCATGGATCGGCCTTCACTCTTTTTATGCCTGAGTAAAAATCATTGTATGGACATGCCACATTCTCTTGATTGATCCATTTGATTATCCAATACTTTTTTTCTAAGTTTCTTTATTGTTTTTAGTAATCTCTACACCCAACGTGAGGCCTAAACTCACGACCCTGAGATCAAAGAGTCCCATGCTCCACTGGCTGAACCAGCCAGGTGCCCCAGGTTATTGCTACCTTTTGATTAATGGCAGATAGTGCTGCCATGAATATTAATGTACAAGTTTTGTGTGGACATATGTTTTCAATTCTCTTGTGTATATACTTAGGAGGGAAATTGCTGGGTTATATGGAAACTCTATGGTTAGTATTTGGTGGAGACACTTAACTGTTTTACATTCCCACCACAGTGTATGAGGGTTCTGATTTCTCCACATCCTCACCAACACTTGTTACCGTGTTTTTATTTTAGCCATCCTACTGGGTATGAAGTGGTATCTCTCATTGTGCATTTGCTTTGCATTTCCCTAATGACCAGCAATGTTGAGCACCTTCTCACGTGCTTATTGGCCATTTGTATATTTTCTTGGGAAAAATGTCTGTTCAAGTCTTTTGCCCATTTTAAATTATCTGTCTTTTTTTGAGTTGTAAGAGTTCTTTATGTATTCTTGATACAAGGCCCTTAAATATATGGTTTGCAAATATTTACTCCCATTCTGTGGATTGTCTTTTCACTTTCTTGATGGTGTCCTCTGAGGCACAAAAGTATTTAATTTTGATGAAGTACAACTTATCCATATTCCTTTTGTCTCTTGTGCTTTTGGTGTCATATCTAAAAAGCCACTGTCTAAGCCAAGGTCACAAAAATTTACCCCCATGTTAATTTCTAGAAGTTTTCAGAGCTGCATTTTTTTAAACTGAAGTGTAAATAACATAGTGTTATGTGAGTTTCAGGCATACCATATAACGATTCAACAATTCTATACATTACTCGCTGCTCATCACCACATAAGAGTATCAGAGCTGCATTTTGGGCAACCCCCCGACAGACCCCCAAGCTCTATCCCTGGCCACAATACTCCCCAAAGCCCCCACCCTAGTCCCAAACAGGCTGCTTACATTTCAGCATTTCTGCTCCACAGTTTCATATAGATGCAACCGTGGACAGGTGTCCAGGCAGGGGTTGGGGCCAGCTTAAAGGTTCAGGATGCAGGCTGGTGAAAGAGGAGGTGGTGAGTGTCAGACTCTGCATCCAAGGCTCAAGGCTGAGGAAGCACCTGCTGAGGCCAACAGTCCCACCCAAGGGGGGGTGCTGCCACTGGTCCTTCCAGGAGAGGCCATCTACTACCACTCTCCTTAAGTCTTCCATTGCTAACAGCTGTGCTGGCGGAACCAGTCTAGAAAAGCGGCCTGTAAGAAAGCGACTCCCTGGTCACCACCAAATTGGCTTTCCTTATCTCAATTTACACTGCGTGCTAGGCCCCTCTCAGAGACTCATGATCGGGGTCTGGTGACCTCACAGTGGCAGGACTCTAGGACCTAGGAGAGCCCTTTGGGAAATCCAGGTCCGCTGGATGCGGGCTCCGCTGCTCAGGCTGTGGGCGGATGGCCGGGCCGGTGTGAGTAGCACAGAAAGAGGCGCCGGGGTCAGGGAAGGGCAACCCAGAGCTTCCAGTCCAGCCAGTACCCCTCGAGGGGGAACCCGCCGGTCTTTCCCAAAGTCCGCCGCCTGCCCGCTGTGGGGGCGTCGGGGGTGGGGGGACGTGGCGGAACGTGCTCAGCAGGTGGCGGGGGCCGGGAGGCGGGGCGGGGCGGGCCTGGCTCGGCGGGGGCGGGAGGAGGCCCGGGGTGGGGGCGGGGGGCCGTACAGGAATGTGCACCGCCCCCGCGCGGCCCCGCCCCGAGCATCCCGCGCCGACCGGGCCGCGCTGCAGGGCAAGCGTCATGGCCGCTTCGAGACAGCCCCAGGCTGCGGAGCTGCTGGCCGAGGCCCGCAGAGCTTTCCGGGAGGAGTTCGGGGCCGAGCCCGAGCTGGCTGTGTCGGCGCCGGGCCGGGTCAACCTGATCGGGGAGCACACGGACTACAACCAGGGCCTGGTGCTGCCCATGGTGAGGGGCCGGGAGGGGAGCCCCGAGCCTCCCCCGAGGCAGGGCAGGCCTGAGGCGCGCGGGGAGGTGCCTAGTCCCTGCATGGATGTTGGGCGGCCGCACCGAACTTTAGCCATCCTTCCGCGAGTCTGGGGGACGAGCACGTGGGAGAGACCTGGGGATGGGGTATTTCCCACGTTGGAAGAGAGGAAGCGGGGGATCCGCGAGGAAGTAGGCTAGGAGGGGGTGTGCCGACGCCTCTTCGCTCGAGCCCGCCCTCTGTAGGCTGCCGATCCTCGCCATCAACCTGAGTCTCAACTTGTGGGGCCCCAACCGCAAGCGGAAGGGGGCGCTTCGGGCTCTGTCTTCCAGGGGCCTCAACCCCGCAGACCTGGGGGAACTAGCCCTAGACCTCCCGGCCCAGCCGGTTCAGTTTACAGAGGAGGAAACTGAGGCCCAGCGAGGGCTAGTGACTTGCTCAAGGTCACAGAGCTGGTTCTTGGTGGGGCTGCGATTGGATCTGGGACCCTTTCCACCTGGTGCAGCTTGGCAAGTGAGTGGGTACTGCACACCTGAGACCGCTCCAGAATGGGATGGCATCAGTTGGAACTCCTCTGACTCTTTTCCTTTCTAGCTCTGCTCCCCCTTGCCCCACACCTGGGAGCCCATGTTCAGGCAGAGTCCAGGTCTACACTTCCGCCGCACTGGCCGTGCCCCTGAAAACCCAGGGGCAGGACCCAAGCCCCCAGGGCAAACTCAGCACTTAGATTCTACCCCAAGACATCCCCCATTCCTTTCTTTTTGAGTCTCAAAGGGAATCTGAAACCTTTTCATTCTTCAGAACTTTAGTATGGGAGGGGCCTCATCCACTGGTCAGCAGGCAGAAGCTGTACATACTCCCTGTCTCTCCTGCCAGGCGCTGGAGCTTGTGACCGTGCTGGTGGGCAGCCCCCGGGCAGATGGCCTTGTCTCCCTCCTCACCACCTCTGAGGATGCTGATGAACCCCGGCGGCTGCAGTTTCCGCTGCCCACAGCCCAGCGGTCACTGGAGCCCGGGACCCCCCGCTGGGCCAACTATGTCAAGGGAGTGATTCAGCACTACCCAGGTATGGGACCGAGGCCAGGGTCAAGTTGACACTAGTGCTAGGAGCACCACCTCTCAGCTACAAAGCTCATTAGCTCATATAATCCACCACGGGGTAGCTTGCAGGGGGAGAGTATCCCCATTGTACAGATGATGAGACTGAGGCCCTCAGAGGTTCCAGAACTTTCCCTGAGCTGCCCATTATATGATGGGAGGAGCCAGGATTCAAGCCCCTAGCCCCTTCGTTGGCCTCCAGAGCCCTAAACCAGGAGAACTAGGAAGACTGTGTCCCAGGAACCTCAGGGTAGAAGGATGGAGGGTGCTGGGGCCCACGTGGCCTCTGACAGTTGAGACTCATCCCTGGAAGCAGCTATCAGGCAGTTGCCTCCCTTCATACCAAAATACATGCCCTCCTCAGGCCCATCCTCCCATACGGCCCATCTCACCACCACCCATTCTTTCCAGCTGCACCCCTCCCTGGCTTCAGTGCAGTGGTGGTCAGCTCAGTGCCCCTGGGGGGTGGGCTGTCCAGCTCCGCGTCCCTGGAAGTGGCCACGTACACCTTCCTGCAGCAGCTCTGCCCAGGTACTTCTTAGGCCTCGGCCCCTGATCCAGCCCTCCTTCCCTGAGGTGTCCTTGTTGTCAGAGCTTTTTCCTTCCTCTATTGTGGCTTTGGGAGGAGGGTGGGGAATCTCCCTGGAGTGTCACTGGAACTACCACGGCTCCCACCCGCCCCCACCCCATGAACCCCCCCTCCTGGGCCCCAGCCTCCCCACCTCCCCCACCGAGTCTCCCCTGCCGCAGACTCGGGGTCCATAGCTGCCCGGGCTCAAGTGTGTCAGCGGGCCGAGCACAGCTTCGCAGGGGTGCCCTGTGGCATCATGGACCAGCTCATCGTACTGCTGGGGCAGAAAGGCCACGCGCTGCTCATTGACTGCAGGTCAGGGGCTCCCCTCATCATCAGGAGCTTCTGGGTGGAGCATGCCCACTGGCTGCTGTGGCACACGGACAGTTGGGCTTGTCATCTCCTCACTCCAACTCCATGCCAGGTCCCTGGAGACAAGCCTGGTGCCGCTGTCAGAACCTAAGCTGGCCGTGCTCATCACCAACTCCAATGTCCGCCACTCGCTGGGCTCCAGCGAGTACCCTCTGCGGCGGCGCGAATGTGAGGCAGTGGCCCGGGCGCTGGGCAAGGAGAGCCTTCGGGAAGTGCAGCTGGAGGAGTTGGAGGGTGAGAGCTGGCTGGGTACCCTGCGGGGCTGCCGGGCCCTCCGTGTGGTCTTGACCCTGCCGTACACCCCCTCATCCCCAGGGGCCTCGCCTGTGCTCTGCCCACTGCTCCTAACACTGCACACCTAGGGCTCCTACCTCAGCAGGGCTACTCGAGATCTTATATTGTTTTTCCTTTTTTTCTTTTCCTTTCTTTTTTTTTTTTTTTAAAGTAGGCTCCACACTTAGTGGATGGAGGCTTGAACTCATAACTCTGAGATCAAGACCTGAGTTCAAGCGTGGGGCTTGAACTCATAACTCTGAGATCAAGACCTGAGCTGAGATCAAGAGTCAGATGCTTAACCAACTGAGCCACCCAGGTGCCCCTTAATATTGTTCTTTTCTTTAAAGATTTTTTTTTTTTAATTTATTTGAGACAGAGAGATACAGAGAGAGAGAGATACAGAAAGAGAGAGAGCATGAGCAGGGGGAGGTGCAGAAGAAGAGGGAGAAGCAAGCTCTCCGCCGAGCGGGGAGCCCGATGTGGGGCTTGATCCCAGGACTCTGGGATCACGATCTGAGCCGAAGGCAGATGCTTAACCGACTGAGCCACCCAGGCGCTCTTGTTTCTCTTTTTTTAACGTTATCTGAGAAGCCTTTACTGTGCCAGCATGTCATCAACGGGGCCTGTAAAAGCTACGGAATACTCTGGCACGCAGGTGTACCTAACTTAACTATTTACCAATAATCACACGTGACACTGTGATGATTGTTTTCAGACCCGAGTTTATCTGCATTCTCTTGTTATTTTCTTAGGATTGCATTCTGAGCAGTAGGATTGCAGAGTCAAAAGTGCATGTATCTAAGAGGTTCCTGACACACGTGGCCAGGAAGATAGTATATTTGATAGTTTGAAGGTCAGATGAATATCCCCTGGTTCTGCCACACCCTGTGAAGCAGATACCATTATTACTCCCCGTGTTTTGGATGAGGGACCCATAGTCCGGGGCAGTGCTGAGCCTCGGACCAAGCAGCTTAGCCCCCTAGCCCGTCCCCGGCCAGGCTGCCGGCCCTGGGAGTTGGGCCCTCCCTGGCAGTGTGCTAGTGCCCGGTGCAGGGGCGATGGCCAGCCCTGGGGGACCGCCTTGTGCTTCTCCTTGGTGGACCATTCCGTTCAGACCTGCCCCTGCTCTGTGCAGGTGACCTTGGCGGAGGTTTTCACACTGGAACACTTTGGCCATCCCTCCTCTCCACTGCACCCCTTCCCCACCACTCCTCGGGGGTCTCCCCTCCCTGGGGACCCCAGTGCTGCCCTCTGCCTTCAGAGTCCTGTGCCTGAGGCCCTACTCTGCCTCCTTCCTGTCCTCTGCCTGGCTCCTCCCCTTCTGCTTGGAAACTTGGCCAGTTCTCTTCCCTTCTGAAATTGAATCTCTTTCCTGTGCCGGTGTGGGGGGAAGACCTAATGCTTATGGCCCCCATTTTGTCATCCATGTTCACTTCTCAATCCTCTCAGTCACCCCCCCCAAAGCAGCCAACTCTCCCCGGCGCCCCCCCTCCCCCCCTCGGCAGGCGCTGGACCTGCTTGCTCACAGCTCTGTTTCTCTGCACGTGCCCGCCCCAGGCTTTGTCCTCAAGCCACAGCACCAGCCACCACTGTTCCACTTAGGACTCGGATTGGAGCCTGCAGCCCCTTGCTCACCTGGCTGGAGCCTCCCCACATTTCCACCTGCTGCCCCGGAGCCCCCACCTGATTCCCAGCGGAACTCCTCGTCCTCCCTTGTAGGCTTCCCCTGCTGACTTCCCGTTGCCTGTTATTTCTTACCCTTGTCGCTCCTGTGTGAGACCTCGGTCACCTCCGTGTCCCCACTGTCCCCCTCCCACTCATCTCCCCTTCCTCCCCCCACATCAGGCCCCTCGTTGCTTTCTGAGTGTTTAGCAGCTGCTGTCTGGCTCCTGGTGCCTTCTTCTCCCAGCTCGGACCCCCTGCCCACGGCAGTCGCTTTTGTCAGCCCTTCCCTGCTCCCAAACCTCTGTGGCTCCAGAATTAAGTAGCAAAACCCCCTGGCAATCAGGGCGGCCATGACCTACTCAGCTTGCTCTCCCCACCCCAGTGTTAGCCAGCGGGACGGCCTGGATCGTGGCGTGCCCTGCTTCTTGATCTTTGCCTGGGCTGTACCCCAACTCCGGAGCCCCAGCCTCCCCAGTTGATGCTCCAGCATAAACAGCAGCAGGAGGAGGGGCGCCTGGGTGGCTCAGTTGGTTAAGCGACTGCCTTCAGCTCAGGTCATGATCTCAGGGTCCTGGGATCGAGCCCCGCATCGGGCTCCCTGCTCCGCGGGAGGCCTGCTTCTCCTTCTGACCTTCCCCCTGCTTGTGTTCCCTCTCTCGCTGTCTCTCTCTCTGTGTCAATTAAATAAATAAAATCTTAAAAAAAAAAAAAAGCAGCAGGAGGATTTCTCCCTCTTGTGCTACTGTGGGCTCTTGAAGGCAGCCCTGTGTTCCCCCTCACCTTGGAAGCAACAAGGGTCTGGGGCTTACCCTGCTGTTAAGTGAGCACCCACTGTGTGCCAGGCACCCTGCTGGGATGGGAGCTCTCCATGCGTTCTCTCTCTCAGTGCTTACTGCGCCCCGAGTGACACAAGCATCCCATTTCATAGTTGGGGCGGAGGCTCCGAACCTTAGTCACCAACACAAGGTTCTACGTACAGCTTTGTCAGAACCGTCCCCCAGCCTCCCACCCCCAGGCCACCGCCTTGGCGCCCCCATCCCCACATCGGCAGGGGCCCAGAGGTGGTGAGTGGTGGGCCCGCTGACCCCTTTCCCTCCCCAGCTGGCAGAGACCTGGTGAGCAAGGAGGGCTTCCGGCGCGCACGGCATGTGGTGGGTGAGATCCGGCGCACGGCCCAGGCAGCAGCGGCCCTGAGCCGGGGAGACTACCGAGCCTTCGGCCGCCTCATGGTAGAGAGTCACCACTCGCTCAGGTGAGGACCGCTGGGGCCCGTATCTCCCGGGCAGAGGCTGAGCCCGGGGGCAGGGTGGGGTCCGTGCTAGGCCCACCCTCTCCTCTGTCCTCTCTGCAGGGATGACTACGAGGTGAGCTGTCCGGAGCTGGACCAGCTCGTGGAGGCTGCACTGTCTGCACCTGGGGTTTATGGCAGCCGCATGACCGGGGGTGGCTTTGGCGGCTGCACTGTGACCCTGCTGGAGGCCTCCTCCACCTCCCAAGCCATGCAGCACATACAGGTGGGTAGGCACCAGCGCCCCGGGGGTAGGAGGGATGGAGAAGTGGGTCCCCGAGGCCCTGCCGTGCTTAGACCCCACCTGCCTCTCCCATAGGAGCAGTACAGTGGTACCGCCACCTTCTACCTCTCTCAGGCGGCCGATGGCGCCAAGGTGCTGCACTGGTGAGGCACTCCCCGGGGATGGCACCCGGTGGGCATGGGGCCTGCCAGGCAGCAAGTCACGAAGCTCCAGGCCTCTGGCGCCTGCCCTCTGCATCTGGGTGCTCAATAAACTTGTGCCTGCCACCATGATGACCCACCTGCCTGCCTCTAGAGGTGGGTGTGTGCTTGGGTATCCAAGGAGCTGTGTCAGAACTGCTCCCCTGCTCTGTGCAGGCACTCCCTGGAAGAACGGACAGGGCAGAGCCAAGCGGTAGCAAAATCTTTTATTAAGTGCAGAACAAAGCTGGGCCTTTGTCATGCTGCTCCCAGCTCTTTGGTTACACACAAATAGGCTTGGGCCCTGGGGTAGGGGACTTGCAGCCAGAAGGGTCTTCTGGGACCTCTGCTCCCTTCATTCCTCCCAGAGGACACCTTCCCTCTGCTCTGTAGCCAGAGGTACTGGCCCTGTGATCAGCATGCGGGTGTGCCGGTCTGCGAGGGGTCCAAGGATGGAGTAGCTGAGCCACAGCCAGGGAGAGGAGGCAGGGTGGGGGCCCAGGTTCCAGCACACTGTTGGGTAAGGGTGGGGGGCTCAGGTCTGGAAGAACTGTTGGTCCACCTGGGTACTGAGGGTTCCACTGGTGGTCAGCGTCCGGCTCACAAACTCCTGGGTCACGTGGTGGGTGAGGGAGCCACTTGCTTCCAGGTGTTGGGACCCCAGGGTCAGTCCATCTGCAGGGGAAGAAGCACTGAAGGACTCTGCCCGGGGCCCTGGCTCTCCTGCTCTGAGAGCTCTGTGTTCCCCTCAGGAGAGCCAGAGGCCCTGCCCAGCGACTCACCCAGGAGGAAGGGCTCAGTGGTGCTGGTGTGGGTGGCAGTGATGCTGCTGTATTCGCCTGGCAGTGAGTGCTGCAGGAGCCCAGGATGGCTGCCGAGTTGTGGGAAAGGGCCTGGCATGGGCAGATGGGCCAGTCAGAGATAATGCTGAGAGGAGAGGTGGCCAGAGAAAGGGTAAGGGTTACGAAGGGGTGAGGTTCCCTACCTCCATCCTGGGACTCGATGGTGATGATGCCCTCACGCTCTGGCCCATAACCTTCAGTGGTCTTGGCCTGCACCTTGAACTTGTAGGGCACGTTCTCACTGAGGCCTGGCACGGTCAGCCGGCTCTCAGGACTGTCACCATCCACCAGGAACGTGGTGGCTGGCTCTGGACAGGGAAGATGCCTTTAGCCTCTGCGGCTCCCTCTCCACCCCTTCCCTGGCCACCCCTGACCTGGGGGCAGGCAGCACCTCCTCCATGGGCCAGCTCACAGGTCACCAGGTAGCCAAGGATATTCCCCTCGGGCCTGCGTGGCCGCTCCCAGCTCAACTGCAGCGAGTCTGGGCTCAGGGCCGTAAACACCAGCGGGCCCGGGGCGCTGGGTGTGCTCAAAGTGAAGGTGGAGCCTGGAAGCAGCAGAGCAAGGGTGTCAGTGTGTGGGTCACTAGGGGACATCATGGGGGCAGCCGTGGGGTGGGGAGGCAGCTCACCTGGCAGGGGGCAGAGTGGACTCTGGGGGTGCACCTGCGACTCAATGGTGATGATGCCCTCGCGCTCTGGGCCCCAGCCTTCTTGGCTCTGGGCCCGCACACGGAACACATAGGAATGGTTGGGCAGAAGGTCTTCCACCACCACTGAAGTCTGGCTGGGGTTGGGGATGTTGAGCCGATACAGCTCCCCTGAGGGTGGGGGTGGGTGGGAGACAGGGGAGAGGTGTTATTCCCACCCCTGGCCTGATCCCATGCCTTCTCTAGGCTGCCACCAGGACCTGGTCGTCACTCGCCCAGGATTAGCTGTGGTTTGGGGGCAGGTGGGATCAGCCTGGTATGGCATGGTTGGTTGTTTAGGCTGTACACCATACTATACAAGGGACGAGTGCAGCCTAAAATCCCACCTATGTTCTGGCTGTTCATGGGCCCAAGTCATGCTGCTGTGAGTTTGTCCTCCCAGGGAAGCACCACTTCCCAGCTCCCACAAAGCCATCTCCCAGGCCAGCAGAGGCCCTAGGTCCCTAAGCCAGTGAAGGCTTGTTAGGCAAAACCTAGCAGAGGCAATGACCTGGAGAGAGGCCCAGGGAGACGGATGAGGGCTCAGGAGAGAGGGGGCAGTGAAGGGCAGTGAGGAGTATGGAAGTGAGAGTCAGAAAGTCTGGTGGGGACCGTTAGTGTTCAAGGGACTTGGGTGGATTCCTGTCCAGCTGGGTGCTCCTGTGGGGCCCATCACAGGGCCGAGCCTGGCAAGGCATCACCCCCACAGCCCGCCAGCAGCAGCTGTGGCTCACCGCCGTTCAGCAGCTGGTACTCCACGCTGTAGCCCTGCAGCACCTGCTCACACCGCGGCTCCTGCCAGCTCACTTTCAGAGACGTGGGTCCCAGGGCTGAGAAGACCAGGCGGGTGGGTGTGTTGGGCACACCGGCAGCCAAGCGGGCGTCTGAAGACGGGGAAGCCGCAGTCAGTTTGTGTCCGGGGTCTCTGGGCAGGAGTCCCGCCTCTGTCCCCTGACCTCCCTCCGCTGTCTCGTCTCCACTGACTGCTGGCCCGGCAGCTCGCTCACCTTGCAACACCCTGTCCGGGCCACCCAGCACCTCCTGCACATCTCAGAGTGGGTGTGGGCTTGCAGGCCCCCCTCCCCCTCCCCCGCTGGCCTGGCGCCTCTCCTCCCCCAGCCCAGCACCCCTGGAAAGGACAGAGGCGATGTTAGGCATCAGCACCGATGGGGATGGAATGGAGGGTAAGGTGCTGGGTTTGGGCAGTGGCTGCAATGAGCAGATGGGTGACAGATGGAGCAGGACAGCTGTGCAGACACAGGATGGCCACCCCTGTACTACCTGGGCCCCGAAAGGGCGCTGCTGGCTGCCCAGCCAGGATTATAGTGTCTCGGGTGTCCCCAGAGGGAGGGAACCCCTTCATCTGAGCCCGACTCAGGGGCCCCAGGGTCCAGGACAGTGGAAGCCTGCTCCTCCCCTCTTCCCAGATGGGAGGGAGGCCTACGGCAGGACAAAACAAGAGTGAGCGCGCAGGAGGTGTGTGTGTTGGAGGATGGGCAGCAGGGCAGAGCCGGGCCAGTACCCTGAGCCTCCTGGGGCTGGAAGAGAAGAAGGGTTGGCTGTGGACACTCACTGTGGGAGGAGACAGAGGTGAGGGTGGGGTAGTCTCTGGGCAGCGTGGCAGAGTGTGAGTGTTCTGTGCGGGTCAGCGAGTGGTAGTCCCGCGTCAGGGTGGAGGAGGTACTCAGCACCCGGTGGGACAGGTGTGGGCTCAGGTGGGTGCCGTAGGCGGTGTTGGCCACAGTCATCCTGTGCAAGGAGTTGGCACTGCCCGGGAAGGCAAAGTCCATCCTCCCGTTCACCAGGTGCTCTGCAGGAGGAGAACAGGGTCACTGGGACAGACCTCTACTGGACCCAGAGCCCCATGGGGCAGCCTGTGGCCCTGGGAATTGCTAGGATTACCTATCTTCTGAGGGGGCGGGGGGGGGCGGTGTGCTGGGCATAAAGCCAGCCTCCCTTGGCCCACCAGGGACAGAAGCTCAGTGTTCCCGGCAGAGTCCAAGGGGTCACACAGGCTTCTGCAGCCCATGTCCACTGGCCCTCAGGATGCCAGTGTGGATGGTCTGAGCACTGCTGACCCCAGGTGGGAGACTCCTGCCCTTGCAGTTAGCCCTGCCTTCGGGGAGCCCAAATTCTTGCCCTGTGTCCCTTCAGGCCTCTGAGGGGTCTCCTTGGGTACTAGGGCCTGCCCTCCCGGACACAACACACTTCTCAAGTTGTACGCTCCTGCGGGCAGTCCTGCTTTGAGGACAGCCCGAATGCCTGCCCTGGGGGTTCCTTGGCTCTGGGGGTCCGCCTCTGCGCAGTGGCACCAACCCCCGGCAAGGCAGGGCGCCTTCACGGGCAGCCTGGCCACAGGGGGCTCGGGCCGGGCCCAGGCCGCAAACGAGCGCGCCTAGGTGGTTGCGGGGTCGGGGCGCGCGGGGCAAGCCCGTCACCTCTGGGGGGCCTGGGTGTGGAGCCGCGCGCTAGGCCGCCACCCTCCCCGCCCCTGCCCGTGTCCGCGTCCGCGTCCGCGTCCGCGCGGTCGTCCGGGGGCCCGCAGGACGGCTCGCCGTCGGAGGAGCGCCCGCTGCTGGCCGACAGGCGCGGGATGAGCTCCGGGGGCAGCCGCCACGTGACGCGCCGCAGGTCCAGCTCCTCCCCCAGCAGGGGCTCGAACTTCCAGCCGCCGCCTTAGGAACAACGAAGGGCCGCGTTGGCACCGCCGGCGGGCGCGGGCGGCTGCGGGAGGGGGCGCGGCGGGGCGGAGGCCAGCGACGTGAGCCGGTCCTCGGGCTCTCCGGAATCCAAGTGTGGTCGCGGAGCGGGCGACGGGCGGGACCCTTGGCCCGCGAAGCGGAAGAGGAGCCCTTCCGTGCGAGCCAGTGCAGCCGGGGCTGCAGCCGGTGAGGAAAAGCCGCCCCCCCCGACCCCCCGCCCCGGGTGGCGCTGGCTCTGTCACCAGCTGAGGTCTCCTGGCCCGAGCCTCAGTTTCCTGTGTACCGGAGAGAGTAATCTCTCCCCTACAGAGTGCGTCCCAGGTAGTGTAAGCAGCTGACTTTGGGCACCTGATTCATACCTGCTGCTCTTTCAAACCCCCCACGACCCTTGGCTTTGGGTTCCTTAAGCCCAAGCTCAGCCCTGCTCTTGTCAGGGCAAGGATGGAAGAGAGTAGGAATCCTGGAGAATTTTGACTCATGGCATGGTATGACTGACATTCCATTTTACAGGTCAGAACACTGAGGCACAGTGGAGCCAAAGCTAAAACTGAGTACCAGGGCCGGGCAGGGGGTCATGCCTGCCCTCTCCCACACAGCCTTGTCCCTGGGGAGGTGGCCTGAATGTCCTGCGTCCATGGCACAGCCTTCCGGGTGTAAGGCTGTGTTTCCACATGGTCCCGTGTGCGTGGCCCTGCACGGCCCTGTGTGCATCTGCTCCCAAGCAAGTCTGTTTGCCTGTGCACACGACCGCCCATGGGCCACGTTGGCTTTGTCCCCTCTGTACCCCACGCCAGTATGGTGCCTGCCAAATGGTAGGCTCTGCAGATATCCATGTGGAGCTGAGAGGGACTTACAGTCTTGATCTCTGTGCCCGGTGGTCACTGGCCCCGTTGCTTTCTCTGGACACCTGGGACAGCCCCACCTCCTCCCGGGGACATGGATCCCAGACCCACTCACCAGTGTCATCGGAGACGCTAGGCCTCTGGCTGCCAGGAGGGGAGCGCAGAACGTCATCACTGTACATGAGGAAGCTCTCATAGTCTTCCCCACACC
Organism: Eumetopias jubatus; assembly: GCF_037043125.1. Classification (NCBI taxonomy): domain Eukaryota; kingdom Metazoa; phylum Chordata; class Mammalia; order Carnivora; family Otariidae; genus Eumetopias; species Eumetopias jubatus. The sequence continues at coordinate 86,346,333 of NW_028274816.1, forward strand.
GGGCGTCCACAATGGGGATGTCCGGGATGATAGGGACTGCGGGAGCAGGAGGGGTCAGCCAGGGCCCTAGCCTCAGCCTCCCGTCCTACCCTACCTCCCGTCCCCCGACCCCGCGCTCCCCCCCCCCACTCACTGGACATGGGCCGCGTGGGTTGGGTGGCCAGGTTGATGATGGCCTCCCGCTCCGGGCCCCAGCCTGCCCCATTGCGCGCCTTCACCGTGTAGCGGTATGGCTGGGACTCCCGAAGGTTCTCAATAAGCAGCATCCGCCTCTTGGGACTGTCCACCAATACCTTCTTCATGGGCCCGATGGGTCCTGGGCAGGGAGAGCGCCTCAGATGGGTCATTGTAGGTTCCTGCCTGGCCCAGCCCCGGCTCTGATGTAGCGGCCCCGCTTCTCGGGCTCTTTCCTTCCCAGGGAGGGCACAGGGAACAAGGCAGGGAGCAAGCAGCTATGCGACTTCTGGGTCGGGCCAGGCCCTGAGAACCTGGGCAGGGCTGGTTTCAAGAAGTGTCACCAACTCTCTGAAGGGCTCATCCTGAAGTGGCCGAGCCAGGACTAGACTCACGGTGGCCCCACTGTCACCTCTACTGATTGGTAATGGTCCCGTGTCCAGGGCGCCGCCACCTGAGCGCTGAGAGCAGAGATAGCCCAGTGCCCACCACCGCGGCCACGGGGTCACATGAGCAAGGACAGGAGCAGAGGGTGGGCTCAGGGGAGCTGCACCTCAGGGCAGGCTGAGGCTTGTGAGAGCTCAGGGTGTCGGGGTGGAGGGAAGGGTGTGCGAGACGGCCAACAGGGTCAGCTTAGCCGAGAGCGGAGGCCAAGTAGCTCTCCTGCACTCACAGACACGCAGCCCTGGGAGGAAGGAGAAAGTGACCCCCGTAGCTCCGGGCAAGTTACAGGGCCTAGGCCCAGGGACAGCAAGAAAGGGCCTGCCATGTTAGAAGCCTTCTGGGAAGCCAGAGAAGGCACAAAAGACTGGAGGCCGGAAAAAGTCCCAGTCTCCAAAGAGGTCCAAAGGAGGCTTCTGGAAAATACCTGGTAAGCTTGGTGTCTGCCCCCAGCAAACAACTGTGCTTAAAAAGAATTGGTTGGTGGAGGCCCCTCAGCCTGGGGGAGGTCTCTAGCTGCCAAGGTGGGCACTGTCTCTTGGCCCGCCCCTCCTATCCCTGTCAGCTAGTGGGAGAGCGGGAGAGGGGCACCCACCAAAGTGCTGATACCCTCGGCCGGGGGGGCCATCTGACACATTCCAGGACACAACTGAGACCTCAGCAGGCTGGAGCCATGGCTGAAATCATCGGGAATGAACTTTCCACAGGATACATGGCGGGGTCAGAGGAGACTTCCTCTGTGACAGTGGTCATGGGGTACTAGGTGTTATAAACCCAGAATGCACCAAAGGTGTGATGCAGCTGTTGAGGTCATGTGTGGTCTGCTTGGCTGGTAAAGAGCAACAAGCCTGATGTCTAGAATAATCTCTCTGTCCTCTGCCCTGTTGGGCCACTCCGGGAGTGCTGAGGCTGACCCATGTTAAGGTCCAGAGGTCGTGTGAAGTGGTGAGCTTCCCGTCCCTGGGACTGACCAAGAAGTGAGGGCACAAGGAGGAGGTCCCTGCACCCACTGGATGTGGAACCAAGTTCCCTCACTTTTCTCGTCTTGGCAGTTGGTGGGGTTGCCCACCCTCCCCTCCCTCCCAGGGCTGGGAAGAAAGAACCGTGCTGCCAAATAAAATGTTACATGAGCCATACTCAAAAAACAACCTGTTTATCTGAAACTCAGGGCATCCTCTATTTGCTAAATCTGGCAACTCTCCTTTGGCCCCAAGAGAACCCTGTGAAAATGAGCCACCCTGGTTCCCTGTATGTGGGAAGGCACCCCTGAGCTTGTGACCCCAGTGCCCATCTATCTCACGCCTCCCGTCCCCACCTGCCCTGTGAGCTTCTGCGCTTGCTCTTGGGATGTGACCAGCCCAAACCTGACCCACAAACCTGACGAGGCCTTAGGCCACCAGACATACGGGACTCAACCACCGACCGGGATGACGTGACCTCCCTCCGGCTCTTTGCCCCCTCCCCTTCCTGCCATCCCCGGGGGCAGGAGGGGTCCAGGTCCTTACGGTTGTCCTCGTTGACCAAGCCGTAGCAGACCTCGTAGGCTGTGATCTCGCCGTTGGTCTCAGCCGGCTCAGCCCAGCTGAGCTGGGTCACCGTGGAGGAGACGACATTGAAGGCCAGACGCCCTGGCTCACTGGGTACTGAGGGAGGGGCAGGGGGCAGTACAGGGAGAAAGCTGTGAGCCGCAGCAGAGGGAGGGCTGGGTTCTGGGAGGTGGTGGGGGGCAGAGCTGGGCATCAGGGTAGCTCGGGGACAGGTGGTGAGGCCTCACCTTCCTGCTGGGTGCAGCAGGACACCAAGGAGCTGTAGGGGCCCTCGCCCTCTGCCCCGTAGGCGCACACCTTCATCTCGTAGTCGCAATATGGGTACAGGTTGGTGAGCTCCACCGAGGGCACCTTGCTGTCAAGCAGGTGGGCTTCGGACTCAGAGTCACCCTGGATCCAGTACTTGACCTAGCCCCAGGGGAGGAAAGAGTCAGTGGGGAGTGGCAAGGGCCAGAGCTGCTCGTCCCTCCACGGACCTCCTGCTCTTATTGCCCCCTTTGCACAGACGAGACGCCGAGGGGTTGGTGATCTGCCAGGTTCACACAGCAGGGCTGGGGCAGAACTGGGGTGTCTCCTGCGTGGGCGGAGGAGCCACATTCCAGGAAGGAGGGCAAATGTCTGAAAACTTCAGGGATGGATCTTCCCTCTTCCCCAAACACATGGGGGTTCGTTCCATCTGCCCCCTTGTGCCCCCGAAGCATGCCCTCTCCGCCCCCTCAGGGGCCCTCTGGCCTCAGGTGGCCCACGTCCCCAGCGGGTACCAGGCCTCCCCATCCACCTCCCTCATTGCCTCCCACCTTACCCTGTACCCTGTTGGCTTGCCAGGGGGGGGCAGCCAGTTGAAAAGGATCTTCCGGGACCCAGCAGCCTTGGCATTGGGGTTCTGGGGGGCACCCAGGTCACCATGGTGAGGGAACGATGACAGTGTCTGGCTTGTGAAGTTCCGGTCCAGTTCGTCTGTAGTGAGCCAAGCCCAAGTGGAGCAGCCCGCTCAGCCACCCCCTCTTTGACGGAGGCAAGAATCCACCCTCACCACCAGGGGGCTCCCCCAACCCTTCCCCACAAGCGCTCGGCTGACAGCTGCCACCCCAGGTCCCTGGGGGGTTGGTGCCCCCACTGGTGCCACAAAGGGCATCCTGCCCTCCTCGTGGAGGACCCAGGAAGGTCTCTGGAGGAGTGAGGAGGAGGAGGGAGTTCGTCTGCCCTTCTTTCTCCCTGGGCAGCCAAGGGAATACTCCATGTGAGAACATTTGTTCCTACACACCCCCTTTTCTCCCCTCTACCCTGAGAATCTTCCCTCCTATCTTCTGGGAAAACCTTCTCGGGGTGGGCTCACAGACACCACCATCCTGGAGCCTACGGACCCATAAGAACTGTTTCACTCTCCGGGAAACACCTGCATTTTAGCTGGAACTGAGGCCGAAGTCAAAGGGCTAAGGCCTAGAGGTGGGGTTCATGGCCTGCCAGCAGGCTGGGTAGCCATGACGCCACTCCACCCTCTCTGGTTGAGAGCAGGATTGCCGCATAAAATGCAGGACCCCTAGTTAAGCTGGAGTTTAAGGTAAATAACAAATAAGGTAAGTATATCCCAACTGTTGCATGGGGCATACCTACACAAAACTTGTTCCTTGATTATCTGAAATCCAAATCTAACACTGGGCATCCTGTATTTTTACTTGCCAAGACTGGCAGCCTCTGTGGAGAGGCCCCCAGCCCTCCCTCTGCATCTGCTTAAGCACACTCCCAGCTCTGCGCACCTGGGTCCCCAATGATGACGGTGGCTGAGTGGGGCTGGCCCAGGCGGGCCCCGAACTTGGGGTTGGTGAGTTGAATGTGGAAGCGGCGGGTCTGGCGGCCCCGCAGGAGGGAGTCCATCTCCTGCAGCTCCAGGAGCTTCACCTGCAGCTCCTTCCAGGTCTCCCCAGGTTGGAAGAGCAGCTCACCCTCTGCAGGGATGTAGTCCTGGGAGTGGGATGGGGTCAGGGTCAGACCAGGCCTGGAGAATGAATCACACCAAGCACTCCACCCAGACCTCGTGTATACGGCAGAGACCATCACACACAGACAATCCCACGTGGACATGAAATGGCTCACATTCCTGTAACACCTCCTGTGCATCAAGCACTTTACAAATCTTAGCTCATTTGACCCTCGCAGCACTGTGAGGTGGAGCTGTTACAGTCTCCGATTTACAGATGAGGAGCCGAGAAACCTGCCCAAGCTCACAGAGAGTGGTGCTAGAGCCGAGCTGAGCTTTGAACTGAGGCCCAGAGATGGGGATGTATAGCAGATTCAGAGAGTCCCATACGGGCAGGCCCTGCCCCCCGCACTGTGGTTACAAAGCCTGGGATCCCACCAGGCCCCAGGCCCTGCCTCCTGGATAGGGTGCCCCCATCAGCTCGTTTTCTTTCTTTCTTTTTTTAAAGATCCTGTTTATTTGAGAGAGGGAGAGAGAGAGAGAGAAGGAGCATAAGCAGGGGGAGGGTCAGAGGGAGAGGGAGAAGCCGACTCCCCTCTGAGCAGGGAGCCCAATGCGGGGCTTGATCCCAGGACCCCGAGATCATGACCTGAGTCAAAGGTAGATGCTTAACCAACTGAGCCACGCAGGCGCCCCTCCAGCTTTCTTCTTTCAATGCCTCAGAGCTCTCCTGAGCGTCTGGGATGCGAGCGTCTGTGTGTACAGACATGTATGGGGTCCGTCAGCAGCAACGGGGCGGGGCGGGGTGGGGGGGTGGGGAGGAATCCTGCTCACCTGAGACCACTAGGTGGCATTGCAAACTAACATTTCAAATCTAGGCCCAGCAGGGGGCAAATTCAAGGGCTACAAACCCAGATCTGGAGGAGGCAAATCTAAGAAAAGCAGGAGTCACCTGCTAGACAACTGACCGGGGGGAACACTTCAAACGTCAAAGTCACAAAAGACAAAATGGGAGAATTGTACTAGATTAAAGGAGACTTCAGACACATGACAAAATGCAATGCCAGATCCTTGCTTGGTTCTTGGATTGGGGCAAAAAAAAAAAAAAAAAAAAGCTATCAAGGACATTGTGGGGACATGTGAACAAGGGGAGATCTGAATATGGGCCAATTATTAGGTAATACTACAATGTGAGGTTTCTTAAAGCTGGTAATGATGAAGTTGTGTAGAACAGCCCTGTTCTCAGCAGGGGCCGGCAGAAGCTGTAGGGTCTTTGTGATGTCTACGACTTTGAATAGTTCCGTAAACAAAATGAAATGGAACACAACTTTCTCTGTCTCTCTACAGTTACAGATAAGAGATGCATATCTGCCCATGTATCTGTATCTATTTCTGTGTCTATAGAGAAGGAAAGAGAAAACAAATATTAACTGGCGACTCTATGTAAAGAGTAAATGGGCGCTAATTTTATTAGTCTTTTCATTTCTCTGTAGGTTTGAAGTTTTTCAAAATAAAAAGTTGGGAAATAATAATGTTTTTAAAAACATGTAAATACCGAAATATCTTTATAAAAGCACAACAGGATCGCCAGAATCTCTTAATTTGGCGTATTCAATGAAATTTATGGACCTACAAATTCTTCTTTGGAACTTTTATTGGGAGCACTGGCATTAATGAGAACTGTTCCATCGAATAAAAGGAAGTGAAGAAGAGGGTGTGGTCAGGCTTCCGGAGCCCGCTGAGCGCATGCTCCCTTGCATTTGCCTAACAGGACTGTGGGCCCTGTGACATTACATTCTGTTACCCTCTAAGTGAATTGCTGATGTGAATATTTTCAGTTTGTAAATGTTGACAATAAACTCAGAAAAACAAACAAACCTGTAAGCCAAGCCGAGCACATGCAACACCTGGATTTGGTTCTTCCGGAGACTGGGGCCCAGTGGTGGAGGGGATGTGGGCCCACGTGCTTGGGACTCCCTGCCTTCAAGGGTTGCTCCTGCAGCTTGGCCCTGGGAGGGCCTGCCAGGCAAACCGTGACAGCCCTTGGGGAGTCTGTCTAGGGCCATGTGGCCTCTGATCCCACCTCAAGAAGCCCAGAGCCCCAGGGGGGCGCCTGGGTGGCTAAGTTGGTTAAGCATCTGACTCTTGATTTCAGCTCACGTCATGATCTCAGAGTCCTGGGATCCAGCCCTGAACTGGGCTCTGTGCTCAGCATGGAGTCTGCTTGTCCATCTCCCTCTGACCCTCCCCACGGCGCGCTCTCTCTCTCTCTCTCTCTCTCTCTCAAATAAATAAATAAATAAAATCTTAAGAAAAAAAGAAGAAGAGGAAGAAGAAGCCCAAAGCCCCAGAACTGGGGCAGATGGGGAAGTCCATTTCACTCTGAAGGGTTTGGCTGCCCTGATAGATACCGGCTTGTTGGAAGGAGACATGAATGCTCTGGACGTGTCCCTGGCAGCGATGGGGCCTCACCTCAGGCACCACTGGCACTTCTGGTGAGCGAGACACCCCTGCTGCCGAGTGGCGGGTGCAGGTAGAGGTAGGTGTGTCCTTGGGAGGCTAGCCAGGGGCACCTCCAGCAGCCGGGGACTCTGGTGGCTGCCATGTCCCGCTCTCGCTGGGCCCCTGAGAAATGCCGTTGACCCCATGGTGGAGCCTTACCCGGTTGCCCTGGGCAGTGTTATCCTGTGTGCGGTAGGACACCTGGGACTTGCCATTGTCCAGGACGCGCCGGACGACAGGAATGCGGGCCACTTGCTCCCCGCCGCTGACCGAGTACTCGGGCTTCTCAAAAGACACTATCCCGCTGGCTGCAAGGACCCAGGCGGCAGTCAGGGCGCCCTGGCCTCAGTCCCTTGTCCACACCCACCCTTCCTCTGGCCCAGCCCCGCCTCGACGCCAGGAGTCTGCCTCTCATTCCTCACCCTACCGCCCTCTGGGGAGAGCAGAGGAAGGCATGGAAAATTCTTCCAGAAAAGACTGAGGGAGCTGGAACAGAGTCCCACTGACATCCCGGACATGTCAGGGCAGAGAAAGGAGGCCAGGCAGGGGCGCAGCCAGAGAAGAGGCCCCGAGACTGAGGGCCGGGGCAGAGCAGGACAGAGTCCTGTGTTTGCTGGAGCAGGTGGGCAGGAGGGCTCAGGGGCCAGAGCAGGCCCTCTGGATGCAGGAAGGACAGTCATCAACAACCCGGGGTTCCCCGAGGAGCAGGTAGGGAAGGCAAAGAGGGCGTAAGCGGTATACAGTGCGTGCTTCCCCTCTGGATAGGCGTGGGTGAAACCACCTCCCACAGCCCTTCCTGCTCTCCCGTCCTGGCATCCTACAGAGGTCTATTCAACCTAAGTTCAAAGGCCAGAAGGGAGGGAAGAACAACAGGAGGGACGGGGGCAACTTCAGGAGGACCCAGCACCCTACGAGGAGTATAACAGAAGCTCCCACATGAATGCTCACTACCAGGCACGTGCAGCGATGTACCCCTGTCGAGAGCCAGACGCCCACTTTACAGATGGAGAAACCAAGGCTCACAGAGGTTAAGTGACTTGCCTATGCCACATGGCCGGGCCCCACTTCCACTCAGGTATCAGGAGGAACAAGGGTTCCCAGAGTCCCCCTTCTGCCCCCTCCCTGCTCCCTCCGCCCTGATCTACCTTGCTCCTTGATGATGGTGATGTTTACCAGGCGGCGGCCAAGGGTGGCGGTGCCCATGGGCACGTCGATGGCCTCCACCAGCAGCTGCTTCTCGTCGTCGTCCTCAGGCCGGATGAAGAGGGGCACCCGCACGTCTACCAGCTCCACGCCCTCCTGGAACTCCACCATGCCCCGGGCATCTGGGTGGGTGTTGGGGGGACAGAGAGGGGTCAGGGGGCCACACTGGGGTGGGAGGCACAAGGGAGTGGTGCAGGGAGCCTGCCCACCTACCCTGGTCTGCAGTGAGGGTGTAGTAGCCCGGGGCCACCTTGAGCTCGTGGAAGGACCCCTGCTCCACATGCTTCTCTGTCAGCTTCAGCAAGGCCTGCTTGGCTGAGCGGGGTGCCGTCAGCACCGTGTCCACGATGGTGTGGTCCTGCCTGGGGTGGGGGTAGGGGGTCAGGTGGGGATGTGTCAGGCTGGCCATGATGCTGGCACTTGACCCCCATCCCCCACCCTCCTGCTTGTCCTCTCCCCAGCAGGGGACAAGATGCCTGGCAGCAAAAAGTGCAGGGTCTTCGGAATTGGGCAGTCCTGGAGGCCCATGCTGGCCCCACCACCTCACCCTGAGCCTCAGTCAAGCCACTGTGCCTCCTTGAGCCTCAGGGTCCTCATTTATGAAATGGGGCCCCTCCCTAGACCCTCCCAGCCACACCCCTTCAGGTGGGCTCCCAGGAGTAGATGCAGGACAGAAAAGATGCTACGGGTATGGGCGCTGGAGTCAGACAGGCTGGGTTCAAATCCTGGCTCTATTTCTCAGTAACTCGGTAATCTGGGGCAAGATACTTGACCTGGGGCTGCCCCACCCGTGTGCCTTCAACTCACTTTTTCCCGGCGTTGGGCTGCTGCCTGTGGGGGACCAAGAGGGGGCTGTGAGCCGCATAGTGTCTGGGGTGGAGGCACGCCCTGCTTGGGGGGTGTCCCCTAGAGTGGGCAGTATGGGCAGCTCCCCCCACCAGCCCCAGGCACCCAGGACCCACCGGAACTTAGTCTGCTGGAGCTTATGTGAGTCTGTTATCTGTCGGTACACCTCATTCAGCTGCCAGGCAAGGAAAGGCATGAGGCTGGCGTCCTGGGTAAGCCTCCCTACCCAGAGCCATCCAGGCCCAATGGACATGGTTGGGTGGGGACATGCACAGGGGCCTGCACATTGCCTTGTCCCCTTCTGGAAACATTCATAGGATGACCCCAGGCCAGGCACATGTCCAAGGAAGCCCCTCTTTCCTATGCAGAAAAATCCAGGTTCCACAGCAGCTTTCCTTGCTCTCCCGCTACCAGGATCACCCCCAAGCCCAGAGATCAGCTTCTTTGGCCCTTACATTCTCCTCCACCTCCTGGCGCAGCTGGTTACACTCTCGCGTGTCAGGTTTCAGCAGGTTCTCGGTGCACAGGCGGGCGAGGCGCAGGGACAGCCCGTAGGGCACTAGGGACAGGCAGGGAGGGGGGTCATCAGCCCCCTGCACAGCAGGCACCCTGGAAGCCCCCTCCAGGAGCCATGCTAGGATGGTGGGGGGTGGGGGGGACTGGCGGGCCGAGACCCTGAGGCCTGGAGCACCATCAGGAAAGGTAGAAGTTGGCCAAGCCTGTGCCTGCACCCAACACCCAGAGAAAACGGGAATGCTGTGACTTGAAACCCGTAACAGTGGTGAATGTGCCCCAGGCCCCCGGGGCACTGCCAAGAGCCACCGCGCCAAGCCCCCGCCCTCACCCAGCTCTGTGGGGTTGGTGCTGGAGGTGTGGGTGGCCAAGCCAGGCCGCTGCACATTGTTGGTGATCTTCCATCGGACCATGTCCCGTCCCTTGAGGTTCCCGCTGCGTAACATGGGCGTATCCAGGTGGTCCGAGGCCATCAGGTTCTCCCGCAGCATGTAGTGATCTTCCTTGAAGCCCACCATGTGACCTGCATGACAGGGTCCTCCGCATGGGGCCTCACCCTAGGCCCTCCCCGCCACACCCCCTCCAGGTGGGACCCCAGGCCTCCTGCCTCTGTTCCAGACTCAGCCCCTATTTCCCCTCCACCCTATCTGGGAGCATGAGCGGTCAGAGCCTTTGCCGCCCCTGCAGATGCTGGGTCAATACCTCGGTTGCAGCAAGGGAGAAGTGCCAGGCAAGCCTAGAAGACAAGGTGGGTGGGGATGAGGGCTGGGACAGCTGCCTCAGCTCACAGAAGCCCCTCCAGCTACCCCGCTCTCCGTGCCAATGGTCCAGAGGGGCAACAGTGCCTTCCCCAGACACCAGGATATCAAGGAAGTTGAAGGGATCTAGGTGTGGAACACACAGGGTGAGTACGGAGGGTGACGGGGGCAGAGGATTCCCAAAGTTTGTGCCATGGGACCCTGGTCCTGCGAGATGATCTGTAAAGTAAAGGATCTATGATCGAGCCCCTTTGAGAAGCACTGAATTCATTCCCCATGCCCCTCTTAGAGTTTCACTATGCATACAAATAGATCAAAGGCTCTGAGAAGTCCCACAAGAGAAGAAGCCTCTTTCTCAAATGTATTAGATCAGAGATGTCTTTTTCTCTGTAACACACACTAATATCCCACAATACTGGGGCTACTACACAGCGCCTCCTGTTTCTACAATTCAGGGTCCTGAGCCGGGCGGTCCTCCATGCTTTCTTGCCTCTTATCTCGTCTCCCCAGTGAGACTATCAGCTCCTGGCGGGCAAGGCCCTTTCTTCCCTGTTGGCTCCCCTGGCCCTTTGCATGTACTTGACCTGAGGACAAGTAGTCTCAGGTCCGGGCCACTGATGGTTGGCAGAGGCAAAGGGCTGGGGTGGGGAGGGCACTAGAGCCGGGCAGAAGACGTGGGTTCACCTGGCCTCTGCCACCTATGAGGACCCTAGGGGGGCTGGAGGCCCCAGGGTGAGTGGAGACCCTGGGGTAAGTAGGGACACTGGTGGGAAGTGGGACCCTGGTGGGGGATGGGCACCTGGTGGGAGTAGGGGTCCCTAGGGGGGATGGGGCCCCTGGCGGCGGGGGGGAGGGGCCCTGGGGCAAGCGGGGCCCTGGTGGGTAAGCGGCCCGGGTGGGGGAGGGGGGGGTCCCTGGGGTAAGCGGCCCTGTTGGGGGGGTGGCGTGGGGGCCCCTGGGGTAAGCGACCCCGGCGGGGGTGGGGCCCTGGGGTAAGCGGCCTGGTGGACGGGGCCCCTAGGAGCCCCCACCTTGCAGCAGGCGCAGTATTTCCAGCAGAGGAGCAGTAGCAGCGCCAGGAGCAGCAGCAGGAAGATGAGCAGAGGGATGAGCCACCAGAAGGACCTGGGTGGGCAGTCTGCGGAGGAAGGGGACGAGGGTAAGGAGGGAGGCGATGCCCACTCCCCACTGGGGCCTGCCAGGTCACCCGCCGGCCCTGCCCGCCAGCTCACCCTTCTTCCTGTGTACCAGGACCGTGCTGTTGGGCCCGGGGGCCCCGTCGCCCCCCACCGTGTAGCTGTACGTGCAGTCATCTTCTTCATCCCGGAAGGAGCAGTGCTCCACCACCTCCTCCGCTGCACGCATAGGGGGTCAGCAGGTGCCTCAGGGCCTGGGGAGGTGCTCCCTACTCTGGGGCCCACCGTGCCCACCGCAGGGACGCAAGTCCCCGGGCACAGGGCCAGGCTGAGGTGGGGCGCCACCCTGTCCCCGCCCAGGAGCATCAAAGGCTGCAAATCTGTGCCCCCCCTCCCCATCCTGGGTGTCACTCAGGAACTCGGCTTCTAGGACATTTATCTGACCTGGAAGAGAGGAGGCTGTGTGCTCCCAAGGCCCAGTGACGTGCCCCTACTGTATTCACATCCCTGCCCGGCTATCTGCCCCCTGCCTAAGCCAGGTTCCCCCTCCCCAGACTCTTTGGTCCTACTCAGCTGTGCTTCCTGCCCCCGGGTCTGTGGGTCCTGTCTGCATTCTGTGACCTCTCCCCGGGCTGGGATCCCTCCCCCGTCTCTCTGGTCTGCGTGACCTCAACCCGGATTGTGAGCCCGCTGCCCAGCTCTACAGCAGCCCTGCCCAGCTGAGTGACACCCCTACCCATCGGATGCCCTGTGCCTAGGTTCTTAGCACCCCCGCCCTCGGCACTGCCTCACACCTCTCTTAAGCTCGTCCACCATCTTGACCTTGAAGCTGCACTCCTCGCACATGCGGCCTTTCTTCTCACCAGTGCCCCAGGCTTGGCACTGCACACAGGAGCGCAGGTCCTCGCAGAGGCCCAGGCGGATCTGGGGAGGAGAGGAGGGGGGTTGGGGGTGTGCTGGGGGGTCGCCAGGCCCGCTCCCCTAACCTCACTCACACCCCTGGCTGGCTCCTATATCACCAGGCTCAGTGCTTCCTGTCCGCCCTGCCCTGTGCCTAAGGTTCCCATGCCCACACACCAGTGACCTTGGCCTCACCGCTGAGTAGTTGATCTCACAGATGGTGTCCGTGTAGAGCGACTGCTGGTTACAGTGGCAGCGGCCACACTCGCAGTAGCCACGCCCATTACAGATGCCCTAGAGAAAGAGGAGGCACCAGTGAGGCACTGGTACCCCCATCCCTGCCTGAGAGGGTGGGTGGTTCTGGCTAGCATCCCTTCTGCCACCCTGCACTGCCCTCCTGGTGCCCCGTCCTACCCCACTGCTGTCGATGCAGGTGGCATTGCTGAGAGGACAGTCACAGCTCAAGCCTGTCCACCCAGACTCACACACGCACTGGCCCATGGAACAGCGTCCCCGGTCTGCAGAGAGGGGGGAGGGGTAGGAGAGGAGAGTCACATTCACTCCTGCAGTCCAGGCTGCCCATCTGCCAGGCAGGGCCTGTGGTTGCTCAGCCTGAGCTGGGATTTCTCCAGCCAGGGGCAGATCCATCTCTTCTAATTTTTTTTTTTTAAAGGTTTTATTTATTTATTTGACAGAGACACAGCGAGAGATGGAACACAAGCAGGGGGAGTGGGAGAGGGAGAAGCAGGCTTCCCGCACAGCGGGGAGCCCGATGCAGGGATCGATCCCAGGACCCTGGGATCATGACCTGAGCCGAAGGCAGATGCTTAACGACTGAGCCACCCAGGTGCCCCCATCTCTTCTTCAGTTTCTTGGAATCTCCTTCCCTCCCTCTCTCCGATTCCATTCTGCCTTCTACTTTCCACTCTACAGCCAGAGTCATTATCCCAAAACACAAATCCAATCACGTGTCTCTCCGGTTTAAGAATCTCTGATGAGTTCTGACCAATGCAATAAGGTAAGAAAAAGAAATAAAACATGTAAGTATTGTAAAGTAAGAAATAAAACTGCCATTATTTTAAATATTAGGAACATGGGGTGCCTGACTGGCTCAGTCAGTGGAGCATGTGACTCTTGATCTCAGGGTTGTAAATTCAAGCCCCACGTCAGGTGTAGAGATTATGTAAAAATAAAATCTTAAAAAGTATATATTAGGAACATGTCACAAAATATCAAAAAGAACTTGCAGATAAATTATTAGATTTCATAAGTGATGTTTTTAAATTTTCTAAGCTTATAATGCCCTTTTTAAGATTTTTAATGAATTTATTTATTTTAAAGATTTTATTTAAATTTTTTTTAAAGATTTTATTTCTTTATTTATTTGAGAGGTGAGAGAGCACATGAGAGGGGAGAGGGTCAGAGGGAGAAGCAGACTCCCTGCCGAGCAGGGAGCCCAATACGGGACTCGATCCTGGGACTCCAGGATCATGACCTGAGCTGAAGGCAGTTGCCTAACCAACTGAGCCACCCAGGCGCCCTTATTTATTTATTTGACAGAAAGACACAGCGAGAGAGGGAACACAAGCAGGGGGAGTGAGAGAGGGAGAAGCAGGCTTCCCGCCGAGCAGGGAGTCTGATGTAGGGCTCGATCCCAGACCCTAGGATCATGACCCAAGCCGAAGGCAGACACTTAACTACTGAGCCACTCAGGCGCCCCAAGATTTTATTTATTTGAGAGAGAGACAGAGAGCATGGGCAGAGAGAAGGGGCAGAGGGAGAGGGACAGACGCTTGACCAACTGAGCCACCCAGGTGCCCCATTCATAAGTGATTTTACCAAAGTGGCTGGATACAAGGTCAACATGCAAATAGCTCAAAAATGAAACCTCCAATAACTCCCTTTTGCCAAAGGAGTAAGTCTACTATCCTTAAACCAGAATAAGGGTTGATTAACTACAGCCTGCAGGCCAAATCCAACTCACGACCTATTTTTGCTAAAGTTTTATTGGAATACAGCCACATTTATTTGTGTATGTAAATGTCTATCGCTGCTTTCTACTACAGTGGCGGAGCTAAGTAGTCGTGACAGAGACCATATGGCTCATAAAGCCGAAAATATTTACTTTCTGGTCCTTTAAGAAAAAGTTCAGGGGCTCCTGGGTGGCTCAGACAGTTAAGCATCTGCCTTCGGCCCAGATCATGATCCCAGGGTCCTGGGGCCTCACACAGGGCTCCCTGCTCGGCAGGAAGCCTGCTTCTCCCTCTCCCACTCCCCCTGCTTGTGTTTCCTCTCTCACTGTGTCTCTCTCTGTGAAAGATTTTATTTATTCATTTGACAGAGAGAGACAGAGCGAGAGAGGGAACACAAGCAGGAGGAGTGGAGAGGGAGAAGCAGGCTTCCTGCTGAGCAAGGAGCCTGATGTGGGGCTCGATCCCAGGACCCTGGGATCATGACCTGAGCTGAAGGCAGACGCTTAACGACTGAGCCACCCAGGTGCCCCAATAAATAAAATCTTTAAAAGAAAAAAAAAGAGGGGCACCTGGGTGGCTCAGTTGGTTAAGCGTCTGCCTTCGGCTCAGGTCATGATGCTGGAGTCCTGGGATCGGGTCCGGCATCGGGCTCCCTGCTCAGCAGGGAGTCTCCTTCTCCCTCTGACCCTCCCCCCTTTCATGCTCTCACTCTCTCTCCCTCAAATAAACAACAACAACAACAAAAAAAAACAAAATCAAAAAAAAAAAAGAAAGAAAATAAAAGTTCAGACTAGACTAGAACTGGACCCACCCTGGATGGACCCCAAGCCCCCCGCATTCTGGTCCTGTCTCCTTCCCCAGCAGCCTCCACCTCCCCTCCTCACAGCCGAGCCTGTGCCAAATGCCTGCCTCCCTCCAGATATACCGGGCTCTCCTTCTGTTGCTCTGAGCACACTCTGGCATGGACGACCAAAGAGGAGATGTAACAGACAAAAGCAAGAAGGGAGGAAAGGTAGGAAAGCAGGGCCTTGACCTCCAGTGACAAGTAGACAGTTGGGGCTAAATAAGTAATTGATGGCTGGGTTTTCATTGATTCTCCTCCATTCAAACCACTCAATCCTTCCTGTGGCCCCTGTGTGGGTTCTGTGACCCTTGCCCTGCTTGGAAGCCCTGGCCACACTGCATTAAGCGTGTGGGGCTACGGTGGACACGTAACTCCAAGCCCTGAGAGAGGAAAGACCGTCCTGCCACATACCAGCAACCACTGAGGATTCAGCTGGATGGGACCAACCCTCATGAGATGGCAGAGACCACAGGACCTCAGGGGGAGTGGTCTGAAGCATGAGTAGGGGCCTTGGGCATCAAGTCTGTAGAGGGGTGGGAGGTCCAGGTTGGGGTGGACTTGGGGGGAGGCACTGGGGGAGCCCCGAGGGGGGCTAGGTCTGAACTTGGGGATTCTGACTCCTGGCCTGGCCCTCCCCGCTGGGTCAGGACCCCCAGGTTGCCCTTGCTGTCCCGAGCCCCCCAGCACTGGCCGCCGGGGCTGCTGAGCTCACCGTTACAGAGGACCCCGGAGGCACGGGGACACTGGAAGTTGTCATACTCGCAGAACGGACCCTCGTAGCGGCCTTCTCCGTAGCACACGCAGTGGCCACACTGGCACTCGCCACGTCCGGAGCACGGCTTGTCCTCGCCCTCCCGCAGGCAGGGCTTGATGTCACTCAGGGAGCCCGTGGAACAGCTGCAGGTCTTGCCGCTCCTGAGGAAGGAGCCAGTCACTTCCCCACAGCCCGGGAGGAAGGCTGGGGCGTTTACCGTCCCATTGCACAGATGAGGAAGCTGAGGCTCAGAGAGCACCTCAGTGGGTCCAAGTCACACAGACAGCGGTGCCTGAGCTGAGACTCAAACGTCCGCCCCAAGACCCTCCCAGTGTCCCTTCCTCAAGTCACCATGGACTTGTTCAGTGTCTTGAAGCTTTAAGAGCCCTCACTACCCTTATGATGAGCTCATTTCTGATTAGGTCACACGTGCGCACGGTTCAGAATACTAAATACAACGGGAAGGAGTGAAAAGTAAGTGTCCCTCTGTGTCTGTCCCCCACCAGCCAGTCCCCACACGCTGCTGGCCACCACTGTCCTAATTCTTGCACCTTTTCTCAGAGGTATTTTTTTTTTTAAGATTTTATTTATTCATTTAAGAGAGAGACACACAGAGAGAGAGAGAGAGAGAGAGAGAGAGCATGAGCAGGGGAGAGAGGCAGAGGGAGAGGGAGAAGCAGACTCCCCACTGAGCTGGGAGCCCGACGTGGGGCTTGATCCCAGGACCCTGGGACCAGGACCTGAGCTGAAAGCAGACCCTTAACCATCTGAGCCACCCAGACGCCCCTCAGAGATATTCTTTATGTCTATGTATTTTGAAGTGCTTTGAGCTGGATCCCCCTCACAACGGGGCATGCCCCTTTGCAAGCCTCTCTGTGACCCGCCATCCCGCCCTCAGCTGGGCATCCGTGGGATGCCCCACATCAGAGCCTTACGGTGGCCAGGGCATCCCCGCACACTCACCAGCCCTCATTGCACACACAGTGTCCACACACGAAGTCGCCGTGGTAGTTGCAGTGAGCTGAAAGCTCCTCTTTTTGCTGGAACGAGATCATGGCGGGGTGCAACAGGGTCCCTGGACATTTCTGCTGCCTCTGCCCCTCAGGGCACCCCGCAAGGCAGGCATGCCCCCCGGAGGCTTGGCTTCATTCCTCGGGGCCCCAGGGCAGTTGGCCAGCCCTTCCCTCCCGCCTAGAGGGGCCGCATCGTACCAGCTCACATGGACACACGTCGCAGATGATGCCCGCATCCATCCAGAGGCCATCCGAGAAGGAGGGCTTCAGGTGGATGTTGCCCTTCTGGTCCTCTTCCCCCAGCTGGCACACGTGAGTCCCATCCACAGCCTCCACAGCCCGCAGCTGCACCTGGTATGTGCCCTGCAAGGATTCCACTGTCAGCCAAATGGACATTGATAAGAGGCCCCTCTGGTCCATTCGCTCATCTGAGCAACTCTCCGAGCTCTGTGCTGATTAATCCCCACTCCGCAGATGAGAACAAGCTGAGGAAGGTGCCAAAGTCATCCAAGCGGCTAACCCAGGGGGCTTTGAACCCAGGCCTGTCTGACTCTGAAGGCCATGCTCTTTTTTATTATTATTATTTAAAAAAAATTTTTTTTAAAGATTTTATCTATTTGACAAAGAGAGAGAGACACAGCGAGAGAGGGAACACAAGCGGGGGGGGGGGGCGGTGGGAGAGGGAGAAGCAGACTTCCCGCTGAGCAGGGAGCCCAATGCGGGGCTCGATCCCAGGACCCTGGGATCATGACCTGAGCTGAAGGCAGACGCTTAATGAGTGAGCCACCCAGGCACCTCCCCCCAATTTTTTTTATTAAGTAATTCCTATGCCCAACGTGGGGCTCAAACTCATGACCTCGAGATCAAGAGTTAGCCAGGAGGCCATAAAGGCCACGCTCCTGACCTCTGCTCAGGCAGACCACCCCCCCACAACCTTTGCAGGGCCTGGCGCCCATCCTCCCCTTCCCCAAACCCCAGAGGCTTACCACTTTCCCCCGCTGGATGTGGAAGGACCCAGTATTCGTCTTTTGTAAGTCATTGGAGGTGACCTCTGTCCGCAGGCCTCGGGGGCTTTCCAGGGCCCGGATGTCCAGGTTGGAACGAATGCGCTGAAGAAGGGCAAGCTATCAATGGTCTGGGAGGGGGAGCCCGGGCTCACCCCCTCTGGCCTGGCCTGGCTGAGCCCCACCCACTCTGCACGGAGGACTGAGGTGGAGTGGGGGGGTCAAGGCGGCAGAGCCCGCGGGAACTTGGGGCCAGGCTAAGGTGGGCATCTCAGGGTCCCCAGGGAACAGCGGAGGCCCTTCCTCACTGGCCTATCTTATCTCTCAACCTTTACTTGGGCCCTCCGTTGCCCATTCTGCCTCCTCCCCAGCCCTGCCCCAGAAGGACTCCGCCCGGGGCCCGCGCTGGCCCTTACGTTGAAGGCTTCCTGCAGCAACTCCACAATGTTGGAGGAGTCCTCCTGCAGCACCCCCAGTGAGGAGACAGGGAAGTACGTGTGCAGCTTCTGTGGGAGAGAGTGCCAGTCCAGGGCTAAGCCTTCAACAAGTATCACCTCACTGAATCTGGACAATAGCTTTGGGGTTACCCTCCCTTTGCTGATGGGGAAGCTAAGGCCTGGTGTCTTCTGGAGCCTGCCCTCCTCACCCCTACCTGCTGGGGAGTGGGGTTGGGGGATGGGCACACGAACTCCCTTTCCCATCAGGGAGGGTCCACCCTTGGGGGAGCCAAAAGCTCTGGGAAGGAAGGAAGAGTGGGGGGGAGGGAGGATGTCTGAGAAGTCCCGTGGACTCCCCTCCCGCCCCCCTCTTGCCCAGGGAGGCCTCCGCCCCGCACCTCGTAATAGCTGTAGGAGTAGTTGGT
Organism: Eumetopias jubatus; assembly: GCF_037043125.1. Taxonomy (NCBI): domain Eukaryota; kingdom Metazoa; phylum Chordata; class Mammalia; order Carnivora; family Otariidae; genus Eumetopias; species Eumetopias jubatus. The sequence continues at coordinate 86,364,721 of NW_028274816.1, forward strand.
GACAGCAAAGATGGGGATGATGTTGTGTTTGCCAAGCAGGCGCACCAGGGTGGGCACAGACGGATAGTCCTGCGTCTTGTACTGGGTATAGGTGCCCGAGGAGTCCAGGTGGCATGCCTCGTCATTGCGGCTCATGATGCCGGCCAGCACGTTGACACCGTCTGCCTCATAGTGGAAAGCTGACTCGGTGGAGAACACCAGCAGGTGGGTGCTGTCGGGGCGCCAGCCAATGTCCCTCTGGGAAGGACAAGGAAGGGAGGCCCATCGAGCAGGCTGCCTACTGAGGACATGTGTCACAGTGTCGTGTATGACTGACGAAGCGGGTCCCAACATGAGCTCAGCTAAGCCACGGGATTCACGGCGTGCCCCCATCATGGACAAGGCACGTGACAGCACGTGAGCCATGGCGGTGGGCAGCGGAAAGCGGCAATGAGGATGCGGGAAGGATGCAGGCGGGGTCTGTGCGCACAGTGGTCACCGCGCAAGACCCGAGCTAGCTTCATCCGACTGGCCCCCCAGGCTTCATAATTACTCTGAGGAAATATTTTAACTGCATGGGAAAATGTACACCTACAATGTTGAATGAAAAGGCTGGTTAGGGGAGCCTGGGTGGCTTCGTCGGTTGAGCGTCTGCTTTTGGCTCGGGTCCTGGGATCAAGCCCTGCGTCGGGCTCCCTGCTCAGTGGGGAGCCTGCTTCTCCCTCTCCCTCTGCAGCTCCCCCTGCTTGCGCTCTCTCTCTTCCTCCCAAATAAATAAATAATATATATATAAAAAAAGAAAAGGCCGGTTAAAATAGATGCAGCTGTGCATGGATTTGGAAAACTATGTATCACAAGTGAAAATGCTCGTGACAGTGTTAATTGAAAAAAAAAAGCAAATTTCAGAATTAAAAGTACACTGATTCCAGCTATATAAAGTAAGGAAAGGGAACAAAATATGCTGGTGGGATATCAAGTGGCTGGCTGGCTGGTTGGGGTGAAATTATGGGCGATTTCTGTTCTTTGTTTTCCAAATTGTTTATACGATGGGTATATTATTTTCAAAATGAAAAAATTGCTGTGCACATAAAAACTGCCCTCTTCAGCTAGCTGCCCGGTGCAGTTGGAGACTGTGGGTCCTGGAAGACTGGCATTAGCAGGGAGATTGGTGGTAGGCTGGCTTCAGGGCACAGAAGATTCCAGAACCCCAGAACTCATGTCTGCTTCGCTGGTCAGTACAAAAGCAGACTGACCGCTCAGGCCGGGGGACCTTGGATCCCAGCACATCTCCACCTGGCTTATAATTGCGGGCCCCCTGGAGGGTCTTAGCTTGTCTTTGGGCATAGGGGTCTCGGCCTGACACCAGAGCAGGCCGGTGGGCAGCTCATGCCCTTGCAAAGAAGCACAATCCTGGTCTGGGTGGGCAGGGCTCTCCCTGGCACTCACCGTGCACACGGCCACCTGCAGGATGGCATCAAAACCTCCTTCAGGAGCGTCCAGGTTGCCTGAGATCCGCTCCCCTAGCAGTTTATTCCGAAACTCTTCCAAGTTTTCCGTCAGGCTGATGACATTCTTGAAGGAGAAGGGGGCGTCGCTTTTGGGCCAGGGCTCCTTCAGCCTGGGCAGAGGTGGAGGGAGAGAGAGAGAGAGAGAGAGAGAGACAGAGTCAGGAAAGAAGACCCCCATGCCCCTGTGCCCACCCTCTCTGAAAGTGGCCCACTGGTCCACTTCAACCAGAACACTTCGAAGTGCCCTGGTAGCGAGGAGGTGGGTCGCGTGGCTGGGACCCCTGCCCACTCGGTCACTCATTTCTTTTTTTTTTTCTTTTAAGATTTTATTTTTTAAAAAGGTATTTATTTATTTGAGAGCGAGCGAGCGAGCAAGGGTGGGGGGACATAGAGAGAGGGAGGAGCAGATGCCCAGACTCTCCAGCTGAGCAGGGAGCCCGATGGGATCATGACCTGAGCCGAAGGCAGATGCTTAACCGACTGAGCCCCCCGGCGCCCCTCAGTCACTCACTTCTCAGGCCTCATGTCTGTCTGAGGGACGCTGACTTTGTCCACAAACTTGCCAAATCCAATAGTGTAGTCATCAGTGAGCTCGCTCAGGACCTGGGCTGGGTGTCAACAGGAAAAAGAGGGGGCAGCTGAGCCCCAACACCCCCACATCAGCAGAGGGGGCCAGGGGCTGGCCCGGGAAGGAGGAAGAGGGAAAATAACCTCCTGTCAATACCTTGCATGTGAACATCAGTTCATGCTCACAGTAGCCCTTGTCCCTGTTCACAGACGAAGGAAGTGGGACTCGGCAGGCCCAGAGTCATGCATGGAGCAAGTTGGAGGGGGCAGCCAGGAGCCCGGAGAACCTCAGCCTCATGGCCATGAGTGTACTCCTTGTCGGGGTCAGAGGGCTCTGCTGCCCACCCAGCCTGAAGTCCTGAGTGGTTAGTGGGGTCTGGCTAGGACCCACGCCTGAGAATGGGAGGGAAGGGATTTCTTGGGGGGCTCAGATATCGTAACCTTCCTTGTGGCATGGGTATAGCCATCCTGAGCCCTAGCCTCCTGAGCAGGGGCCCAGCCAGCTGGATGAGGCCACCCTCTCCGTTTCCTACCCCACTGTCCTCTATGCTGGCCCAGCCATACCCAGTCTCTCTCCCATCTGCTTGAGGTTGTCCAGATCGTCGGACATGGAGTTGGAGAAATCCATGAGGATGTACAGGTCCATAGGGCTCTTCTCGGGCTCGAACACCTTCAGCTCAAAGTGCTTCTCCTCGCCTGGCCGCAGCCGGACCCGTAACCCCTGGGGCGACACCTGGCTGCGCTGCAGGTTGGGGTTGATCGGGGTGTCCTGTGTCCAGGGGAGGGGGACAGCTGGCTGGAGGGTCACTCCAGAGACCTGATGGGGAACCTCTCAGCCCAGCCAGTGGACATAGTGGACCCCTGTAAACAGCCGGCCTTGAACGTGGGTGGGCCCACTTCCCTTGACCCCCAGTCCAGGCACCTCTGTGATCTCGAAGCTGCTCTCCATGACCACCATGCTCTCCCACCGGCAGCCGGCAGCCAGCAGCTCTGCCTGGGTGTTGCAGCGCCGCTCCTTGAACATCTGGCCAAAGGAGGTGGGGTCAGGGGGGCAGTGCCCATCCCCTGGCTGTCCCAACCCCGGATCTCTCCTGATCCTTGACTGTTCCACACCCACCCGGCCTAAGGCTGGGCTGAGGGTGCAGCAGGTGTGGACTTGGCCAGAGCCTGGCGTGGGGCATGATGGGGTGGGGCACCCCGGTTGGGGAACAGGCCAGGGCTGGCGCTGGGCTCAGGATAGCAGGCAGGCGATAGCAGCTCACCTCATCCATGCAGTAGGCACATTCCCTGTCCACGCGGATGCACTCCGTGCAGCTCTTCACCTGGGCCCTCTTGCAGCGGTTCGCTGGAGGGCAGAGATGAGCAGACCCATGAGATGAACCTCACCAGGGACCAAGCCCTTTCCCGCATGCATCCTCATTGGAGAGAGGCAGGGTTTCTCTCTCACTTTACGGAGGAGGAAAGGGAGGCCAGTGGGTAGATGGTCTGCCCCCCTGGCATAGCTGGGGCAGAGTCAGGTCTCACACCTGAACTTTGCACTCAAGTCCGGATGGTGCAGTCTGAGACAGAAGGGCTGGCCCATTTGCTGGTGGGGACACCCTGGCCGTCCCTCCCCTGCTCCTCCAGGGGACAGAAACTGTGTCTGCCTTGCTTATTGCTGTTTCCCAGTACCCAGCCCAAGCCCAGCCCAAGCCCAGCACACAGCAAATTGTTAATAAATGAACGAAGAAAAACTCCAGAGTTTCCCCAAGGCTTACTGGGATTCCCTTTGGTTCTGTTCAGTTAAAATCACAGTGAAGGGGGGAGGTGCCTGGGTGGCTCAGTCAGTTAAGCGTCTGCCTTCGGCTCAGGTCATGATCCCAGGGTCCTGGGATCGAGCCTTGCATCGGGCTCCCTGCTCAGCGGGAAGCCTGCTTCTCCCTCTGCCCCTTCCCCCCCCCACCCCCCGCTCACGTGTGCTCTCTCTCTCTCTCTCTCTCAAATAAATAAATAAAATCTTAAAAAAAAAAAGAAAATTTGTAATAAAAAAAATCACAGTGAGGACCTACTGTGTACACTCAGTGCACACAATGGGTGGCCTCCTGTGCGGTGGGCGATGGTGCGCGGTCAGTATTTAACACTGGCTCTGGTGGGGAGGGAGAAGTCCTGCCTTGCAGCATTGCCCATGTTCCCGCCATGGTCTATTCCAGGCTACCAACACAGCCTTCTCTGAAGGCAAAATTTTCATCGGTAGGAACTGACTGGAAGAGAGTCACCGGTCTCTCCTCCAGGTTCCCATAAAAAACACTCTGCAAGTGCCTCAGTTCGCTGAGTGGGCAGCTTCTCTCGCCTCTAGAGCAAGTCTTCCTCGGTGTTCTGGGCCACAAGGCTCAGGCTCACTGCTCCCCAGGCCTTGAAGTGGGCCGTGGTTGTTTGTTGAATGGCCAAGTGAGCGCTGGGGTAAGACACCCTGTGGGCGGCCTCTGTATGAGGGCAGTGCCTTGACAGGGAGGCCCCCCCCGCCCAGAAGGGTGTTGCAGAGGCGTGCCAGACTCACCCATTTCCCCGGGGAAGCTGACGCCCAGCAGGACTGCCAGCAGCAGCCTGGTCCACGGGCTGGGACTCGGTCCTGCCATTCTCTTCCGCCTGTGTAATGACAGCAATAACTGACATAAGACGTTCCCCAGCCCGGGTCCCTGCCGGTCAGAACTCTAGCATTCCCACTGCCCAGGGGTGGAAACCGAGGCTCAGACAGCTTCAGTGATATTCCAAGGCCACCCAGCCTGCAAACGGCGGGATCCAGGGCCCCCAACTCCTCTTGCCATCCCTGGAGTGACTAGATGCCTTGCAGGTCTGCACCCTGCCCCGGGAGGCCCCACCCTCACATCATGGAGGACTATGGGCTTTGAGCTTGTGCTCATGCCAGGTCTCCTACGCTGATCTCGTGGAGGGCAGGGCAAGGCTTATTCTGCCTTTGGCTTTCAGATCCCAGTGGGCCTGGGTCAGCTCTCCCCCAACAGGGGGCCACCCCTTGAGGGCCTGGCTCTACCCTCCCGCCCAGTCTCTGTCGTGGCCCAATTGCCCTTTAAGGAAGGTGGTGTGGCCAAGGGAAGAGGGGGTCCTCCCAAGATCTGGGGCCTGCAGGGGGGAGGAGGGAGCTGGCCGCACCCAGCTAGGCTCTGCAATGACTGTCTGGCCCATCACTGGTGGGGTCCCCTGCCCTACCCCCTACCCTGCCTGCTCCAGAGTTGAGTTTTCGGGGTCCCTGAGCAGATCATCCTTCCAGAAGTTAGTCTGGAGCTATGTTACAAGCCTCTCCTGCTCACACACACACACATACACTGTGCCACCTCCCCAGGGTTGGGGAAGCCTGTGGAAGGGGGCAGGAAGGCCCTGCCTCCCTCCCTCTAAGGCATGTGGCTCCCAGGAGGCCATCAGCAGCCCCAAAACATCCACAGGCTGGGGAAGAGCTGCCATCTCAGAGGGGCCTGGGGTAAGGAAGCCCTGAGCCAGCCGGGGGAAATGACTTTCCTGCAGCCTTGGGGTGTAGGCACCACACCCACATGCTACACAATACAGGTTGCAGACTGGACCTCCCCGGGGCCCATTATACACGCGGGTATGGGCACTGGAGGGCCGAACCCAGCTCTTACTCACCCTCCCGTGCCCACAGGCTGGGCACAGAGCAGGCACGGGCCCAGCACTTCACCTACGGGATGGCTATTTCATCTACGCAGGAACCCGGTGGGGGATGACTGCATTACCCCATCTCCCAGATGAGGAGATAGAGATGGGGCACAAGGCTGCAGGGCTTCCTCATCCCACAGCCAGCAGTGGGGCGGGGGGCGGGGGGGGGGGCGGACCGGACCAGGGCAGTCCAGACCCGCCTCCATTTAACTTCTTTGTTATCCTCAGAGGCCATAAGATGGCCGTTAGGGGGCTAGTTATGCACTCAAGAGTGTTTTTGTTTGACTCAACTTGTGTTTAAAAAGTCTTAAAAGTAACTGTCAACATTAAAAACAATGAGATTTCATGGAAAATTTAGGATTATGGGCTTACTGGAGGTTGTGGCCACAGGCTGGGCCAGGTACTCAGGACATGCACTCTCCAGGCAACCCTGGGACTCTCCCGGAAACACACTTCCTCCCATCCCACAGGACCCCTGCTTTCCTCCCACCCCACAGGACCCCTGCTTAGCACATCTGCACCTGCCCACCATAGCCCCTGCCCTTCATGTTTTCACATCTCCTGGCCCCTCGGCTGCTCTATCACCCAAAGAAATCGGGGCCCAGGAGACAGGCACCCCTTCCTCACTGTCCCCCAGCTCTCTCTCTTCTCTCAGCCCCCAGCATGGAGAGAGACTCTCAGCCTTCATTTCCAGCTCTGTCAGATCCTGGGGCTCAGGGTGTGGCCAGGCCGTGCTGGGGAGGGAAGGAGCCCAGCCGGGCTCTCAGAAGCCATCGGAAGTCCCTGCACCACAGCCAGAGGGCCACCAGTTGCTGAGTGGGAAAGGGGGCAAGCGCTGGAAGAGGCTGCAGCGGTGGGCATAGCTCCCAGGGCTGCTGAATGAGGTCAGGAGAGCTTCCTGGAGGAAGGGTGTCCTGAGCTGACTTTGAAGGGAGGGCAGGCATGTACTTGGCCAAAAAGAGAGTCAGGGACTCCCCAGACCTCAGCAAACATGTGCTTGGCCAAGGGGGGAGTCAGCGCCTCCCCAGGCCCCAGATGGCCTTGCGGCACTGCACACAGCAGGCCAGGCCTCGGCAAACATGGAGAGCCTTTGCCTGTAGGTGGCTGTTGCCCCCCACTTCTTTGCAAACCCCAGTGGGCCCAGCCCATAGGCCGGCCAGCCACTGCCGAGCCTCTGCCCATTTCTCCCGAACACCCACCCAACCCTCAGGCCTCTCTCCCTGCTGCCCTCCTTTAGCGCCAAGGTCTCAGGGCCATGAGCCCTGTCCGGCTCCACTGCCCCGCTGCCCCAGCTGCCCCCCGGGGCACACCCTGGCAGCCCAGGCATGTGCCCTGGGCAGGATGGGGCCAAGGTCAGCCAACCTTTAGGAAGGGAAGAGCTGACGAAATGAAAGCGACCCGGGCCTCCCAAAAGCGCCCCCTGATTTGCCGGCCAGGCTGGGTGGGCACTCACTTTCCCCTCCTCGCCTCCGAGGTCCCAGAATGGACGCCCAGCTCCAGCGGTCAGGGACACTGGAGGGGCGGGCGGGGTGCAGCCCAGCGACCCCCTGACTGCCCCCGGCCCGCGCCCAAGCCCCTGGCGCCTGCCGCGGTCGGAGGCCAGACCTACCTTGGCGCGCACTCGCGCCCTCCCCGCGCTGGGCTCCGCTCGGCCGCTCCGGCTGCAGCGCGCGGGCGAGCCGGGACTGTCCGGAGGGCGGCTGGCAGGGAGGGCGGGCGGCGGGCGGCGGCCGCGGGGAGGGGACCGCTTTATGGGGCGGGCGGCAGGTGGGAAGGAGGCGCTGGTGAGTCAGGCCGGCTGCATTCCTGCGCGCGGCGCGCACCTGTCGAGACAGGAGCCGGGGCGCCGCCGCCGCCGCCGCCGGGCCCGCCCCCCGGAAAAGGCTGCGGCTCCCTCGGCGCCCGGCCCCTGCGCCCCAACTGATGGCGGCGGGGGAGGAGCCTCCCCCCTCTCTCCAGTCCAGCCCCGGGCGCCGCGCCTCCCCAGCCCTCCAGGCTGCAGACTCGACTCGGGCGTCCGGCAGCCTCGGGGCCGGGGGTGGCCTGTTAGCCCCCGGCTCCGACCGCCGCCCTCCCACCTCCGGACGCTAGGCTGTGAGCAGCCCCGCTGCCCCGACGGCCAAACCCGCAATCGACCACGCGCATGCCTTCCGTCCTGTGCCGGCGCGAGGCGCGGGCCCAGGGATGCCCCAGCTCGATCTGTCATTCCTTGGGTCCGCTCAGCCTCCCCTTCCCCCCGCCTGCACTTGTGTCCAGAGGGAGATCCCAGTAAGGACTGCTTCCCTGAGTGTCCTCAGGCAAGGTACTTAAACCTCCTTAAAATGTGAGTAATACCCACTAAGTGGCCAGCACCGACCTGACATGGAGTAGGCACTCAAATTGTTATAGTTGTTCTTGACAAGCTGGTTCACAAATCTGACCCCTGCGGTCCTCTGCGTGCAGTCTTTCAAGTGCCACACGTGTTCAAGCTGCAGCCTCTCAAGTTGCTCGATGACCCCAACCTGGTCTCCTTCTCTCGCCCCACCTGCCAACAGTGCCAGACTAGCAGCCCCTCTGCCGAAACCACGCAGCTTCCGGCCACCGTGCTTTTGCTGGAGGCTGGGCCCTCTGCTCAGGATGTCTCCATTCTCCCACACCCCTGCCCTCAACCAGCCTGGTTTATCCTTCTTTCACTTGACGGCATTGCGTTGATGTCACATGCTCCAGAGAGCCTCTTGACCTCCCTGCACCTTTGGTTGGATTATGTGTCCCTGTAGCCACCCCGCCCCCAGGGCATGGCTTTTTCTTCTCATTTGCTATATTGGTTTGAAATGATCTGTTTAGGGGTTTCTCTTCCCCACTAGACTGTGAGCCCTGGGGATGGATGCTCTCTAGCACATCCTTTAATTTCCAGCACCTAGCACAGTGCCTGTCACATAGCAGGTGCTCAGTGAAAGCATGGCTGAACCAAATGCGACTGCCACAAAGCCTCCCAGCGTCTGCAAACAGGCTTGTGCACTGCCAACTCTCAGACTGATCATGGGGGCAGGTAGGACCAGATGTGGCAGTGCCATGGATACGTGAGTGCTCCCTGCAACTGTGTGAGCCACAGTCTCCCTTGCTGGCCTAACCAGTGGTCTTTTTTTTTTTTTTTTTTAAGATCTTATTTGGGGCACCTGGGTGGCTCACTTGGTAAAGTGTCTGCCTTCGGCTCAGGTCATGATCCCGGGGTCCTGGGATCGAGCCCCATGTCCCCCCTACTCAGCGGGGAGTCTGCTTCTTCCTCTCCCTCTGCCTGCCACTTCCCCTGCTCTCTCTCTCCCTGACAAATAAATAAAATTAAAAATAAATAAATAAAGTAAGCTCTATGCCCAACGTAGGGCTTAAACTCATGGCCTATGAGATCAGGAGTCCCATGCTCTCCCGACAAAGCCAGCCAAGCACCCTCTGCTTAACGATGGGTCTCCAGGGTGCCTGGGTGGCTCAGTTGGTTAAGCGACTGCCTTCGGCTCAGGTCATGATCCTGGAGTCCTGGGATCGAGTCCCACATCGGGCTCCCTGCTCGACGGGGAGTCTGCTTCTCCCTCTGACCCTCTTCCCTCTCGTGCTCTCTATCTCTCATTCTCTCTCTCTCAAATAAGTAAATAAAATCTTTAAAAAACAAACAAAACGATGGGTCTCCAAAGTGGACTGCAGACTCTCTAGGGACATGCCAGATGATCCACTGTTTTGTGTTTGACAATGTACATCGCTTATTGTAGGGTGGTATGTGTTTCTACAAATAAACAAGGTAAATGATCAATAGTGGATGTGTGATCAGAACAGTCTGGTGACCATTCTAGAGACCCACTGTCAACCACCTCTCTAACTGAGATAGACACCCCTCAGGTGGGCAGTTGCTAGGCCTGGTCTCTCCCCAGGGCTAGGGGATTGCACAATAGACCCTTGTTAAATTATTTTTCCCCCAGGGGCACCTGGGTGGCTCAGTCAGTTAAGCATCTGACTTGATTTCAGCTCAGGTCATGATTTCAGGGTCCTAGGATCGAGCCCCACATCGGGCTCCCTGCTCAGCAGAGAGCTTTGCCTTCTCCCTCTGCCTCTTCCTGGCAGACGCTTAACGACTGAGCCATCCAGGTGCCTCTACCATTGTACACTATTGAATAAATAAAAAATTATTCATGCAAAGAAATTATTCATGCATAGTATTTGAAAAAAAAAAGAAAAAAATGTATTAGCCACCATTAGAGTGGACTATATTAACTATTTACTCTGAAATTGATAGTTAAAAGAATTCACCCTTTGGGCACTATTGACAGGATTATAAAATGGTGCAACTGCTCTAGAACATAGTATGGTGGTCCTCAAAAAATTAAACACGGGACTACCACGTGTTCCATCAATCCCACTTTTGGGATATATCCAAAATAATTGAAAGTAGGGTGGAGAAGATTTATTTGCACACCATGTTCATATAGCAGCACTATTCAAATTCCAAGGGGTGGGAACAACCCAACGCCCATTGACGGATGGATAAACCAAATGTGGTATTTAGATACTAAAGAATATTATTCAACCTTAAAAAGGCAGGAAATCTTGCCACATGCAACATAGATGGACATTATGGTAAGTGGAAATAAGCCAATTACAGAAAGACAAATACTGTATGATTCCACTTATATGAGGTTTCTAAAGGAGTCAAATTCATTGAGACAAAAAAATGGAATGGTAGTTAACCAGGGGCTGGAGGAGAAAGAAATGGGGAGCTGTTTAATAGGTATAGAGTTTCAGTTCTCAAGTTGAAAAGTTCTGGAGAGGGGCGCCTGGGTGGCTCAGTTGGTTAAGCGACTGCCTTCAGCTCAGGTCATGATCCTGGAGTCCCGGGATTGAGTCCCACATAGGGCTCCCTGCTCAGCAGGGAGTCTGCTTCTCCCTCTGACCCTCTTCCCTCTCGTGCTCTCTGTCTCTCACTCTCTCTCTCTCTCAAATAAATAAATAAAATCTTTAAAAAAAAAAAGTTCTGGAGACCTGTTGCCCAACAATGTGAATATACTTAACACTGTTGAACTGTACATTTACAAATGATTAAAATGGTAATTTTTATGTTATATGTTTTTACCACAAAATCTTTTGGGTTGTTTTGTAATAATAGTGATTTTTTAAAAGTTTCTACCTCGGGGCGCTTGGGTGGCTCAGTTGGTTAAGCGTCTGCCTTCTGCTCAGGTCATGATCTCAGGGTCCTGGGATCAAGCCCCATATCGGGCTTCCTGCTCAGCGGGGAGTCTGCTTTTACCTCTCCCTCTACCCCTCCCCCTGCTCGTGCAGGTGCTCTCTCTCTCTCAAATAAGTAAAATCTTAAAAAACAAAAAAAAGTTTCTACCTTGTTTGAGGAAAGCATCAGCATCCTAGAAACTGACTGGAAAGCAAAGCCTTTTGGTGAACGCACTAACCCCTCCAGCCTGCTCTTACCTACAGGTCCTGACCTGAGCCACAGTGTCCAGCAGTGTTCCTGCCCTCCAGCCCTGCCCTGCAGGCAAACCACCCCTGCTGCAAACTGGCCGTTTCTCCTCCCGAAAGGGGTTTTGTGCAATTCAGAGTTTTTCATAAACCGACACTCTTGTTTGTATAGCCTCTAGTCAATGGAAGATTTTTGTAGTAGGAAACGGAGGACCTCCCTTAAATCCTGAACAGGTTTTCCTAATTCCCAAAGTTTTACATATTTTCCTAATTTACTACTCACTAAATGTGTGAATAGGACTTTACCCACCTTTTATTAGTCAACATGCTTAAAGTCTTATTTTTTTAAAGATTTTATTTATTTATTTTTTTAAAGATTTTATTATTTATTTATTTGACAGAGAGAGACACAGAGAGAGAGGGAACACAAGCAGGGGGAGTGGGAGAGGGAGAAGCAGGCATTCCACGGAGCATGGAGCCGGATGTGGGGCTGAACCCCACGACCCTGGGACCATGACCTGAGACAAAGGCAGACGCTTAATGCCTGAGCCACCCAGGGGCCCCAAGATTTTATTTTTTTTAAGATTTTATTTATTTATTTATTTGACAGAGAGAAAGAGAGAGCACAAGCAGGGGAAGCGGCAGGCAGAGGGAGAGGGAGAAGCAGGCTCTCCGCCGAGCTGGGAGCCCAATGCGGGGCTCGATCCCGGGACTCCTGGATCATGACCTGATCCGAAGGCAGACACTTAACCGACTGAGCCATCCAGCACCCCTAAAGATTTTATTTTTAAGTAGTCTCTAACCGCAACATGGTGCTTCTGTACCAAGCCAGCCAGATGCCCCTTTAAAGTCCTATTTTAGGGGTGCCTGGGTGGCTCAGTCAGCTAAGTGACTCTTGGTTTCCACTCAGGTCTTGATCTCAGGGTTGTGAGTTCATGTCCCATGCTGGGCATAGAGCCTACTTTAAAAAAAAAAAGGTCCTATTTTAGCTTTACATTTCAGACCTGTTCAATAAAACACGAAATAATAAAAAATAAAAGGTAAAATAAAAGTTTCTATAACCCAAAAAGAAGCATTTATCCTGTATTTTGGAGGACTTAGGTTTTTTTTTTTTTTTTATTAATTTTTTAAAGTAAGCTCCACACCCACACCCAATGTAGGGCTTGAACTCACAATCTCGAGATCAGGAGTTACATTCTCTACTGACTGAGTCAGGCATATCCTACATTTTTGGAGGCACATAGTTCATCCCCTGTTGATGAAGGGAGCTTTTTTCTTTTTTCTTTTTCTTTTCTTTTTTTCTAAAGATTTTATTTATTTATTTGAGAGAGAGAGAATGAGAGACAGAGAGCATGAGAGGGAAGAGGGTCAGAGGGAGAAGCAGACTCCCCGCTGAGCAGGGAGCCCGATGTGGGACTCGATCCCAGGACTCCAGGATCATGACCTGAGCTGAAGGCAGTCGCTTAACCAACTGAGCTACCCAGGCGCCCTATTTTTCTTTTTTAATCAGAAGGATAGCTTCTATTAATGTAGAAACAGAAAATCACCATTCTTCAACCTCCAAACTCAGGCAAAGATCAACAAGGAATGCTGACTAAAACCACTCAGTGAAAGTTTGCTGGGAAGTGGGCAGGGTGACAAAGCATCATCATTCCCTCTAGCTTACTTCTTAATGACAAAGTAAATAATGTATTTTTACAATGGAGAGAGATGGCAGTCATTTCCTTAATAATCACTAACAGTGAGGCAGCTGATAACATGTGCCAGCCAATAAAACACACCCAGCACCATCTAGAACCATCTTTGCCAAAAATGTTTCACCTAAATCTAATCAGGCTTTTAGACATAACTTCTGGTTTACAGGAAGCTAAAAAAAAAAAAAAATGTCCAATGACACTATGAGGAAGCAATCATACAAATCTGGACAGTGGGACATTCTGCAGATCACTACTGGCCTGTCTCTTCAAAAGGTCAATGGTGCGGGGGGGCGGGGAGTAAGCAAGAAAGAGGGGCACCTGGGTGGTTCGGTGGGTCAGTTAAGCGACTACCTTCGGTTCAAGTCATAATCTCAGGGTCCTGGGATTGAGCCTCATGTCAGGCTCCACGATCACCAGGGAATCTGCTTCTCCCTCTCCCCCCACAACCCCCGTGTGCGCGCTCTCCCTTTCTCAAATAAGTAAATAAAATCTCTAAAAAAAATAATAAATTAAATTAATTAATAAAGTAAGAAAAAGAGAAAGCAATCAAATACAATGGATTGGACTCAAATTCAAAAGGAAACAGTTAAAAAAAAGTTTAAAAAAAGGAAACAGTTACAACAGACATTTTTGGGACGACTAAGAAATTTAAAATGGACTGAATCATGGATAACAGGACATTTTTGTTCATTTTCTTAGGTGTGATAAAGTTATTGTGGTTGTGGGGGGCTCTTCTTGGGAGATGCATGCCCGGAGTGTCGAGGAATGAAATGTCATGGTCTCTTAAATTCAAATAAAAAGGGGCGCCTGGGTGGCTCAGTCGTTAAGCGTCTGCCTTCGGCTCAGGTCATGATCCCAGGGTCCTGGAATCGAGTCCCACATCGGGCTCCCTGCTCAGCAGGAAGCCTGCTTCTCCCTCTCCCACTCCCCCTGCTTGTGTTCCTGCTCTCGCTGTCTCTCTCTGTCAAATAAATAAAATCTTAAAAAAAAAAAATTCAAATAAAAAGATATATAAGTACGTAACAAATATATAGATAAAGCAAATATGGCAAAATGTTAACTCTTGCGTCTAGGTGCTAAAAAATACGAGTGATCTTTGTACTCTTCTTGCGACTGTTTTTGGATGTTGGCAAATATTCAAAAGGGAAGACAAACCGTGAGAGACGTGTGAGAGACGATGGACTCTGAAAAACAAACTGAGGGTTCTAGAGGGGAGGGGGGTGGGGGGATGGGTTAGCCTGGTGATGGGTATTAAAGAGGGCACATTCTGCGTGGAGCACTGGGTGTTATGCGCAAACAATGAATCATGGAACACTACATCAAAAACTAATGAATGATGTATGGTGATTAACATAATAATAAAAAAAAGTTGGGGGAAAATAATTTTTTTTTTAATTTTATTTATTGGGACGACTGGGTGGCTCAGTCAGTTAAGCAGCTGCCTTTGGCTCAGGTCATGATCCCAGGGTCCCGGGATGGAGCCCCGCATCGGGCTCCCTGCTCCGCGGGAAGCCTGCTTCTCCCTCTCCCACTCCCCCTGCTTGTGTTCCCTCTCTCGCTGTGTCTCTGTCAAATAAATAAATAAAATCTTCAAAAAAAAATAGTGTACAATGGTGATGTGACATAAGAGATCTATATTTGGTCATTGTCCATGGTTCCTGGAGCAGCTCTGGAGTGATAAAGGTGAAAGGAGTGTCTTTTGTTATTTATAACAGGCCCCTTTCAACCACAACAGAGTTTATGTTAATGAGGTGACTTTTGGAAAGCCACGAAGGATAGGGGCGCTCGTTGTCAGGGGAACCAACCACGTGATTAGAGTTGGAACTTTTGGCTTCAACACTCCCCCACCCCTACCCCTGCCCCTACGGACCTCTGGGGAGGAGGGGGATGAGCTGGAGATTCAGTTCCATCACTAATAGTCCAGTGATTTAATCCATCACGCCTAGTAATGAAGCCGCCATGAACATCTTAACCAAAGAGGGTTCAGAGAGCTCCCAGGTTGCTGAACACCTGGCCTGCTGGCAGGCTGGTGTGCCCAGAGAAGGCATGGAAGCTCCAAGCCGCTTGCTCCATACTGAGCCTCTATGCATCTCTTCTATCTGGCTCTTCCTTAGTTGTATTCTTTTATAAACCAGTAATCCATTAAGTAAACCGTTTTCCTGAGTCCTGTGAGCCATTCTAGCCAATTATTGAGTCTGAGGAGCGGGTCATGGGACCCCCCAATTTATAGCCAGTTGTTCAGAAGTACCAGAGGCCCAGCCCTACAATTAGCGTTTGAGTGGTGGGTCCCCCCTCTTGTCGGACAAAGCTCTCACAAACTACAGGCAGTTGGTGTCAGAATTACATGATGTGGAAAGCCCATACATTTGGTGTCAGAAGTGTTTCGTGGGTGTTGTGAGTCGTAGTGTACAGAAGACAAGGGTTTTTTTTTTTTTTTTAAAGATTTTATTTATTTGACAGAGAGAGACACAGCAAGAGAGGGAACACAGGCAGGGGGAGTGGGAGAGGGAGAAGCAGGTTCCCCGCAGAGCAGGGAGCCTGATGCGGGGCTCGATCCCGGGACCCTGGGATCATGACCTGAGCCGAAGGCAGACGCTTAACTAGTTGACTGAGCCACCCAGGCGCCCCGGGGGTTTTTCCTTTTTGACATAATTGCGTTCTTTCTGAATGTTCAGATTTCATCACATTTGGCCAGTGGGAGATCCCTTTAAACCAGTTTGATTGACCTTTGAAACACCTGTTAGTCTTCTTTGCTTTCTGTAACAAACTGCCCCAGTCGCAACTTAGATTCTGGGAACGAAGATTCCTTTCTCTAAGGAGCCCTGGCCCCTTTAGAGGTCAAGATCCGGGTGCTATAGCTCAGTCTTTGTTAAGTGTCTGCCTTCGGCTCAGGTCACCGTCCCAGGGTCCTGGGATAGAGCCCCGCTTCGGGCTCCCTGTTCAGCAGGAAGCCTGCTTCTCCCTCTCCCACTCCCCCTGCTTGTGTTCCCTCTCTCGCTGTCTCTATCAAATAATAAATTTTTTTGAATTAAAAAAAAGATTTTATTTATTTCAGAGAGAGAGTTCAAGCAAGAGCACAAGCAGAGGGGAGAGAGAGAAGCAGACTCCCCAGGGAGCCCGACGTGGGGCTGGATCCCAGGACCCCGGGATCATGACCTGAGCCGAAGGCAGACGCCCAACTGACTGAGCCACCCAGGCGCCCCAGGACAGAGTTCAATTTGTCCAGACTGAGTTCTTTGTGAGCAGGGGCCAACCAGGCAGAAATCACTTAGGTCCCTAGTGCCTGCAACATCCAGTCTCCACAGAAAGGAACTAGTAATTTGACCCCATGCTACCCTCAGTGGGACTAAGGTGGACAGGAACTAATCCTGTCTTACGGAAGAGTAAAGTCAAGTTCAGAGGGATCTGAGGCCTTGACCCAACTCACAAGGCTTCTAAGGGGAACAGCATGGCCACCTGGGGCTGCCCAACTCATCGGGTGAGTGGTCATTACTGCTCGGGGGCAGGGCAGGGGGTGCCCAGAGGATAGCCAAGGGCCATGACCCTGGCCAGTCTTATCAGCTGTGGAGTCTGCTTCTCTCCTTGGTCTAAATGAAGGAACCGGATGGGCCAGCAACAAACAGTTGTACTTCACATTTATACAGCTCTTACATAAATCAGTTCACGGACGCCTCACAGTTGCCTTAGGAAGCTTTATTCCGGGGATCCGATAGGGAAGCCTCACAGAGATAAGGGCCCAGGACACACAACTAAAACACAACTTGTCTAAGCCAGGATCCAGAGCAGAGGTGCCAGGTGTATGCCGGCCACTCCCACGGCACCGCACGGCCTCCCACACAAGGCCCGGTGCCCTTGCACTACGGAGGGGCCTCCGCTGGAAGTCGCAGCTCCTCTCCAGGGTTGCTAAGTCCCATCAAAGGAGGGGAGGGTGACCACTGACCTCTCTCAGCGCCTGTGTGTGGAGGGGGGCCAGGGGGGAAGGGATGCCCGTGGGTCAACAGTGATTTTGGGGACGGGGGCAGGATCATCCTACTTCTCTGGTGATGAAGCAGTTACCAGATGTCATCATAGCACCTCCTTCCTAACCCTCCGCCCGTGCCACCGAAGCAACACGGCTCTTCACAGCCCGGCTTCCCTCTCTGACACGGAGCCCTTCCGCGGGCCTGGAGAGTGGCCAAGGAGCAAGGAAGGCGAGTGAATTCCCTCCGGACTCTTGGGCCAACAGCGGCTGGGAAATTCGGTTTTGGTTTTAAGGGGGACCTGGCGGCCGCAGGCGCTGCCCAGGCACTGCTGTGGGGCAGAGATAACAGGCACAGGAAAGGTGGGGTGGCAGGAGCCTGCCAAGAGCCTGGCTTCCAGGTAAACAATGAGCTGCCGCCGGCCGGGGCAGGAGGTGATTCATGCTGCACACCGCGGGAAGCCTGCTGGCCGCGCTCGCTGGGCACTGAGGCACCGGGGCAGCCCTGGCCAGGCGCTCAGGCCTCCCGGGCTCCCTGCATGGGCTGGGGATCCAACTCAGGCCTTCTGGTAACTGGCTTGACTTCAAAAGCTGGGGTGTGTCTAAAAAGTGGTTGGGGAGGGCTCAATACCCCCGAGGCCTCGCCTCTTGTCTGAGAACTGGCCGGGTTTCAGGGTCAGGGCAGCGCAGAGCGGGAACAGCACCCCCTCCGCCCCGACTGTCTGGACTCCCGCCTGCCCGCGCCGAGAGGCAGATGCTGGGAATGACCACGGCAACTTCCCGGGCCACCCCCACGGACTAGTGCCACGGGCTTCGGCTGCTCTACTACCAACCTTGAGGTAGCCACCCCAACAAGAGGAGCTGGAGAGAGCACTCAGAACTTCCACTTCTGCCTCAAAACAGACCACAGAAGAGGCCCGTGCAGCCAAGAGGCCCGAGATGTGAGAATATGGCGCTTCTGAGAGGGCACCGGACTCCTCTGTGGACACTGTCCACAGCAGCTGCCTCCTCTGTGGCAATGTCCCCTTCCTGGCTGGGCTGCCACACAGAGGGTTCTTGTGGGGTGGAATCTGGGAGCAGATCCCAGTCCTGAAGTCAACAAGGCGGCACCTCGGCACCGACGTCGGTCGCCGGGTTGCACAGTCTCCTCAGGTCCTGCAGAGGCAGCTCCCCTCAGAGAACGTCCAAGCCACCCCAAGCTGGGCCCTCACGTCACTGCTTGGCCTTTTTCACGATGGTGCCCACGGCGGAGATGACCGTGGTCTTGGAGCCACTGGCACTGGTGGTCACTGTGACGACAGCGGGCAGGGTGGCCGTGGTGGTGAGGATGGTGGGCTGGGCTATCGTCGTCACTGGGATGGCCGAGTCCCACTTGCTCTTCCTCTTCTGGGCATCTGGAACAAGGCAAGGGAGGCATCAGGACCAAGACAAACCGAATAGCAACACTCCCTTCTCTAGCAGGGCCCGCGGTCAGAGTCTGGGGGCCCAGCCACAGAAATGTGAGGGGCAGCCAGTGAATGGGGGACCGCAGCCCAGGCTCTCAAGAGGCCTTAACAAGCTCAGGGGTCAGGACAAAGCACAGCAAGGTGGAGCCTAGGCCCAGATCCCCAAGGCCCCGCCCCCAAACAAGGCAGGGAAACCCTCGCTCTGTCGGTGGTGCGGCTGGAAGCGGACGAGTTGCCTTCTACCTGCCACTGCTGTGCTGGCCGTGGTGGTGGTAGTGGCTGTGGCGTTGGTCGTGGTACCTTTCTTGGTGCCTGTCACAAACTCGATCTGGAGGGACAGAGAAAAGAGGTAAGGGCGGTGCCCAACTGTTTATCCACGTCCTTCTGCTGGCTCACTACCTTTTTTTTTTTAAGCTGCGGGGGAGAGGGAGAGAGAGAGAGAGTCTCAAGCAGGTGCCACACCCAGCATGGAGCGGACCTGGGGCTCGATCTCACAACCCTAAGATCTGGACCTGAGCCAAAATCAAGAGTTGGATGTTTAACTGACTGAGCCACCCAGGGGGCCCTTTTATTTATTAGGAGTGGGGAGGGGAGAGGAAGGCGGAGAGAGAGGACCTATTTTTACTACTTTGAGGAGACTCTTCCTTTTTTTTTTTTTTATAAAGATTTTATCTATTTATCTGACAGAGAGTGAGACAGAGAGCGAGCACAAGCAGGGGGAGCGGCAGGCAGAGGGTGAAGTGGGGCTCAATGCCAGGACCCTCAGATCTTGACCAGAGCCAAAGGTCCTGGTCTGACTTAACCGACTGAGCCACCCAGGCGCTCCGAGGAGAGCCTTCCAAACAGACAGAGCAATGCTCCCGGTGTCACCAAGTTTCTGCACATGCAGGGCAAACCAACTTGCTGCCCTGCCTCACATTCTGGGTGGAGGTGGACCCACCCGCACAGAAGCACAGCTTTCGTTCCCGGGTGCTGCAGACATGGCCCACACTAAGCTTGGGGTTTGGAATGGGGAGGGAAAGGGCTAGAACGGTCATCACCCCAGCAGCCGCTCCGAGAGCTGCCAGCACACCAGGGCTGCAGCCCTTGCCTGGGGGTCGGGAGGCATCCTGGAGGCTCAGGTGGTGCCCTGAGGACATTCAGTCTCAGAGTCAAATTTCTGTTCCCCAAAGGATTCAGACCGTGCTGCTTTGGAAGAAGTGGTGCTCAGGGCCCTAAAATAAGGGGTCACCTGGCCACTGGACATGGGACCTACAGGAGGCAATGAGGCGGACTGCGGACATCAGATCTGGAGGCCAGGAAAGCGCTCTCAGAAGGAAGACCTGCCAGTCTATCAGGCCGGGGAGGACCCGGACGCCAGCAGTGAGAGCCAGCAGGGCACAGCGGCTGTGAGGGGAGCAGGGGGAGGGTACAGCGCAGCAAGCCACAAGACCCCAGGAAACCAAATGGAAGCACCTGAGAGGCACCCTCAAGCTGAAGGTGAGGGCTGGGCAACGACACTGCACATACCTGCCCCTCCCACCAGAACATTCATCCGTCACTTACTTTGGTTCGTTCCTTTTTGGCCTTTTCCAATTTGTCCATTTCGATCTTCTGGGCTTTAGCTACAAAGACAAGGGAAGATCTGAGAAAAGCAGCCCTGGAACAGCCCCCACGTGAAGGGCCACTTCAGGCTGAGGGACCCCACACCAGCACTTGCCGTGTCCCCTGTGCTCTTGCCCAGTGTGCACAGGTAGCCTCCAGGCCACGGGATTCACTGTCCTTTTGTGATGGAGAAATGGAAGTGCCGACCCTCGGCCAGCATTGAGCAGAGGCCTCACACTGGAAGGCTCAGGGGCTGGGGCTGTGCACCCTTGTGTGGAGCGGCCGGCTGCTCCTGAGCACCAGCTGACTGTCGCCACGTGGGGATGCAGGCCACGTGTGGACGGCCTTCCCGCTGACCGAGGGAAGCCGGGACTACAGATTTGAGGTAAAATGTTGGCAACTCATTCAAATTAAAGCAAAACTTGCGCGGGCCAAACAAAACACACCTACAGGCCAGATCTGTTCCATGGGCTGCTGGGTTAAGATCTGTCAGCGGAGGACTTGGACTCTGAAATTCCTCCCAGTTCTCCCTATGAGGGACCCTTGAGAAAATGCTTTCCCACAGGTTTCAGGACACGCTGTCCCCCCACCTGGGACACTCTCTCTGAACCTTCGAACCTTAGCCTGTACAGGACTTCTTTGGCAAGGCTGTCCCCGCTTCCGGCCCCCTTCAGCTGGGTAGGGGACCCAGCCTGCACCCCCACCACACCCCTCACTGCTGGGACTGCTCCTTCTTTGCCTTCTGTGCCAGGTCATAAGCCTCCTAAGTCACAGTGGGTCTGTCTCGTTCAAGGCTGTATACCCACCTCCTCAGACATGGCCTGACACAGAGGAAACCCTGAGATACATGTTGGCTGGCTGACTGACTGAACAGACAGAAGGACAGACAGATGGACGTCCACCTACCTAATGCCTCATAGTAGGAGTCCTCAGACCAGCCGTGGGGGTCAAACATATCCTGCAAAAGGAAGTTAACACTGCAGCCAGCAAGGGTCATTGGATGACAAATGGCTTAGAAACCCAAGTCCCTCTCTCCAAGTCTTTCCATGGATTTTTCCTGGCCTGGAGGCCCCTGCCTTAAGGGCACAGGGGCTCAGCTGTTATCCCTGGTCTCCAGCCATGGGGGTGGCGATCTGCTCCCGGGAATATGAGGCGGTGATGCGTCTGTCTGTGGGCTGTGCTGCAGGAGCCCAGCGAGTGCACACTGAGGCCCTAACCAATCAGAGCCCCGGGGCCAGGTCTGTCACTGCAATCTCTCTCCTGGACTATTTCAGAGCCACGGGGGCTCATGCAGGGGAGCCGGGGATTGAGCTCTTCAGCCAGCACTACCGCTACACGGTCAGTGGCTCCAGGCCGAATCCAGCAGAGTGAGCACAGGGCCCTGGGCAGCCCCCCTCAATCCTCCGCCTCTGTGTGCAAGGCATACCTTCGGGTAGTTGGTGCCCAGCTCATCGATTGCACAGAACTGGATCAGCTTCTCGTAGATACTGAAAGAAGAACAGCAGAAGGCACTGAGCAGGCCCTAGTCCCATGCCTTGTGTGGCAGCAGATTTTGAGAGATCGTAACTGTCTAGTTCCGGGGCTCAGATGAACCCTTTAAACCATCTGAACTGTTCCAAGCAAACTTTCTGATAGAAGAGGAAACGTTCGCTGGCCTGACATTAAGTCATTCCTAGTCCTCCCCACTCCCAGAGAGATGGATCATTAGCCAGGCGCCAGGACAGGTATGGTGTCCAGGTGAGGGCTGCGTTTTTTTGGTCTTATCCAGACAGCTGACCTACAGTTTGTGGGGCTGGGTTGGAGCTACCATACACAGGGCCACATAAGGGCTGGGGCAGGTCCCTGATGTCACCATACTGGACTCTTTACCACGTGTGCCACCTGCTCGGGCCTTGGATGGAATAAAACCTGGACACAGCTCTGTTCCTAAAACCTGTCACCTGCATGCAGCATCAGTGACAGTTTGGAGGGGAAAGAGGAACCCACAGGGACTGTCTAGTCCAATTCCCTCACCGTAGAGATGACGAGACTGAGGCCTTGTGCGGCTGTATGCCTTAGGAGCAGAGTGAGGAGGAGAACCTAGCTCAGGCCTCTCGGCGTCCGCTCTTCATCCTGGTTTCTGTGTTACTGCAGTCTGGGTGGTGGCCCCTTTGGGCACAGGTGGGATCTTAGCTGGGCTTCTCCTTGCCACCTCCACGGGAGCATTCCAGTCCCTAGGCCAACATCAGTGACTCAGCTGACCCTGTAGGCCCATGGGAAACTCACCTGGGGTTCCGAAATTCTTTTTTCCTTTGGATAATGTAGTTCATATCCATTCCTTCCTTTACCTTCCGCTCATAAAGCTTCTGGATCTTGTCCTGTGGAAGAGAAACAGAAAGGCGCTTATGACACCGCCCAACCTACTGGCAATCCCAGCCTGTGGTCACATGTGCTGGGTGGACACTTGGACCCAGGAGACCCACAGAGCCACGCAAAGCCCTACTCCAGCCATACTGTCTTTCTCCACCCAGCCTGTGACCAGCGCTGAGCACAGATAAAATAAACCGAGACCAGTCTGCTTTCATTTTGCTTTCTCCTGACTCCCTCTAGATGGCTGGCAGAGGGAACAGTAAAAAGGTCAAGGCAGAGAAACCACGGAGAAGACAATGGATGACCCCCCCCCCCCATCAATCGGCTCCTGATTCATCCAAAGAGGATGGGCAAGGGGGCTCAAAGATGGTTTTGAATTTTAACACGGGGTTAAGTCCTCAGTGGGAGACCTGGGAAGGATACGTCCTTTCAGCGGAAGGAAGGAGTAGTGTTTTTTGGATTTGGCCTCACAAACTTCCCAAAGTGTCCTTTGTAGGGAGGCTCACAGATGGCCAGCCCCCACGACAGAGGCACTGTCAGGGGTCAAGAGCCCATCTCATTAAAACTCCCCCACCAGACCCCTCCTCTGGCTTTCGATGGGCAACAGGAGAACCACCTGGCAGAGATCCAGGCCAGTCCCACAGGTGTCTCAAGGCCCACAGAGAGGAGGCCGGCAGCAGTTGGCAGCCGCACCACCCAACGCGGGAAGAGGCCCCAGAAACCCGAGTGTCAGGGCAGAGTCACCTCTGAGGAGGAGCAGTCTTACCCAGCAAGGCTGGGGCTGGCCCAGGGCAAGGTCTCTCTGCAGCCTCCCCCACTAGTGGTGGCTAAATGCACAGACTCTCCAGAAGGAAAATATTTGGGGTACTCTTCACCTGCAAGAGGAGGTGGGCAGGGCTGGAGGTCCTATGTGACGCCCTTGGGGTACATCAGGAGAGGTGATCCACTCCCTTTGTCAGAAGGCTGAATCTTTCTGCCGAGACTGGCCAGAGGAAGCACTGAAGTGCAGAGAGAGGTTTGTAATACATTTACCAGGGAAGAGACGACCAAGAGTGACAAACCTCAACGTTTATCTCTTCAAGGGCAAAGCAGGGAGGCCTCACACAGAAGGCTCAGGAAATTGAGGCCGACCTGTATCTTACAGATTACTTTCCTGGGTTTCTTGGGCCATCAGATGGGTTCTCCCATTTCAGGTCATCTAAAGTGTTCGCTTAAGGTCATGGTTTCTACCATTAGGAAGATCTAAAAATGAGAAATACACTAAACTTGAAGGCTGAGCCAGCTGGTTGTCTCTGTCTGGCAGACTGCTGGACTGTCCCTACAGGCTGTGGCTTGTTGCCTGGCAGGGAGATGAGGCGCTATGCTCATGGACAACTCAGCCAAGGGAGGAGACTTCTGGGAAAGGAAGAGCATCTGCACTGTGCCCCCAGCCCCGACTCTGGCCCTGCCCAGCCAGCTGCATTCCGCAGCCCCGGGTCCCCTTAGTCATCCATCTGGTAGGATGGTGCCCTGGGCCTGTGTGCAGCCAGAGGCGCCAGCAGAACCTATGGGATCAAAGGCAGAGCAGGTGGACCGGATGCCCGCAATGGGCAGCCCTGGGTGTCTGCCCTTGTGTCCGTCTTGAGTTCCACACACAGGGGAACCCACAGAGGGCCAAGGAGAAACAATCGCAGGTGCTGAAAAGGAGGTGCAAGGCCCAGCTGCCCCCTGAGGTCCTGCTCCCAAGGGAGTAACTGCACTAAATGCTCCAACTCCTTGGAATTTCAAAACCTCAGGCCAGGTCTGTATGCGATTCTGTCAGGAGAGGCGGACAGGACTCTTAGGTACATCAACGCTTGTGTTTTTGCATTTCTATAATCTATTTTCCATTCTCACGGTCCCTCGGTTTCTTAGCAAAGTTCCCCGTTGGTTCAGCTGGGTCGCACAGAAAACGGCGGTATTTTCTCCATCTAGGCTTAGGACCCCACTGAGGGCGAGCTGGGGTCCCACTGGAATAGCACCAGGGGATGTGACAGAGGGCAGTGGGCTCAGAGCAAACTCCTGACGAAGGCTAAGACCGGTAACCAGGACGTGCGGGGACCTGCCCGCCTGGCTGTCTCTCCTACAGAAGGCTATTGAAGTCAGACCAAACCGGACACCTGAGCAGCCCTTCTCCCCCACACGGGCTGTGGTGGCCGAGCTCCGCACTTACTTGTAAGTGGTTCGAACACCTGCCAGGGGGCTCGGGCGGGATCTTGATTTCATCGGGTGACATGTTCCGGACTCTTTCAGAAAAGGAGGCTGTGAGAGAACAGAGAGAATTCCTGTGGATGTATGTCGGGGGTGGGTAGGATGGGGCTAAACATGGTTAGGGAAAGAAAAGGCACATAAGACCTTTCCAGGGAGAGAGAAAGGCTATGAAACAGTACAACGGTGTTCAGAGTGGCCCCTCTGTCATCTGAGTTGAGATCGAATGACCAGAAGGAGTCAGCCATGTGCCGACTCACGGGAAGAGAAGTTCAGGCAGAGGGGACAGGTGTCAAGAATGTGCGCTACCATGTCCCAGCAGTGAACTTTTCAGGAAAGGGTCTGTCCAGGGTGTGCTGGTGAATGTCTGACAACCTGCTGGGGGAGGAAGGGAGGAGAAGCTTTGATCTGCAGCATCTGCCAGTTTCTGGGGTATCAGCTGATGCTCCTGTTGCTGGACCCAGGCACAGGAAGAGAGGGGAGCACCACCGGCTGACAAGGGGAGCCAGCTCCAGTTCCCCACTGGCTATGTTCCTACAACACCCTCCCAGAATTCTGGAAGCTCTTGCCCAAGATAGAGGAGAGGGAGTTCAGAGTTCCTCTAGGACTCAAAACATTAAAAACGGCCTTGTGCATAAATGATGCTTTAAAAAATTACCTGTTGGTTATGAGCTTAGTCCTTTTAAAAATAAACCAATCAACCCTCCTTTGGTCCACCTCATTCTTGGGAACAAAAGGCCTGATTCTGATGTGAAGAACCACAACTCCCAAGGGCTAATTCCCCTGGAGATCTGCCACTGCCCACCCAAGTTGCCTGCTCGCTCTGCTCTCCTCCCTGTAGCCTCTGGCCACCCCGGGCCTGCAGAGTGTGCTCTGGATCGCTCAGACAATGCACTGCTTGTTTTAAGAGTCTGCCTGTACTCTTTAAAACATTCTCTCATGAAAAGGACCATACAATAAGCAAACAGCAGGCGGAGTGGGGTGGGGCAGGATGAAGGGAAAGAATGAACAAACCAGCACCAATAATACTCAGCAAGTACTTACTGGGTACCCACTGTGTGCCATGCCCCGGGAAGACTATTTTTTAGCCCTGAGTAGCTGCCTGGACTGGCTGCTGATAGCCTAGCACAGCCTTTGCCTTCTTCTCTCCCACCACTGGGTTAATATTTTCTTAGCAGATAAGGTACTTGGATCTCCACTCAGAGTTTCACTATTACTATGAAGAACTCAGTGCTGAGCAGGGCTGAGGGGATGGCTCCGTGGGCTTTGCCAGTCTCAGTTGCTGCAAAACACGCCTGCACACACTGCAAAGCCCGAGGCTGGGGCAGAGTCCCAGCCCGCTACACGTGCCAACTCCCATGGTCGGCAGCGGGTTCTCACTGGATGTGTCCTGACAACACCAGACCGGCCATTTTGGGTGAGGGAAAGAGGACAGAGAGGGAGTGACCTATCCTGCTGTGGACCCGGGACATCAGTGCAGCCCAGGAGCGGTTTCCACCAGGGGACTACGTGCTCCTCTTTGCCCGGTCCCTTCCTTCCGTCTCCTGACTCTTGGAAGCAATGGCAGAACCCAGATCTGGCTGGAGTTCAAGTCTCATCCCAGCTTCCCCCTTCTTTTCAGCCCCGGGAGGGGCTGGGGTTCTCAGCCAGAGGCTCAAGCAGGCTGCAGAGGCCAGATGAAAGTGGAATTGGTCGGGGTGAGCTGGTCCTCATTATTTCAGGAAGGCAAAAGCAAGGAGGGCCCAGGCAGGCTTTGGGCAAAAGCGAGGATGGTGAAGCTCTTCCTTGGGGTGGAGAGAGAGAGCGAGAGAGAGCGAGAGAGAGCGAGAGAGAGCGAGAGAGAGCGAGAGAGAGCGAGAGAGAGCGAGAGAGTGAGTGAGAGAGAGAGAGCGAGCGAGCACGCACAGGATGGGGAGACAAAGAATGCCCTTTGGCATTTGCCGGGAAAGCCTTTTGGAAAAACAGGGTGTGACACCGTTGCCATAGCAACCTAACCACACTAAGTCTCAAGTGGTGTATAGTATGACAGGGAGGGAGAGCCCCTCCTGAGCTCCCAGGTTAGGAACAAAAGAATTCCTATGAAGTAACTGGCAAGTGAAGGGACAGTAGAAAATAAGGTAAAAAATTTTCCACAGCTTCCAGGAGCAATCTTTCAGTGATTCTCTTTCCTAAGTCCCAGCATGATTTGAAGTAGAAGACATCAAACCCACAAATATGGTATTTGTGCAGCCACAAAGCCTCAAACCATTTTCCCAGGAAATCTATCGAGAAATGTGTCCAGGCACTTGGGGCAGCTCCAGGTACCGTGGCTGCTCCTGGGTGTGCTGGGGGCATTCTAGAAGGGCAGCCGTACTCAGGAGCTGAGAAGTGTACCTCGGTGATTCACCCCTGTGCTCACCCAAGCGAGGAAACAGTCATGGTATCCATAGCTGCCAGGTATGAATCTGAGCAGGAGCAGCTCGTCAGTTGGGCTTACGTAATGGTGGGGAGTAAGGAGTGCCTGGGGGCTACTGTGGGGCTGGGAGCGGGAAGCAGTGGAGTGCTCTCTAGTTCACCAGAGACCTGGAGAACCCAGCTGGATTACCACCCCAGGCCGTTGTTCCAGGCATGACCACAGGGCATCAGTGGGGCATCTGGAGGGCATGCGCGCTCAGCTCTGCAAAGAGGCCACGGTGCTGGAGAGACCTATGAGTTAGCTTCTCTGCTTTCATTTGCTCCATTAAACCTGGGGCTGTCTACACATATGAAAATCCTTCCCATATTGGGGGAACAACCCGAGAGTCTTATCTCCAGAGGTATTAACGAAAGGAGTTGAGTGCAGATAGAGCTCAACTATGACCTCATCAGTGAGAAATGGTAGGAGGAACCAAGACTATGAGGCTTCAATACCTACTGTGGTGAGTGGAGAAAGAAACTATGGGGGTAACCCTACAGTGAAAGAATATACTTAGCAGTCAAATGAAACTATAGATATGCGCAGTTAACAAGGAAAGCTCTCAAATGGTAAGTGAAAGAAGCCAGACAAAAAACAAGATGGTCATTTCATTCCTATCTATGGTTCTCAACGGGGGGGGGCGGGCCAATTACCTCTTCCAGCCCCCAAGGGGATGTTTGGCAATGTCTAGAAACATTTTTCCCTGTCACATCTGGCAGGGGGAGGGGAGCGCTAAGGGCATCCTGAAGACTGAGGATGCTAAAACATGGTGTCAAACACAGGCCAGGCCCCCACGACAAGGAATTCTCCAGCCCAAAATGTCAAGAGTGCCAAGGCTGAGAAATACTGCTCTTTAGGAAATTCTAAAAAAGGCCAAACTATAGTGAAGAAAGGAGATCACCGCTTGCCCGAGGCCAAGGGAGGAAACAGTCTGCAAGGAGAGGGGTATAGGGGATATTTTGGAGTGATGGAAAAGTTTTTTTTTTTTTAAGCATTTATTCATTTTTAAGTTAGCTCTAGGCCCAATGTGGGGCCTGAACTCGTGACCCCGAGATCAAGAGTCGCATGCTCTACCAACCGAGCCGGCCGGCGCCCCTGGAGTGACAGCAGTGTTTTACACTGTGATTGTGATGGGGGTTAACACTGACTATAGGTATCTGCCAAAGCTCATCAGATGGCACAAAGTGGCAAGGAGAGAGCAGGTGGAAGTTGGGGGAGGAAGAAGTCGGGGTGGAGATGGCTGATGTGCCCCCCACCCCACTGCCTGCCAGACACCACGGTCTCGAGCAGAGCATCGGGCTCCCAGGCAGGCTGTTTTCGGACCCCACAACCCCACCCCTACCCCCAGTTTCTTGGGAGTATACAGCAGGGACTGGCGAGGCGGGGAGGGAACAGGAGACTGAGGCTCCGGTCCATACCTGCCCCTATGGATTACCCACTCGCAGGAGGCCACGCTTGGCTTCCTCTGTCTGCACAGCCAACGGGTGCGTCCCCTGAGGGCTATTTTCTAAGGAGTGAACACTAAGGTCTAGGAAAATTCTGGTTTTTATAGGATTTGAAAGACCTACACTCAGGGATAAAGGCAGAATCCCGCTGAGGGTCTGGGCTGGTCATCGTGGTACGTTCCTACCCAAGCCTTCCTCAGAAAACAAATGTAATGGAACAAATTTTAGTTCTTTTAGTGAGGAAAACCAGAACGGGTCCCCACCTCCCATACCTCATGAAAGGATCTTGTCCAAAAACAGGACAGATCCAAGGGGCTGCAAGCCACAAAGACTCCATCTGGACGCGCAGGAGTAGCTTCTGTAGGCCGCATTCATAGCAGCCCCGGGTAAGCAGAACCCTTGCTTTGTGAAGGTTAATGGAGCAGGCAGGGAAAGATGGTCACAGCCATCACAGAGAGGGAGGGTCACCCTGTCCATGAGGTTAGGACAGGCTTTGGAAGAGCTGTTACAAAGTCCACAACCAAACTGACAGAGTTGAGGGACTTTCTAAAAAGGATTAGGAGGCTGGGGTTAGCACAGAACTGGGATGACATGTGTGCCATTTTTCAGAAACATAACTGCCCTGCCCTCCCAAGTCACATAGGGTCCTAGACTCTGGGGCTATGAGGCATGTTCTCTCCTGGGGACAGAGCGAAGTGCCAGCAGAGGCCACATTTGCTCAGTGAGCACCCGAATATGCCAGCAAAGCGGGGCGGCGGCGTACAAGGACAGAGGACAGGCCTAGGGCACAAGGGGAACGATCTCCCAGCTGAAGGAGGCCCTAAATCCGTCCTGACAACACTGGCAACCGACCAAAGCCCAATGAAATGCACCATGAATATGACTTTCAAAGAAGAATTGTTCCCTGGGTGTCTTACTCAGACATCTTAGGAAATGCCAAAGGCCCCCGAGAGAGCACATGAAGAGAAGGCTCTCAGGAGAACAGCGGTCTTGGCTGAAGCAGAGAGAAGCCCCATGCAGTGGCAGGCCCAGGCATGGCGGGAAGCCAGTTCACTCTGGGCAAGCCTCAGACATCTGCCCCTGAGACTCCCCCTGGGGTACTTACCAACTAATTCCTGAGGATCTCGCTTTTCTACTTCTGGGTTATCCTGCAAAAGAGAAACAGACACAAGGAAGTAAGCCCGGGACTCCTGACCCGCAGCTCCTCTCTTCACCGAAACCACTTGGGATCTTGAGGGAGGAGAAAAGGTGCAAGCAACACAAGGAATCTAAGAGCGAGTCGGTGCTTTGGGGGCCTTCTGGGACCCTGAACCTCCTAAGCCCCCTCTATCATCAGAGCAGCCAAGATGCTCCACATGCCTGCTTCCGTCTCTCCTCCACAGCCTCCAGCAGGGACCAATATCCGCCAATGCCAAGGAGAGGAAACGCCAGCCATCCGTCACCTGGACACCTGGACCCTGCCCACCGTCTCCCCTGGGGCCTGGTCAGCCCTGACAATGTCACCCCTACCTAGTACTGAGGAAGCAAGAGATGGCAACTTTATAACATGAGAATCCCAAGACTACAGCACAAAAGACTATCTGCTCCCAAGAGATTGTTCTCACTTTCAGTTTAAGCAGAAAAGGGAGACTTTTATCATCAGGCGGTAGCTCATGGAACCCTGGAGCGGGCATGCACTAGGCCTTTAATAAGTGACTTGCCCCAGGCCCCAGAAAGGCCCTGGCACGGTGGCGGCTTCTCTCCTGGGCTCACCTCTCGACTCTTTACATTGGCTTTATCTCTCTCCAAAGAAAAAGCTTTCTCTGATCCTTTGCGCAAACTTCCGCCCTACAACACCTACTTCTGCAGGTCCTTCAGGGCTGGTCGAGTGCAGAAACCTAAGAGCAAACGTTTCTTATAAGATGGTTTTCTGGACTCGCTGTTTATTTCACTGCTCAGGGTAAGCGCTTCATCCAAATCCAAACCAAATCCACCTGGAGAAGGCTACGGTCCCAGCCCCCGTCACAAAGCCTGGGCACAGGAGGTGGGGTGGGGTGGGGTGGGGTGGGAAGGCCTTCCCTTGCTTGCACTGTCCCAAATGTCCACTGGCAGCAACACACCTGTCTTCCCCATCTCGGGGGAAACCTGGCCCCTCATACACAGTCTGATCAGGGCTCTCAAGTGCCACCACGTGCTAAGGATCAAAGTGGCAGAAGCTGGGCTCACAGGTAGCTACTGGATCTCCTTTCTTTTCCCTGTGGTGGTGGGGGCGGGGGGAGGAGACAAGACAGTAACAACTCTGAACAAAATGGGCACACGGCCACAGCTGCAGAGTCCTGCATACTCCACTTACTGAAGAAATGTTACACCAAGTGATGCTTCAGAAAGGAAGGTGCCAGGAGGCCACCAAAAGCCCGCCCTTGCTATGGCTCCCTGCCAAGAGCAGAGTGGTAGTTCTTAACCCCCTTCCCCAAAAAGTCCCTCCTGATTCTGGGACAGGCCCAAACCCCTCACCCTTCTGAACACTGCAGCTATTCATTCGACCTCAACAGGCCTAACGTCCAGGCCAGGCTGCTTAGCAACCTGTCTCTCCCGGCCACTGCCCCCTGCCAATCAGGTGGGCAAAGAGGAGGCAGGCCTGTGCTAGGGAACAGAGGGGTTGGGAGGCGTGCCTGGAGGACTGCCATGCCAAATTCAGGTTGGTCATCAATCAGCTGCTCTACAGAGAGTGCCCGTCTCCAGAGGCTCCACAACAATCTCTTTGTAGCAGTGACTCCCGAGGAACCCGTGTTAAAGAGCATGGCAGCAACAAAACCTGGGCCTGTAAAAGGTCCTTAAATTTTCCCTGTAGGGGACAGCTTTCTGGGTGCTAACTGTGGGAAAACATCAGTTAGGTACATCCTACCTCCCCTCCCCTGACCAGTTGGCGAGTATTCCAAGGACTGACCGTTAACCATTCAAAGGCCCCCTGGGGGCTCCTTCCCAAAGCACTGGAGGGCACCAGGCCCTCAGCTGGCCCGAGGAAGAAGGCAAGACAGCCATGTGGAATTCCACCGGGTCTACTACTCCAGAGGCACAGGAAGTTAGTCACCGAACACAGTGTCTCTTCTAAAGGGAAAATACTTGTTCACCCGAGGGCTCCTTGGGCAGGGCTAAGGGCTGTGAGCCACCCTGGGGTGCCCCCAGCGATGGGAGGGGCCGGGGTAGGAGGGGCAGGGATTCCTGAATTTCACAAGGTCCTCGCCTGGCTTAGCTAAGGATGTTCAGTCACATCTCAGGGAAAACAGCAATGTTGGGGCAAAATCACCAACAGGAAGGTGTTCCCCCTTCTTTCAGTCTCTCCTTTTTTGGCTTGGTTACTCATTCTTTCAAATTAATCTTTCTGCACAAATACAAAAAGTGATAAAGTTGACAGGTGGTTTCAATTTGTCAACTGGTCTACTCTTTGCTTTTTTATTCTTCTAGCAATGCGTGTGTGCACACATGCACATACATGGGTGGGGCATGTCCAGGGTGTACCTGGAGCCCCATGGAGTCATGGACTCCTCCTACTCAAACCCAAACGCAACATCCCCAGGAACACCCCCTCCCCTGCAGAGGACTTTAGCTCCGTGATCCCTCCAAGCAAAGTGCCAACCTATGAACCATGGACCCAACTAGAAGTGCAAGAAGATTCCTTTGCCTTAAGAGAATCCTATAAACTGAAAATATAAATGAGCCACCATGGACTGGGAGCCATATAGTTGTGCACAAAGTTCTCCTGGAAAGACTTTGGAATCTGTGGTTGTTCAGAACTCTCCTCCGTGTCACAGCCACCCATGGGACACCTAGGCCCCGACAATGAAACAATGGGAATCTGTGCTCCTGGTGGCCACATCTTGTTAGGTTTTAGAATATACTTCTTCTGTCCTCCGATGTGAATAAGCTGGCCTGTGAGCCTGCTGAGCTCCTGGTCAGAATACTCCCAAAGGCGGCCAACAAGCCAGGTTCTTTTGGATCCAAAAGCAGTTTAACCCTACATCCTGCCCTGAGCACAAGGATGCTCAGTTATACCCCACACAGAAGGGCCTGGAGCCAAACATCAAGTGTTCTTCAAAGGCGGATGAGCCCAGGACTTCAAACAATGCTGAAGAACCATCAGCCAGGAAGGAGAGTTGGGGGGAGGGGTCTGCTGAGATCACAGAGGATGGCTGTCAAATACCCCAAAGATGCTTTTTGGGACCATTTACCCTCAACTGTCCAGCAAGGTAAATTTCATCCAATAAAAGCAGCCTCAGAGGAAGACACTCCTTGGGGGCGGAGGTGGTCCACACTCAAGACGAAGACCTAGAGAGACACCCTCCTACCAGTCATGCCTCAGATACCAGGAATTCAGTACAAAATGAACGAATCATCCATGATAGTTATTTTGGAAGGCAGCCATAAAAAACATCTGATAAGTATTTAATATGACACAGCTAAGGAAAGAAACGGAAGATTCACATTATTAAACTCCCAGTCGTTCAACACAACGGTTATAAACCCTCCATAGGTTCTCTTTGTGCCCTTAAGGAGGCTGGAAGGCAGCAGTTAGGAGGATACAAGTAAAAAGCAACAAGAAACCACTGTTCCTTTTCTTCTCCCAAGGTGGTGTTTTAAAATGCACAGGGGGTCCCTGTCTTGACTTGTATGAATCCATCCTCTTGGCCTCCAGGGGGATATTCTCAGTTGGTCAAAGTCATGAACTCAGCCAGGAGATCTATGTACCAGACAGGTGTCTGAGTCAGCCGGGAGGCACGGAACCCACAACCCAGAGACTGGGACAGACTGGATGCATGGCCCTCAGATGCAGTAGGCCGAGGGCTTCTCCCGCCAGTTCACTGGGAAGGTGTAAACAAAGCATCTCACTTAGCAGCTCCCAGAAGGAAAGACCAGGTAAACCACTTCAGCTGTCTAGTTCAAGTCTACTTAAGACACAAAGAAAAACAAAACAAATGCACAGCTTCTGAAGAAGCCAAGTGACAACACGGGAAAGGCAGGAGAGGGAGTGCTGAGCTGGTCAAAGACACAAACTCTGAAGCAAGGCCTCCCCTCCTGGCTGTCGGCACTCCTCTAACCTCCCCAGGCTCCCCCTGAGCCTAAAGCCTCAGCAACCAGGGCGGCAGGGCACGAAGTGGCAGTGGCAGGCCAGGGGATGGCCCTGACAAACAGTGATCTGAACCTGCCCAATTCTGGTTCCTTAATCAATTGTGTCCGAGACCTGTAAGAATGCAGCAGCCACAACAGGGGCCTCGTTCTCAGGGACTGCAGAACCTGGAATGTGGTTCCCCCTGCAGAGAATACAAAAAAGTTCAGCCACTCAGAAACTATGACTGGAGCAGAGGAAGGAAGTAGAAACAATATGGCTCCATGACGTGGGATAAGCTGCTGGGAGATTTAAGATGGGAGGATTTGCTCAGCAGAGAAGTACCAGATCCTGGTCAAGAGAATGGAGGTTTATTTAGAGCCAACAATACTTCATCAATCCTTCCCGGAGCCAACCCCACAAAGCACGCTCAAAGCGTCCGGCTAGAGACAGAGCAATGTAGCCTCCAGCAACTGGATTCTGCCAAATGTAGAAACGTTGCTTCTTTCCCCAGCTTTGGGAGCATTAGGCACAGAGAAAGTACTCTGAACAGAGGGCAGAGGGCAGCCTCTCCCCGCTGCTGGGGGAAGAATGCTACACACTGTACGTTTTCTGATAGATGACTGACATAATCCTGCTTCTTAAAAGTAGGTGGCAGCTGGGGAGGCAGACTGGTAAAACAATGCCTTCCAAATCTTCGATTCTCTCAGACCAGGGACTGGCCGAGTAGTTATTTGGTGATAGCTCACTTAGAAATGATTGCTCACTGTGGCCCGAGGCCCTGGGGGACTCCGTGCAGGCCATGTCAGCCCCCTCCTCCCAGCACAGAGCTGCACCAGGGCCTGGGGAGACCTTGCTCCCTGGAACACATCCTCCCCACTCTTGCTGAAAGTAAGCCTCTTTGAGACCTTAGTCCTCAGCTCAAGAAGTCGTCTTCTGCCCCATCCCCACCCAGCTGATGAGGACGTTTGCTCTGTTCTGGGCCCTGTCTTAGTTACCACTGTGTTCCTAGCACCTGCAGGTTCGTGCCCTACCCACAACAGGTGTTCAAACATTGCTCAACACTGATGAAACACACACACACTCTCCTTCGTAACGCGCCAGTGGTCCATTCCTCAGCCGGGTTTAGGTTCCACACCCACCTTCAGCTGCAGTGTTCCACTCCCCACCCTCCCACCCCCGACTCCAGACCCGTTTAAACCCACAGTTAGCTTCAATGTGCAACTCAATGTCAGGGAGGCAGCAGAGAGGAACTAAGAAAGGGGCCAGACTTGGCGATAAAAGGCTGATGAGACAGGCAGAAGGAAGAAGGTGGCGGGGGCAATACTGAATTTAAAAAAAATCTTTAAATCTAGCTTGTCGCTCCTAATCCCTAAAACAAAAAGACAGAATTATCTTACAGTTAATCCATTTATTTATTTCACAAATCATATATTGAGCGTTTATTGTGTACCGGGCAGCGGGCCAAACACTGGGGACAGAATATTAACGCAACTCAATCTCAGGGAATAACTGTAGGTGTTATGCTAAGCACTTCAGTGAAAGACCATTTAATTCTCACAACAGCACCACGAAGTGTGGGCAGACAATGCTGCAGCTTCAGAAGCGACTAGCATGCCTAGGAAGCCCCCTTGAAAGCATCAAGATGAGATGCATGTGTGAGTCACTTCGGGTTGTCAAGAAAGCAGCAATTCTGGAACTTCTGTCAAAACAACCTCCAAGCTCCAGAAAAAAATTAATGTGGTTTGACGGACAAGGATGGGGCATATTGAGGACTACCAGAAATCCCGAGGCTCAGCAGAAGTCACCGAACCCCATGCTGCACAGGCACAGCCCTCCATGGCACAGATGCCCAGCGTCTGTGCCCTGTGTTACCCACACACGCAGGGGAGCCTTCGAGAAAGCCGGTCACCAGCACATTTCCTTCAGTTGTATCCTGTTGGCCAGGATTGGGCCACTGCCATGGCACACTGCCTGCCTGGGGATGGAAACACTCAACTTATCAGAAAAATGGGCGGAAGTTGGTGGGGTCAACTTTGGATCCAATGGACTCACCTTCAGTCCCAGCTTACTGACGGGAAGGCTTAGTTCCCCAAGCAGAGATTTCTACAGGAAAGGGTTAAACAGGCATCTGCTAAGACAAATTAAGCCAGCTCTAGAACTGGCCTTGTAAACTGAAGAAAAGAGGAAAACAGTTTCTTTTCCCTATCTGAAAATTTTAGCTCAACTGACATTGCTCAGAGTGGTGCTCACGCTCTGTCATGTGGAACCATCCAGACTTCAATATAAATGCAAGGCTCTGGCCAGGAGCCATTTCCAAAGGGGAGACTTTGTTATCTGACTACTCCAAGTGTAATCTCACATTTAATTCAAGACATTCACTTTGATTCAAGACATCTGAAGACTGAGTTTCTAGAAAGTTGTAGAAGATGTTCAGAGAGGGCCATTCCACTCCTCCCTCTTATACCTAGGGTGTCTGTGTTTGGGTAAAGAGGTCACCTCACATCAAGAATTTGAATTAAGCTGGGCGCCTGGGTGGCTCAGTCGTTAAGCGTCTGCCTTCGGCTCAGGTCATGATCCCGGGGTCCTGCGATCGAGCCCCGCATCGGGCTCCCTGCTCTGTGGGGAGCCTGCTTCTCCCCCCCCACCGCCCCGCTTGTGTTCCCTCTCTCACTGTGTCTCTCTCTGTAAAATAAATAAATAAAATCTTAAAAAAAAGAATTTGAATTAAGTTTTCGGTGGTGGGTCAGGTTGCACTTTTTTCTTAAAGGTTTTCCGTAAAAACAGTGTCTCCATGCTTCAAGTTGTTATTTGGGGACAGGGTGGAAGGGCTTGGAGCCACCCAAGGACAAAGGAAATAGCTCTGTGAGGCTGAGGACAGAAAAGTGAAGTCTTTCTGACACATAAGGCAACAGGGTCACCAAATTACAATAGCATTATCCCACGTGAGAGGTCAGACACCAAACTGAGGTGTTAACATTAACCTGTAGGACAAAAATAACAGATACCAGAAAGCCAGAAGATTGGAAAGGCAAACTGGTCACCATCTACAAAGTGGCAGGAAGAGGAATTAACTGTCTACAGGGCCAAAAGCAAAACCAGTACCTTTAAAGCACTGTTCAGAAAAAATTTACCTAACTCCAAAGTTAGGAATGCAAACGAGCAAAATCTTATCGAACCCAGAAATTGCACAGCGGAATTTCAAGGGACAAGGATTAGAACACAGAACAAGGGTGGGAAGTGCTGGATCCCTCCCCTGAAGGACAGGCAGCTTGCTTTCTGAATCAGAGAATTTCAAAAAGATAAATCCTGACTAGGCAAGGAGGCACCCAGCCACACCTTGGTTAGTAATCTGCGGCATCTGGGCCCGAAGGGACGAAGTATGTTGGGGCTTGCAGGGCTGAAGGCGGGCTGACTGGGCATGTAGGGGCTCTTCTGGCTACAGAACCACAAAGGAACGGGGTGGGGTTTCTGGGAGTCTGAGCTTCAGCTGACTTGGAGCAAGTGCAGTCTGTTGGCAGTTCAGTGGAGCCAAGAGGGGAGGTCAGAAGGAGAATGGTCGTTCTCCTCTGCACGAGATCACCACTTCCAGCAATTGCATTTCTACCAGAAGTGTTCAGCTTAAGGTGTAGCCAGACCTTCTTTGGAAGGTGGCTAGACAAAGGACCTAGCTTGGAATTCTTTCAATCTGGACAACAAAAGAGCTACTTCTCTCTACAAAAGAGCTACAGCCTCCCCCTCTCCCAATCTCTGTCCTGTCTGCTGCTGAGATCAGGTCACCACTTAGAACCACAGACCCCAGCCTGGGGTGGGTGGGTTCTCCCCAGCATGGAAATTCCATGACTCCCACTTCTTCAAGGGCAACCCTAGCCTTGTTAAAGATGAATGGCCATTTGGCCATCGTGGTGAGAGCAAGGAAATGTGAAACGTTAAGTAAGTAGGCTTGGGCATTCTGAACAGTTCAAAGGCCACATTACAACTTCCAGCAAGAAGTTCAGAGTGGATGACTCCCCCAATCCAGCAACAGTCAAGGGCCATTTCCGTCTCTGGTCCTAGGTGAGTCATGCTGTATTTTTTCTAATCAGCACTCAAAGGGTCATGAGGTACGGGAGGTACAACATGGGGGAGGGGAGGGTAATAAAACCAAGATGGAGGGACCAAGTACATATTCTCCCTCCCAGGCCCTGAACAACAGACCTCACTAAAAGCTAACATATGTCATCCAAATCTTCCAATAACCTCATGAGGCAAACATTATTATTCCCATCTTACAGATGATTAAACTGAGGCAAAGTCCAATGAAGTGGCTTCTTGTCCAGGAAGTGGCAATGCTGGGACCCAATCCCAAGTTTGTCTGACCCAAAGCCTAGCAATACCGCTTCCCAACTTCTGATCTCCTCCCTCTAGACTATGAGGCAGGAGATAATAACGGTTTCTATGAAGCCTTTGGTTCAACCACTGGGGAAGCCAACATCAAAGACCAAGGAGGAAAAATACCTCTCCAGGAATGACTCCGTAGGTCACAGAGCAAAGGAGGTGTTAAGTTCTCAACTTAAGGGGACGACAGCCAGAAGTATTACCTTTTAACTACAACGAGTAGGGGAAACAGCTCAAGGGTCCCTGGTGCTCCAGTGAGTTATGTCTGAGTTGACCTGAATGGAACAGCTGGTACTGAAGAGTTAATCATACAACCAGTGGGTGCTGCCACTCTGTCTTTAGCCTAGAGACTTCCTGGGCGCTTATGGAAGGAATGCTACCAAATCCTGACTGCTACTAAGCCCTCCTCCCTTACTGGGTGAACAATCATGGGCACTGTGAGAACTCAAGTTTTAAAGAGTGAGTTATTTCTTCTGACCCACGTAAAGAGCACGACATGTGTTCTGTCCACTAGAGAGTCTAATTGGGAAGAAACTGCTTCCATGACGTTTTATTCAATAACAATTATACACATAAATTAATTTTTTGCTACTAGAGCCTACTAACTCTGGTTTGTATTTTAGCTAGCTCATACGAGAAGAGCTATGGGAATTGATGTGAAAAAGTGTGCTAATGACTGGTCTCGCCCCTAGAATAAAAGCTGGATCTCAACCTTTTCTTTATGGTTCCCCTTTGAAGGTTTTTAGAAAATGACAAAAAAAATTTTCTCAGAGCAGTTTCATTGAGATATAACTCGCATCCCATACAATTCTTAATTCTTAAGTGTTTAGCTTCTAATTTTTCACTTGTGTCCTGCTATTATAATTACTCAGATTGTAACAACACTGAAAACATTTTTTATTCAAATGGAAACAAAACTGGATGCAAAATATGTATGCTATTATACAGGCACACATAAAAGAACAACGAAAATGGATTGTGGAATTAGGTGATTTTTTTTCTTTTACAAAATATTCAATTCCTGCTATTATAATAATTTGACGATAAAATAAAAATAAAACAAAACCCTGATACGATAACCACCAGAAAAACAGTACCATATAACCCTTTCAGGTGTCAAAGACCCCCCAAAAAAGTCCAAGTTTAGGATCTAACAGATAACCTTTGCTGTACGATCCTGAAAAGTAATTCTCAGTAGAACATTCCACAAGCATGGGTTCTCCTGAAGTTCACCAAACAAAGGCCCACAACGACCCACCTGTGAAGGCTGGAAAAGGACTCATGGTTCCTATACCACACCATATAACTCGCCCCACCCCTTTTAAAGATTTATTTAAGAGAGAGAGAGGGGAGAGAGAAAATGAGCGTGGGAAGGGAGGGGCAGAGGGAGAGAGAATCTCAAGAAGACTTGGTGCTGAGCATGGAGCCTGATGTGGGGCTCCATCTCACCACCCTGAGATCACTACCTGAGCCGAAACCAGGAGTCGCATGCTTAACCGACTGCACCACCCAGGTGCCCCACAACCTGTCCCTCTTAAGTATCCTTCATGATGAACTGAACCCTATGCCGCTTGCTTATGAAAAGCCTTAGCATCTCCCTATTTGATTTCAGAGTCCTGGAGGTAGAACACACTCAAAGCCCAAAGAGGAAAACATCTGCTCTGCAGCAATCCTGCAGAAGCTGGAACATGTTCTGGAGCCTCTTTCCTTAGATGATCGATAAAGAGAATCAAAGATTTCAATGGGAAATGCTGCCCACGTGCAATTGCTGATAGGCTCCTGAAAATTCTTCCTAAAATCAGTAGTCAGTAACAAATTCCTTGGAAACAAGCTCCATGGGCAGTTTCCAGTCTCCAGATGCTTGATTTTGAAACTTGAGAAGATCAATAATAATGCTGGGTAGGGAGACCCCTGGGTGGCTCAGTTGGTTAAGCATCTGCCTTCAGCTCAGGTCATGATCCCAGAGCATGGGGCTCCTTGCTTGGTGGGGAGCCTGCTTCTCCCTCTGCCTGTGGCTCCCCTTGCTCGTATTCTCTCTCTCTCTCTCTCTCTCTCTGACAGATAAATAAAATCCTAAAAAAATAAAAAAATAAAAAATGCTGGATCGGGGGAGAGGCTGGAGAGGAGAGGAAGCGGGGGATTACTGAGTCAGCTCTATCCATTGCAGATCCTTCCTCTAGACTTCAAGCCTATTAATAACACATGGCGACCGAGACACTTGACCTTCTTAAGAGAATTCAAGTGTGTGAGGTACAGTCGCCGAAGGTGAGACCCGCTTATTCGGCTGACCCAGGCCTCCAGGGAGGGTGAGGACCAAGTCTCATGGCTCTGGAACTCAGAGACAATCTACCAATGCAGTTCCCAAACTGCCATCAAGGCACCCCAGGCTGCTGCAGCAAACTCACAAAGGTACACATGACGTTTAAAAATTTCAAGGGAGGGGCGCCTGGGTGGCTCAGTCAGTTGAGCATCCAGCTCTTGATTTTGGCTCTGGTCATGATCTCAGGGTGGTGAGATCGAGCTCCATGTTGGGCAGCTCCACACTAGGTGTGGATCCTGCTTGGGATTCTCTCTCTCCCTCTACCCCTACCCCCTGCTCACACTCTCTCAAAAAAATAAATAAAAATTTCAAGGGAAACATAGCATTAATCAACATCTATCAGAAACCACACAAATTCATGTATTATCTTTCCACGCGGCTACCAAATTGTGAGGGTAGGAATATCGTTTGGAGCTGTTTGGTATTTCTTTTGGCCTGTGAGTTGTGTGAAAAATTCCTGAAACACTAAGGATGCCATGAACTGAGAAACTGTGGCAACTTCTGACCTACAGGATGAGGGCATCTGACCAGACCCAGTTTTGTTAAAAAGCCCACCAACAGCTGCATTTTAGACTGTTGAACGCATGCCTGCACGCGTCACATCACCTGGGAAAGTGGGCATCACAGATGAGCGGAGGGCAGCTGAAGCTATGTGCCTGTGGTCCACAGCTGAAGCCAAGCCAGTGCTCAACCTAGCTTCTGACTCCAAGTCCACTAACCTGGCTCGAAGGTATGAACTCACATTTCTGCACTGTTTTTGGGGTCAAAGAATCATTTTTTATTTTTTAAGATTTTATTTATTTATTTGATAGAGAAAGAGAGAGTGCACGCCAAGCAGGCAGAGCGGCAGGCAGAGGGAGAGGGAGAGGGAGAAGCAGACTTCCTGCCAAGCAGAGAGCCTGATGTGGGGCTCAATCCCAGGACCCGGAGATCATGACCTGAGCCAAAGGCAGATGCTCAACCAACTGAGCCACCCAGGCGCCCCTTGGGGTCAAATAATCTTAGAAATGTTTTATTTTGGGGTGTCTGGGTGGCTCAGTCGGTTATGTGTCTGTCTGCCTTCAGCTCAGGTCCTGATCCGAGTCCTGGGATTGAGTCTTGCATTGGGCTCCCTGCTTGGCAGGGAGTCT
This sequence comes from Eumetopias jubatus, assembly GCF_037043125.1. NCBI lineage: Eukaryota > Metazoa > Chordata > Mammalia > Carnivora > Otariidae > Eumetopias > Eumetopias jubatus. The sequence continues at coordinate 86,405,922 of NW_028274816.1, forward strand.
GCTTCTCCCTCTCCCTCTGCCTCTCCCCTCCACTCGTGTTCTCTCTCTCTCTCTCAAATAAATAAAATCTTTAAAAAAAGTTTTAATTTTAATCAGAATTATACACACCTTTAAAAAAAAATGCCAGAACCATATTTTCCCCCACCCGATGCCACCTCCTTGACCCAGAGACACTATTTTGTTTTGACAGATGTTTGCTCTTTGGGCCAAGAGGATTCTTTTCCTGGGTCAAAGCCGGGACTGCAACACCGCAGGGAGGTCGGCAATCCCACCCTGCAGAGCGAAGCCAGCCCTCCCAGCTAGCTGGCAACGGGCCGCCCCAGCTTTCCTGTGCCAGGTCATCAATGCCCGTGTTTGTTTTCAAAGGAAGGGTGTGTCAAGAGACAGTAAGCCAGTGGAAATACCTTCATCCACAGGAACTGTGGGAGTGGGGAAAAAAATAAACAAGGGAAAATGTTCCAGGGTAGCCGTGGTAGACCACGGACAAAAGAGAGTGGGAAAAGAAAGCCCATATGCCAAGGGCAAACAGATGGAGGAAACACTTAAGCCATCTGGCACCCCCGTCCCTGCGGTAAAGAGCTGAAGAGAGGCCTGCCACTTCCGGTCTGACCTTTCCTAGGACAGCAGTGCCACCTTCTGTTGAGTGATCAGATTGGAGTCAGAGTGCTTACAGAGGAGGTAAGACCAGAAAACTGAAGTTGGAGAAAAGAACAGGATGGGAGTGCTCAGCCACCTCCTCTGCTCTAGGTAGGGGCAAACTCAGCAACCCAGAGCTCGATCCCGCCTCCCCAGACCGATGGATCAGAACCAAAGGCTCCCTCCAGAGGTGGGTCTGGAGTCATCGTTTCTTACCTAAACCCCCAAATATGGGACTTTGCGCTCAGAGGTAACCCCAAACATCAGAGTGATAAAAATTAGGGCAGTTACCAGTCTTTATACTCTACACTTGTACTTTCTAAAGTCAGCAGATAGTAAGTGAAGTGAGAGAACATTCAACTTTGCTTATCCATAATGCCCAAGCCCCCTCCCAGAAGACCACTTGGGGTGGGGGAGGGGTCAGTCCAACCCCAATCCACACATTTCTTTAGGACATTCTTGGCAAAGGCTTTCTTAAAACTTGTCTGAAAAAGGTCCAGAAACAGGGAGCTCACTACCTTGTGAAGCAAACGTGTCTCCCGTTATTCTGTGCGTTGCTTCAAGGTCTGCATGTGGCCTTCACCTGCCCTCCCCTATGGGACCTTCAAACAGCAGACGTAACTGCAGGCACTTCCCCAGTAGCCTCTCTCAGCTCCTTAACCTCTCATGTGACGTGGTTTCTAGGCCGTTCTAGTCCCCTCACCTTTGTGACTGCTCTCCTCTGAAGGCACTCCAGTTTCAAAACGTGGAATTCAATATTCCCAAATAGGCCCAATGACAGGGTGACCGGCCTGGGAAGCAAGCATGGGAGGTACTGGTGGTGGCAACACACATGTCAGACACTATTAAGCTAATTATCTGTTCACGTTTACTCAGTTAATCCACATAAAATAAACGAGGCGGTTTTATTATGATGCCTGTTTTCCAGGTGACAAACTGAGGTCAAGGTAACTGCTGCGCCCCTCCCCAAACTGGGGCTGTCTTGTCTTACTCTGAATACTCTCCCCCCCACTGCAGCTCAAGGCCCCATATGGCTGACAGCTTACTGGACAATTCCAGAGCAATGCAAACAGTTCCCAAACAACTATTTAGTATTACCGACCCAAGATACTTGTTTCTGAAGAACAGTGGTTCTCCAAGTTGATCTGTGGACCCCTGGGGGTCTGCATGGTCAAAGCTATTTCCCTAATACTAAGACATCCCTTGCCTTTCTCACCATGCTGATGTTGGTAGGAGTGATGGCGGGTCAAGCTGGCCCTTTAGAATAAATTGAGGCAGCTACGCTGAGATTTAGCAGTAGGCATACTCTCAATTACAAAAAAAAAGCCAATTTCACTTAAGAATATCCTTGGTGAAGCAGTCAAAATGATTAATCTTATTGAGTCTTGACCCTTGAGTACAAATTTATTTATTAATTTGTTTGCATTTTGTTTGATGCCATGAGAGGTCACATCAACACCTCTGCACACTGAGGTCCAATGGTTACCTCAAGGAAAAGCACTTAGGTGAGGGAGTTACTAGCTAATCTAGTTGATTTCTCCATGGAACATCATTTTTACTTGAAAGAATGACTGACAAACTACTGTTAGTCAAATTTGGGTAACTGGCAGACATTTCTAAAAAAAATGAAGCCTGTCACATCAAGGAAAACTCTTAACAGAATTTATTGGTAATGATAAAATTCAAGATCTCGAGTAAAAATTAGCATTTTGGAAAATGTGTATTTCCCACGGCAAACAGACAGCTTTCCAATACTTAATGGCTTGTCTGATGAGATTAGTAATGTCATTAACCAACATAATTTTTTGGATATCAGAGAACAAAATACATCACTGCAATCTGTATAGCTCGGTGAACCAACATTTCCTAAATCACCAGCGCCCGAGGATGGAGATCATGGATGGGTAAAACAGCGATTCGGAGTGCAAGGCCGACCCGTGGACTTAAATAAAGCAGAGTACAAAAAGTTCACTGTCGGTTGGGCACCTGCCTTCGGCTCAGGTCATGATCCCAGGGCCCTGGGATCAAGCCCTGCATCGGGCTCCCTGCTCCGTGGGACGCCTGCTTCTCCCTCTGCCTGTCATTCCCCTCACTTGTGCGCACGCACTCTATCAAATAAATAAATAAAATCTTAAAAAAAAAAGTTCACTGAGAATGTTTCACATTCCATAGTGCAAGTAACTTTTAGGAAACCATCTCTTGTTGAATTCTGATCAAGTATCAAAAAAGATCTACAATCACCTAAAGAGCTATTAAAATATTTCTCCTCTTCCCAATGACCTGTGTGTGAAGCCAGGTTTTCTTCAACTAGTTCAAACAAAATAACACACTGCAACAGACTGAGTGCAGGGGCACCTGGGTGGCTCCGTCGGTTAAGCGACTACCTTCAGCTCAGGTCATGATCTCGGGGTCCTGGGATCGAGCCCCGCATTGGGCTCCCTGCTCCATGGGGAGCCTGCTTCTCTCTCTCCCACTCCCCCTGCTTGTGTTCCCTCTCTCGCTGTGTCTCTGTCAAATAAATAAAAATAAAATCTTTAAAAAAAACACAAAACAATAGACTGAGTGCAGAAGCAGTGATGAGAACCTAGCTATCCATCTAGATGGACATCAGATGCTAAGGAGATCCACAAACTGGGAAAACCATGCGTCTTTCCATCAACTTTTTTCGGTTTCAGAAATAGTTACTTTTTTTTTAAAGATTTTATTTATTTATTTGAGAGAAAGAATGAGAGAGAGAGAGCACATGAGAGAGGGGAGGGTCAGAGGGAGAAGCAGACTCCCTGCTGAGCAGGGAGCCCGATGCGGGACTCGATCCCGGGACTCTAGGATCATGACCTGAGCTGAAGGCAGTCGCTCAACCGACTGAGCCACCCAGGCGCCCCAGAAATAGTTATTTTTTGTTAAAACGTGATTTATATTAATATGTAATGGGTTTAGGGGTGCCTGGGTGGCTCAGTTGTTAGGCATCTGCCTTTGGCTGGGGTCATGGTCCCAGGTTCCTGGGCTCGAGCCCCGTATCGGGCTCCCTGCTTTGCGGGAAGCGGGCTTCTCCCTCTCCCACTCCCCCTGCTTGTGTTCCCTCTCTCACTGTGTCTCTCTCTGTCAAATAAATAGTCTTAAAAAAAAAAAAAAGAAATGATTTAATTGTGTAAATGCTTGGAAACCAGGGAAAATAATTTATAAAAAAATATGCAATGGGTTTGTTATTTTAAAATGACAACTATTTAAAATTTTTCTCAGTTTTAACTTCTAAGATAGTAAATACCAATAGATAAAACCAAAATGAAGTGAAGCTCTTTGGGATCCTCAGTTTTTAATTGTGTAAAGACACCAAAATGTTTTGAGAACTGCTGTAGTAAAAAACCAAATGCAGATTTTAAAAAGGCAAAGCAGGGGGTGCCTGGCTGGCTCATTCAATTGAGTGTCTGACTTCAGCTTGGGTTGTGATCTCGGGGTCATGGGACTGAGCCCCGTGTTGGGCTCCATGTTCAGCAGGGAGTTTGCTTGTCCCTCTTCCTCTGCCCCTCCCCCTGCTCTCTCTCCCTCTTTCAAACAAATAAAAATCTTAAAAAAAAAATAAAAATAGGGGCGCCTGGGTGGCTCAGTTGGTTAAGCGACTGCCTTCAGCTCAGGTCATGATCCTGGAGTCCCGGGATCGAGTCCCACATCAGGCTCACTGCTCAGCGGGGAGTCTGCTTCTCCCTCTGACCCTTACCCCTCTCGTGCTCTCTCTCTCATTCTCTTTCTCAAATGAATAAATAAAATCTTAAAAAAAAATAAAAAATAAAAAAATAATAAAAATAAAAAGCCAAAGCAGGAAGGAGTGCCATCTGGTGGAAAAGACAGTTATGACACCAATCCACTTGCTAACAAAATAAGTGGCGCCTCTAATCCATCCTGGTAACATTCCTATTTTAGAAACTTCACGTGCTTAAGGCAGAAATATTCAAAATTGAAGGTTTGGAACTCAAAAATACTGTTAAAAGTTGGGGCGCCTGGGAGGCACAGTTGGTTAAGCGTCCAACTCTTGGTTTCGGCTCAAGTCATGATCTCAGGGTCATGAGATCGAACCCTGCGTCAAGTCTGCTTAAGACTCTTCCTCTCCCCCCACACCCACCTGTGCGTGCATGCACGGGCTTTCTCTCTCTAATAAGTAAATAAATCTTAGGGTGCCTGGGTGGATCAGTTGTTAAGCGTCTGCCTTCGGCTCAGGTCATGATCCTGGAGTCCTGGGATTGAGTCCCGCGTCGGGCTCCCTGCTCCGCAGGAAGCCTGCTTCTCCCTCTCCCACTCCCCCTGCTTGTGTTCCCTCTCTCGCTGTCTCTGTCAAATAAGTAAAATCTTAAAAAAAAAAAAGGTAAATAAATCTTAAAAAAATATATACATTGTTAAAAATCAATTAAGTATACCAGAAGAGTTCTGGAATAAAGGGAGGGTTGGTAGGGGTTTCAGGTGGAGGCCACTGCCTGAAGACAGTCTGAGGGCAGTTCAGGCAGAAGAGTAAGCCAGCACCAGGACTAAGGCATGGGGAGCACAGAAGACTGTTTCCAGTCCTTGGGATGCCACGAACACTCATGATTTTTGAACTTGAGGACATGTGAGCTGGAGAGCTCTGTCTGACCCCTTCCACACTCATCCTCCAAAAGAACTACAAGTCATTGTAAGGGTGGATTCTGTGTTCTGTTCTCCGAGGACTTCTCAAGAACAGAAATTGTCCCAGAACACTTTTCTTTCTTTAAAGATTTTATTTTTTTTATTTTAAAAGATTTATTTATTTTGAGAGAGTGAGAATGAGAGAGAGAGAGAGAGAGAGAGAGAGAGCACATGAGAGGGGGGAGGGCCAGAGGGAGAAGCAGGTTCCTCGCGGAGCAGGGAGCCCGATGCGGGACTCGATCCCAGGACTCCAGGATCATGACCTGAGCCGAAGGCAGTCGCTTAACCAAATGAGCCACCCAGGCGCCCTAAAGATTTTATTTATTTATTTGACACAGAGAGAGAGACAGCGAGAGAGGGAACACAAGCAGGGGGATTGGGAGAGGGAGAAGCAGGCCTCCTGCCGAGCAGGGAGCCCAATGTGGGGCTTGATCCCAGGACCCTGAGACCATGACCCGAGCTGAAGGAAGTCGCTTAACCAACTGAGCCACCCAGGTGCCCCTCCAGAACACTTTTCATTCCACAACCAGACTCAAAGTTCAAATGACTGAATGAAATACAGTAAGGCACATCAGTCAAAGGGTGAGTATAAACGACACGTCTTCCCAACCTTCATGTGGTACTGAGAAAGGCTGACACAAGACACGTTAACAAATTTCCCAATTCTGTCCCCCTCTCCCCCAGCCCTGGGTGTTCTTCCTCATTTCTGGGCGACTTGCTGTTTAGTTTGCTGTATTCCAGAAGGGGTGACAGTGAAGTACCTATACCTTTTTCTCTAGCCAACTTCCCCAGAAGGCCTTCCAGCCTTAAGCAAAGGCCAGCCACTACACACACACAAAGGCTCCAGGTCCCACTAAACCCTCCTTTTCCTCCATAATGAAGTTCTAGCACTTGGCAGCTCCTCAGGTTTATCTCATGCATGGGCTCTAAGGCCCACACACCCCAAACACTAAGACAGAAGATTACTACCACTACTGCCAATTTTCTTCCGCAAGCCCAAGCAGAGGTGTGGCCGCCCTTGACCCAGGCCACAGGCCTGCCCTCCTGCTTATAATCCTTGGATGAGTTAAGCCTGGATGAGTTAAGCCTGAGTTCCTTACTTGGCACAGAAAGTAGTGGCATTTGCAGTGTCTAGGGCTCAAGTTTTTTCTTTCTTCTACATGCTGGGGCCCAAACTTTCTTCCCTGGTAAAATGTGTTATCCACATCATCCACAGCCTTTCACAGGCTTATTTCAATGGTCACACACAGTTCTATCCAAACACAGAATCAGTTCAAATTTGGAACAGCTTGTACTATATTTTCGGATAAACTACTGTTTTGATTATAATTTGGTACAATTTTCCAAAGTTCTACTATGTTGCCTCGAAGGCTTCAGTTGGTTTCAAAGTAGCTTTTAATCACAAAACTTGGCCCGTATTCCCGAGGCCTAGAGTGATGGAATTAGACTTTCTCTTTGAAAGAGAAATGTCTGTTCCCTAAAGAATGTGTCCTCAACAGGCACAGTACAGCAAGCCTACCTGACACAAGGGGGGGTGGGGGGGGGGTCTTAACCATCATCACAATAGGTCAAGGAGCATGACAGGAAATGCTGCTAATTACTCCGGGCTGCTACCAAGAGGGAAATATCAGAAAAAATGGCAATGTTGTTTCAGAAAGACCATTCTATTTACCTAAAAGTGGATGGGCAGGGGCCTGGGGAAACAAGGTACAGCTTCTCTAGCAGCTGGGGAAAGGCCTCACTCTGTCTGACCCTCTCATGTCCCTTCCTCACTTCTAGACGACTAAAGATGACAAAAGGCAGGGGCACCTGGGTGGCTCAGTCGTTAAGCGTCTGCCTTCGGGTCGGGTCATGATCCCAGGGTCCTGGGATCGAGCCCCGCATCGGGCTCCCTGCTCGGCAGGAAGCCTGCTTCTCTCCCACTCCCCCTGCTTGTGTTCCTGCTCTCGCTATGTCTCTCTGTGAAATAAATAAATAAAATATTAAAAAACAAAACAAAAAAAAGAGTATAAAAGGCAGCCCTTATGGCTTCCTTATTCTAGAAACATTCCCACATCTAACTCACCTGCAGGTGCAGTGACCCCACCAAGCTCACCTGGCTACAGAGCAGATGCAGGCTGCTATGCTCAGCCAGGCCTCTTGCCTTTCTAGTCTGGAGATATGGCACTATCTACAAGGCTGGAAATCCAAGCTGCCTCAGGACTTACTCATTCCACGGTGACCTCCTTTCTTTAGAAAGCAGGTTTCATCCCAGAGAATGTACACATGGTTGCACAGTATGTTAGCACGGTGTGTTAGCGGGACCAACCTGGCCCAGACAGAGGAACTGAGCCACAATGTTACAATGCTTTGTTCGCATCCAGCCACCCCACCACAGCCAACACCAAATACCTTTGGGTCATCAGCCTCAGGTTTTTCAGTCTCTGAATCGTCATCTTCCTACAAGACAAAGAATTTAGAGGATTAAGCTTAAAGGAGCGGGCCTGAGAGTTCTCACATGCATAACTAGGGGCTGGAGCAATGTACCCAGACTGGGCCATCCCAAGAACCCCTCCCCTGCCCTGTGACCCAGAACTAGAGAAAGAGAAAGGGAAAAGGAGATGTTCCGGGGGGTGGGGGGTGGAGAAAAGAACATCAGCAGCTCTAAGTCGTGACTCCAGCAGTGCCATAGTCTACGCGATGAAAATGCCTGAGATTAAAAATCACATACATAAAAATGGAAAAAGGTTGCAATGCGTCAGAAAAGAATAAGACCAGGCCCCACGGGATAAAACAGGCATAGTGTTTCCAATGAAATATCACTTATTTAAAACCAGGAAGATGAACCCTTTTTCTCCTTCTCTGCCTTTCATACACACAAGGATGTCAGACTCAGACCTACCATGACATCATTCACGGTTAGAGTGCCATGACCCCCACACAACTACACCCCAGCACTTCAGCTCAGCAGCAGTCACAGCTACATGAACAGCAGGAAGGCAGGTGTCAAATGACTGGAGCGAGTGACCCAGGGAGGGGGACTAAAGAGCAACACCCGGCTTTTCCTGGGTCCTGGCCAAGTAGGCCCTGCCTCCATCCAAGCTCTCACAGAACTGCCACTGACCCGGTTCTATCCAGTCTTCTTCCTGATCCAAACGGCCTGCCTGACACAAAGCACCATGTGAACAAGGCATTCTCCAAAGCGTGCACTGGCCTCACACGGGCTAGCCCACCATTCCACTGAATGCTACTGGAGGTTGAAGATCAGCTACCCTATTATGTAGCTATATCCGTGACTGTTCAAAGAACACCCCAATGCACAAGAGCCTTTAACTTAACACCCAGGAAAAAATTAAGTTTCATTTGAAATTGCTTTTCTCAATTGAGCTACGCTTTAACCCAAACATTAAGTAGCACCCCAGATGTTAATATAAACATCACCTGTGAGACTGGAACAAACTATACTGATGGCTTTGAGATTTAACTGTCCTGTCGGTTGCCAGTGAGCCCAAAGGTTTAAATGCAATCTCCATGATTTCCTCAAAATGAAATCAATCAAGCCAAATAATCAGAGATGTAGCTCAGCCAAATACAATCACATTTTAGAATGCCTATATTGGGATTTGATGAGAGGATTTTAGTAGAATGACATAAAGCTTAAATATGATGAAAATTCTAAGCAAAGCAATGTGGAACAACACTTCAGAGACACACCATGCACATTTCATAAGAAAACAGTTATGGTGTTAAGACAGTATGTGTGCACTTAAAGAAAAAGCAAGAAAAGAAAACAATTTGCAAAGCTTTTCTAAACAATTTTAGTCAATTCTGAATTATCAGCATTAATGGTGGGGCTAAGGACATGAAAATTTCTTCCAAAAGAGCATCAAATACAAAATGCTTTTTTGTTTTACTTAGAAAGTCTTTTAACGCTAATATTTAAAAATCAATGCATAAGAAAACTTTCAAACAAGTAATAAAGTACATTGAGAATCTCAGTTAAAGATGTTGCTTAATAACCAGATTCTATATCCAGATTTCACTTTGTATGTCTTTGTGCTAAGCACCAGGTTGAATCCTTGCTTTCTCTCCAAACTTTTAAATTCTGGCTCCTGAGGCTCAGGCGATAGTGTATCCAAAGGCTTTCTGGTTAATTAAGACAAAGTTCTCTTTTCTTTGTTGCCAGCACATACTAAACATCAGGCAAGATTTGTGCTCAAGAACCGCGGGCACTCCGCTAAAAAGTTTCAAGTAAAATATCAAGAAAGAAGTTAAGAAGGGTCAAACTACGAATAAAAAACTATAGAATTTCCCTTCCTAATCTTTTTGATAAGCTGAAAGATTTGAATAAACTCCAACCAAGATTAAAAATAACACAGTTGAGTGTAGATATAAATGATACACCAGTTAGCATGAATGCATTGTTACAAATGGAATAAACTATCTTAACAGGGAAAACCAACATGAAACATATCTCAGTTAAATAAAATAGTCCATTATCTCTTCCCCCAAATTTCAATTCAAAAGTTAATACAAAATGGTCCAGATGAAAACAGGTTTCGTTTTTAAACAGAGCACTGATATCCAACCCAGTTTCCTCAACTGATAACAAATAAAAAGCGGGGGAAGGGAGGGGAATGATTTTAGCTGTGGAATGGAACACTGCTGGTACAGTTCGAAGATTTCTGACAAATGAAATGGTGCTTTGAGCAACTCTGGATTTGGGAACAGATTTACTTACCGACTGTTTGCTGTTCTCATCCTCTTCTTCTTCATAACCATCTTCATCACCTCCAAGCCGAGAAAAGTCATCCTCTCCATAGGCTTCAGATACTAATCCACCTTTCTCCTCTGAAACAGAGGAAAAAAGAAAAATGAATGAAGGCATTCAAAAATGCAAGACAGCATTTCAGTTATTTGAGTGGCCAGAACCACCCCTGAAGATCAAAGGGGTGCCTAAATCTCATGTAAGTGACTATAGATCCAGAATCTGCCTTTGGAAAGATTATCCACTAAATCCACAATTTAGTGGATAAAATCATTAAAAGAACATGGAAGAAAACCAAATGCTAAATTCCTTCTTTCATGCTTCCCATCCATTTAGTATGCCAATTGAAGCCTTCTCTTCTCTGAACTACTAGTCTTGCACATTGTCTGAAAACCTCTTTTGATATGGGTATCTCTACCTAGTACCAGAGGCACCAGAACTTGTCTTCTCATACAAGGACAAGGACTCTGTCGCCCTCATTTTTGTGTGTCCTCCCCTAGGAACAGGAGCTTTAACTGGGGCCCTCAGAGGGGCTACCAATCATATCTACTCCAGAAGCAAAATCTCCTTCTATCTTTAAACCGAAACAACCAACAGCAAAAAATATAAAACGCTACAAATTACTGGGAAGCCACCAGAGAACCTCCTGACTGGAAGACACCACACAAAACTGAGATTAGCTAACCTCCAAATGAGGAAAGGAAGGCCCAGATATGTTAGGTAACTTGCTGCCCTCTCTATGATCCCAAAGAAATCTGTTCCCATTTCCTAACATTGTGATTCTCGACGTGAGTAGGGCAACAAAATCACTGATGGGCTTCAACAGCTCACAAAGTAAGGGAATCACTGAGGAGCATTGAAAAGCTCACAAAATGCCCAGATCCTACCCCATATCTACAAATTACTCCGTCGCCAGCGAGATCAGACATACATATTTAAAAGCTCCAAGATGCGAAATTACAAATTTAACAAGCCACAACCTTTATCACACTCCACGTACGTTCTACTCATCGCTCTCTCCGTTATACAATGAACCCGGAGGTCCATCCCTATGCCCCACGGTGCCCGGCACGGAGAAGACTTTCAACAGTTTCGGCAGAATAATCGAATCAACGAAAGAAGATGGCCCATTCTTATTCCAGAGCGTCTACTCTGTTCCAACCAGGGCCTCGATCGCGCTTCGCGGCTCCCGGACCCGACACTTGGGGCACAATGACCACCTTTCCCTCCCGCCCTGCTAGGGGAGCAGCATTCCGCGCAGACACCAGATTCTCCCCTTCCAGTTCCCTACTCGGGCCTCACCAGGCGCGCCGCCCGCCGCTTCGACCCCAGCCTCGCCGTCGGACTCGGGCTCTGAATCTTCCGCGTAAACGGCCAGAGACGACAGAACATTCTTCTTCCCCGCCATCTTACTCCCACATCCCCAAAGTGCCTCACTCCTATGAGTCAAAAAAGCCGACTTCCGTGAGGGAAGGCGACTTTTTCCTATCCCAGGAGAACCCGCGCCGGTTCCTGTGCAGAAACCAATCAAAACGGCCGTTTCTGCGCCTGGCCCCGCCCCTCGCAACCGAGCCGCTTAAACGTCATCACTGCGCGACAGATATAAGGTTGAGTGGGTTTTACCTGACGCTGATTCCCAGCCATTTGGCTCCTCAGAATTTAGTGTGGCTTATGGGGGTCTTCGAGTAGTTCCCGATCGGCGGGCAGCAGCGGCCCAGCAAGAGTCTTCGCTCCCGGGTGGCCCACGCCCAGCTCTGATATCTTGGGGTGAAGAGAGGGAGGCTTCGGTTGGGGAAGGGAGAAAAGAGCGGATCTGGGGCTTAGAGGAAGAAGAGGGATGGACTCTCCTCTGGGAGGTGGGAAGAAGGGATCGGGGCTGGGGAGCGGGGGGAAGAATGGCCGTGATAGCAGCGCTTATAAAAGGAGCAGGAGGTGGATCTTAGAAAAACAATTAACATCTTTTCCAAATTATTTCAAAGACCCAGTTTGTGTTTCTTCTGATCTGATTTCTAGCTCTGTGCTATATCATGGCATGGGGATAGTTCAGTGTTTCAATTTTCCTGAGCATAGAAGTGGAGATGTTAATTGCCCAGGAATGTGTTGCTTGAGGCTGTTCATCTGGAGCTATGTTAGTTGGAAATAATCTATTGCTTGAGAGTAATAAATTTTCTTAGAGAAAAATAAGCAGTATTTTAAAAGCGGAACAGAGTTTTCATCGCAGTCATGCGATCATCACCTTTACCTTAACTTCTGGCCACTGTCTGTCGCTAAGATGAGCACCCGCCCTTCTTTTGACCCTGAACGTCGAGTCCGGAGCACGTTGAAGAAGGTCTTTGGGTTTGACTCTTTTAAGACACCTTTACAGGAGAGTGCGACCATGGCCATAGTGAAAGGTAACATTGCCAAACTACCTGTGTTTACGTTTGTGCTGGCTATACTGTAGCATTGCCAGAAGGTGCCAATGCCCTCCTTTTGACCCTTCCTACTTCCCCACCCTTCGTCCATAATTGTTGGAAATCTTGTAGACTTGTCACTTAAAACTTGCAGTTTTATTGGTAGAATCACCCAGCTGTTCTGGTTCTTACATTTCATAGACAGGGCTACAGATTGTCTTTGAAAACAACTCATAGATTTCAATTCATGTTCGTTTGTGTGTAGGCAGTAGCGCAAGTGGCAGGAATAGCCTAATCTAGTCACTGACCTTCTAAGCCCTTTGTTGAAGATTGAGTGAGCTGGGTCCTAAATAGGGAAGGAAAGAGTCATAGTATTATAAACCTGAGATATATTGGCAAATGGAGCTTCTCAGGAGGAAAGCAACAATGTAATATTAATTACATCATAACACTTACAAACAAAAGACCTCTAAGTGATGTTGCTTCCATGTCTCCACAGCTATATACACTCGTCTAGAAGTATTCAACTTTTATGGCTGTTTAATTCAATCATCCATATCCCAACAGACTCAGACTTCTCACCCTTGTGGTCGTTATTGCCATTACTGGAAATGGTTTGTGCCCATGTCCAAATCTCTCTGGATCTCTGCCCTTTACACAGGAAGGATGGGAAGGAAATTAGCATTATATTGAGACCTTTCCATGTGCCAGACACTCTGCTAGGTGCTTTTCCTATACTCTCATTCAGGTTTCAACAGCCTTGATGAAGAAAAAGACAAAAGGCAGGATGCATTTATTTATTTATCTATTTTCTTTTAAAGATTTATTTATTTGAGAGAGAGAGAGAGCGAGCTCGTGTACAAGTGTGGGGAGGGGCAGAGGGAGAAGGAGAGAATCTCAGGCAGACTCCGCACTGAGTGCAGAACTTGAAGTGAGGCTGGGCTCGAACTCACGACCCTGAGATCATGACCTGAGCTGAAATCAAGAGTCAGACACTTAACTGCCTGAGCCACCCCAGTACCCCTAGGCAGGAACTGTTAAGTATTGTTGTCTTATCTTTTTGCAGGTGACAAGGATGTCTTTGTGTGCATGCCCACAGGGGCAGGAAAATCCCTTTGCTATCAGCTCCCTGCTCTGTTGGCCAAAGGCATCACCATCGTAATCTCTCCACTCATTGCTCTGATTCAGGTGAGGCTTAGGGGAGTGAAGATGGGAGCCCAAAAAGTTTAGGGGAAGGTTTTTTTGTTTTGTTTTCTGCTGGAAATGTCACTTCTCATTTGTTTGGTCTTTTGCCTTTTCTTCGATTTGCCTATCTCCCTTTCTATATTGGGTTTCTGAATTGTCCAGATGTGGGGGCTCTATTAGTTCATATCAGAGTGATATGGTTATGAATGAGTCTTCTGTGTCTTGATGGCCTGAGGTCTCTCACCCTCCTTTGTTACTTTTCACCCAGAGGAGTATGGAAATATATCTGTATACACATAGACAACTACTCATGGACATGGACACACATGTGTACTCTTGACAGGTTAGAAGATGCAGATGGATAGAAAGCAAAATTAATATCAGTGGGTTAGGACATTGTCAACATCTGTTCTGCACCTCCGGCTATATTTAAGGCCTGCAGATGGGCTGACAGAATCAGAAATGAGGAAGTGTGGCCGTGCGGTTATGAGCCATCCACCATGAAGAGAAGTAGAATGACAGGAACGGTGCTTCGTGAGTTTCACGAGGTCTCAGGCTTTGTGCTCAATGCTTTATGTGCATTCACTTCACCTTTGCGGTTTAAAATTTCATTTAATGCTAACAGCTATCCTGTTAGGTAGTTACCGGTTTTACAGGATAGACAGAGAGAAAGAAAGGGAGAACGAACAGAGTCTTAGAGGCTAAGAGCCAGCCAAGGAGCCTGTGGTGATTCAGTGAGCCAGAAATGAGCCAGGACCATCTGCCTCCAGAGCTTGTGCTCTCAGGCAGTTTACCTCCTGTCCTTGGTGTATGCACAGAGAAGAACTTGGAGGTTGGGAGGAGGACGTTTATGGCTGGGAAATGCCCAGCAAGCCAAGGTGACATTGACTACTGGGTCCTCCCCTCAGTGGCCTGTTTCCTTTCTTCCCTCAGGACCAGGTGGACCACTTGCTGGCCCTGAAGGTACGAGTGAATTCCCTGAACTCCAAGCTCTCGGCACAGGAGAAAAAGGAGCTGCTCTCTGATCTAGAACAAGAAAAGCCACAGACCAAACTTCTGTACATCACGCCGGAGATGGCGGCTTCAGCCTCCTTCCAGCCCACCCTGAACTCACTGGTGTCCCGCCACCTGCTCTCCTACATGGTGGTGGACGAAGCTCATTGTGTTTCTCAGTGGGGGCACGACTTCCGTCCTGACTACTTGCGCCTGGGTACCCTCCGTTCACGCCTGGCACATGCCCCATGCGTGGCTCTGACTGCCACAGCCACCCTGCAAGTCCAAGAGGATGTATTTGCTGCCCTGCACCTGAAGCAGCCAGTTGCCATCTTCAAGACTCCCTGCTTTCGGGCCAACCTCTTCTATGATGTGCAGTTCAAAGAACTGCTTTCAGATCCCTATGGGAACCTGAGGGACTTCTGCCTTAAGGCTCTTGGACAGAAGGCTGATAAAGGGGTGAGGGCCCTTGGGTTGGGAGGCCAAGATGCTCAAGAGCAGTGGGTGGTATCTGCAGCATAGAGATGGAAATTGGTTTTGTAGGACCTTTGCTTAGAACTAGCTGAAGCTTCTTAAAACTTGTGCACAGAGAGTTGTTCCTTTGGTTTCCTGGCATTATTCCGCTTAGTGGAATTCCCTTGTCCTGGAATTCTTCTCTGGGAGATGAGCAGCCAACCCCTGAGTGAGGCCTTTCTAGACCTATCCAAGGTTTCAGCGCAGGAAGCAGAGGAGTTAGATGAGTTGCTTTGTTGCAAAGTGTCAGAGCTCTGCTGGTGGCCTGCCTCAGAGGAACCTGTGAGGCTGACAGGAGAAAGAGCGAGAGCTTCTATTAAAGGAGGCCACAGTAAAATGGGCAGATTGTTCTGTTCTTAATGCACACTCTCTTCCCATGTCTCTTCGTTCAGTTGGTCTCTGGCTGCGGCATTGTCTACTGCAGGACCCGAGAGGCTTGCGAACAGCTGGCGACAGAGCTCAGTTACAGGGGTGTGAGTGCCAAGGCTTACCATGCAGGTAAGTGGTCCCTGGGCCATGTGGTTGCTTCCATCTCCGAAGCCTCTCGGTGGGTCTCTTGTTCTTTAAGGATCCTGGATAATCAGATGGTCTGTCATCTTTTTCCGGATACCCAGGCAGAGCTAAGGCAATTCCCTTATATCCGTAAAAAGGAGTCTGGACACAAATGAGATCTGAAATGAGAACTATGGCTCCTGAATTCTTTTTTCTCACCCTGTGCCCTCCCAGCAGCAGACGAGGAGTTTTTAGAAACCCAGGTATTGGTGTTGTGGAAGGAGCACAGGTTTTGGAGGCCAGTGGACTTGGGTTGTTTGAATCTGGGCTTTAACACTTCTTGAGTGCTATGTGATCCACACAGGCTAGGGTCGTTTTGAGGTTAAGTGCATGGCCCAAGGCCACACAGGTGGTAAGTGATGGATTCAGGGTGTGTGTACAGCGCCCAACGCAGTATCAAACCCAAGGTAGATTCCAAGGGAAATACGGGTTCCTTTTGCCACCTTCCCCTTCGTCATAGGGCTGAAGGCTTCCGAAAGAACGCTGGTGCAGAATGAGTGGATGGAGGAGAAGGTCCCTGTCATTGTTGCAACCATTAGTTTTGGGATGGGAGTGGACAAAGCCAATGTCAGGTGAGTGACTGTTCTTGCCTTACCTTCTCAATCGGGGCCTGCCTCAAGTGGGCTGCCTAGTTCTCTGCCTCAAGGACCTCCTTCTAGGGCCAGAGGGGGACGAGGCCCCAAGAGAGAATCCCCAGTGCATAGCCCACATGGTGACAAGTGCTATGCAGCCCTCTCCTGGTGACTGCACAGCCGGGTTCTGCCATCCCCCAGGAGAGGGCAGCACGCAGCCATCAGGCCCATGCATTAACGCAGCCCAGTTCCCTCACATCTAGCACAGGGTCCCTGTGAGGGGGTGGAATAACTATCTTAAACTGCCCACTGTGGGAAATCAAAGGCAATGTCTTATTCCCAGCATTCCTTGTTACTGCTTATGACAGTCCAGAAGAGAGAGTGCATCCCAGCCTCCTAGACCCACCCTGGCAACTGTTGGGAAGTCTTTTATCTCCAGCCCCACCTAACCTTCCAGAGTCATTTTCAGCTACAGCCTGAAGCTCTTTGCTCTGGTTAACACCAACAATAATGCCTTGTGTGATTTGCAGAGCACTTTTGCGTACATGATCTCATTAAGACTCACAGGGAAGCTGAGTTGGTCAGGGGAGGAATGAGTCTATGTGCTTACATTTACGAAAATCACAGGTTTGGACCCTGGGTTGGCTGTGGCTTGTAAGGGCCAGATTTGAAGTCAGACACAGCTAGGCCCAAGTCCTAGCTCCACTGTCCCCTTGCTATGTCACCTTGTACACGTTTTCCTGATCATTTCATTGTCTATAAAATGGATTTATCTCACCTGATAGTAACTACAATTAAACGAGACAAATAGATAAACTGGCCCATAGTAGGTATTCAATAATGTTATTCGTCCCTCTCTCTTTAAAGAGGTTAAAGGGATTTACTCGAGGTTGTGCTGCTCATTAGAGGCCTTACCTTGTTTCTTTAAGCCCAGTCCTTTTTCCTCTAGGTGGGGACTGTTGAGTGTTTTTGGTTTCTCATATGTGCTGGAATTGCCCCCCTTAACTCTGTTGTGGCCTCTAACTTGGGCCACTCCGTGGCAGCGATGGGGTGTGGGGATCTTGACCACATTTACTCTGAAATCTGCTAGCCTCCCTGTTCCTGGTCACTGCAGAGAGCCCTGCTTCCCTGACTCCGATAGCTCCTCCCCTCAGCTCCTCTGCCACAGCTCATGCTGCTTGTCTCTTTGGATCCTACAGGTTTGTTGCCCACTGGAATATTGCCAAGTCTATGGCTGGGTACTACCAAGAGTCTGGCCGGGCAGGCAGGGACGGGAAGCCTTCCTGGTGCCGTCTCTATTACTCCAGGAATGACCGGGACCAAGTCAGTTTCCTGATCAGGAAGGAAGTAGCAAAACTCCAGGTAAAATCCTGGGCAGCAGGAGCCCTTTCCGTCCAAACCCCTCACTCTCCAGTTTCAGGCAGCTTATTTCTGAACCGAGGTGGAGCTTCTGTAAGCTACAGGGTTGCTCCTGGAGCTAGAAGGTATAGCAGCAGGGGGAATGGTGTACTGGTGAATAGGCATCTTGCAACAGCTAGGTTAGACTCTTTCCTTTATATATAGTATATCTTAGCGTGATATCTTGTGTGCCTGTTATTTTACATAGCCAAGATCAATCCTGCCTTGTGGTTTTTTTGGTTTTGTTTTGTTTGGGGGGGCAGGGGCAGAGGGAAAAGGAGAGAGAATCTTAAGGAGGCTCCAAAACCCTGAGATCATAACCTGAGCCAAAATCAAGAGTCACACACTTAACCAAATGAGTCACCCAGGCGTCCCAATCCTGCCTTGTTTTAATTAGCATTGTTACATAAGCATTTTCCTATATTATTGAAAGTTCTTTGTTTTTGTTCTCAGCCTTTTTTTTTTTTTTACTGGTTGTACATACTTTACAGAGAGTCTAGAAAGAGACCCAAATACGTAAATGAACTTGATGTATGATAGGTGACATAAAATATCAAGAGAAAAAGGATGCACTGTCGAATAGTGCTGGAAAAAGATAAAATCAGATACTTACCTCCTGTACCATACACATGTGAATTACAGGTGGAGTAAAAACCTCAAGAAAAAAAAAAAGTAAAATTGGGGGAAAATATTTTATTTCCTTGACAAAGGGAAGAGCATGTCAAGATTTTAAAAAGTGAAAGTCATCAAGGAAGACATGATCTATTTGACTAAATTCAAACTAAAAATTTCTGTGTAACGGAAGATACCATAAATAAGGTGAAAAAATGAGCCATTGTTGGGGAAGGTATTTGCAATATATATGATCGACTGAATACGTAGAGAACTCCTACAGGTGAATCTATAAAAGGCAAACAGCTGCAGAGCAAAAAGTATGAATTTCACAGAAGAGGGAGCCAGAATATCTAATAAAGGTATGAAGAGTTGCTCAGCCTCCCTTGGGAATCAGAGAAATGCAAAGGAGATAGTGAGCTGTCACTTGAAACACGTCATACTGGCAAAAATCTACATCTTTATAATCACTGTTGGCAAGGATATGGGGAAAGGGGAACCCATGGTGTTGTAAGGAACATGAACTGGTATGACTGCTTTGAAGAGAGACGAGGTGATACATGCAATGGGAGGGTACTGGTGCTCTGTGATTCAGTAATTCCACTTCTAGATAAACAAACTGTCATGTGCACAAGGATGTATGGAGATGTTTGCTGCAGCTCTGTCATAATGAACTCTTCCTCTGTAGGGTATTGGATAAGTAAACAGTGGGTTAGTCACACAGTGGAATGGTCTAAAGCAGTTAAAAATGACACAGTAATTCTATATTAACCAAGAAGGATCAAGTCCCCCAAAGCATCATTTATGAAGTTGCAAATGGATACATATAGATTTCTCCTTATAAGAAATATTGAATGCCAAAAAAAGAAATATTGTATGCAAGTATTATATCTGATCTTTACCAAAATGACATTAAAAGGACAAAAAATGTATAAACCCACAGGGACAGAAAGAATAGAAAACAAGGTAGAAATGTCAACAAGTGTCTGCCTAGAAAACCCCAGACTCTACTGGAAGTCTATTAGAGTTCGTAAGAAAACCTGGCAAGATGGCTGAATATAAGGGAAAAATTTTAAAAAGCCTAGCTTTTCTCCACACAACCATGAATGCCTAGGAATGGAAATGAAAAAAGTACTTAATTTGCAAGAATAAAACTTATAAAATACCTAGACGTAAATGTTACTGGCTTTAACAAGAGACTTAAAAAAACGAGCAAACACACAAACAAAAACCCTTCCCAGTTGGTTTTAACATGCAGCCAGGGATGAGAACTACTGATTTAGATGAAGAAAACTAGTATCTTGTGGAAAGAAAACAAGCTCTGAGTAGTTACAAAAACTGAGTGGGAAGACATAAAACTGTGAATTCTCCTCAAAGTTAATATAAATGAAGTTCCAGTTGAAATCCCAAAAGATCTCTACTGGGAAGTGGAATTGTAGAATTTATGTGTGAAAGAATAAGTGCCCGAGAACAGCCAGGAAAAGTCTGAAGGGGAAGAATGGTGAAGGGCTCGAGCTTAACCCAGTGTCAGAATGTGCTGTGGCGTTGCTGTAACCAAATCCACGTAATATAGCAACAAGGAGTGGCCCAGACAAGGGAATTAGAAATAAGGCCCAGAGCACCTGAGAGTTTAATATGTGATGAAACGGACAGCTCAATTTAATGGAAAATGAAAGGACTGTCTAGTAGGTGGTGCTGGCATCCCTCTGGAGTAAAATGAAAGTGCCCCATTTGGCACCTTATATAAAAGACAGATTTAAGGACCTACAAGTGAAAAGCAATGTCTTACAAGACACTTTATTCCAGTGTATAACCTAGGGCTCGAAATAGTTTTGTAATGAAAATTAGAAATTCAGAAAGCCCTCTCTTAAAAAAAGAAGTATTTGAATTAATGTTCTTGAACCTTTTTTGGAGGGGATGGGAGGGCAGCAAAGCAAGGTTTATTAAGCGATTAACAAAGTGATAGTACAAAGCTCCCAGGGAGGGAGGGGACCCGAGAGGGATGCCACTGGAGTTTCTAAGTCTTGGGATTTTTTATGGGCTTGTTGGTGGGCTGTTTTAATCTGATTAACCCTCCCTGCGCCTGTCACCCAATCAGGTGTTTGTCATCAGTCTATGGGAAAGCGTGGAGGGCTCCTTCCAGGATGGTGTAAAATCCTTTTAAGGGTGGTTTCCTCTTAGGGCAGGGGCCCCAAGTGATTGAACTTCTAAAATCCTGAACCCATGAAAAAAATGTAGGCAGCAAAAGATACCAAAAACAAAGCCAGTACATACACAGCAGATCTGAAAAACTGGTTACCGTAGAAGGCAAACCAGAGGTTGAAGTTGAGTGTCAATGGAGAGATTTCACCAACTGACAGGAAAAAGCAGTGTGTGAAAGCAAGTTCCCAGAAAAGCTCATCCAAACGGCACGTCCAAAGATGTTCAAATTCAATAGTAATCAGGTGAATGAAAATGACAGTAAAATGACACATGTGCAAAAGGGCTCTAACACTCGTGGCTAGTGAGCATGTGCAGGAGAGGGCCTGCACTTTGCCTGGAGAAGAAGGAAGCTTTTGGAGGGAAGCATTCTAGAAATATCTATTAACACTTGATTTTTTTTTTTAAAGATTTTATTTGAGAGAGAGTGAGCGCGAACTGGGGGAGGGGCAGAGGGAGAGGGACAAGGAGACTCTGTGCTGAACGTGGAGCCCAATGTGGGGCTCGGTCCCAGGGCCCAGAGATCATGACCTGAGCTGAAATCAAGAGTCAGATGCTCAACTGACCGCCACCCAGGCAGCACGCCTATTACGCTTTAACATACCCTTTGCCCCAGATACCGTATTTCTGGGACCGAATCACCTAAAATAAAAGCTCATGTGCTGGCGGCGCCTGGGTGGCTCAGTAGTTAAGCGTCTGTCTTCGGCTCAGGTCATGATCCCAGGTCCTGGGATCGAGCCCCGCATCGGGCTTCCTGCTCCGCGGGAAGCCTGCTTCTCCCTCTCACACTGCCTCTGCTTGTGTTCCCTCTCTCGCTGTGTCTCTCTCTGTCAAATAAATAAATAAAATCTTTAAAAATAAAAATAAATAAATAAAAGCTCATGTGCTGGAGGGCCTGCGTGGTAGAATTGGTCATGAGGACTGACACTGGGGAACAAACTGAAACCCAGGAACAAACCCGGCCACAAGCAGTGATGAAATTACAGTACGTGCTCATCATGGGCCTCACAGGCATAGCTGAGTGCCCAGGAGGGCTCTTCTGCTTTTTGAAAAAGAAATCATGTACTGTGTGACATTAGAGATTTGCTTCTTCTCTGTCTGCTCTGTTGAAGTGTAAGTTCCATGAGAGCAGGGCCCTCTTGTTTCCTGTGGATCTGTAATGGCCAGACTAGTGCTGGGAACATAGTAAGTGCTTAATATTTTTTGACTAGATGAATGAATGAATGAACGGGGAGGGGAGTACAAGTTGGGATAGGGAAAGAAGGGGCCTTGCGTGGACCTGGTACTTTGCCAGGAATGAAGGGGGCGTGATTAACTGGTCCCTTTTATCTGAAATTCAAATTAGACAAAAGATTTTGGTAAGGTAATTAGGTATAATTATTTAAAACTTACACAGTGAGTTTTTTTTTTTTTAAGATTTTATTTATTTGACAGAGACACAGCGAGAGCAGGAACACAAGCAGGGGGAGTGGGAGAGGGAGAAGCAGGCTTCCCGCCGAGCAGGGAGCCTGATGCGGGGCTCGATCCCAGGACCCCGGGATCATGACCTGAGCCGAAGGCAGACGCTTAACGACTGAGCCACCCAGGTGCCCCTACACAGTGAGTTATAAGAGCTCACACTAGGCTTATCAATAAGACATGTAAGACAAAGAGAAGATCCAGAAAGCCTCCGGAGAGGTGATATGTGGAGGACTGGGAGCCAGAACAGCACCAGTTTTCTCCATCATAATATCAGAAATGAGAAACGATGAGGCAATGCCTTCTAATTCTAGATAAACCATTTCCAACCTAGAATTTCCTACCCAGCCAGCCAGTTAAGTGTGAAGGCAGGTTAAAGACATTTATAGCTTTCGGTTTGCTAAGCAGATGTCGGATGTTGGAAGTGTTGGTCTTTACAGGCTCTGGGAGTAGAAGGGTGTTGATAGCAGCAGGGAGGGGGTTAACTGAAGTGCTCATATTCTCCTGGCTGGGCAGGGATTTAACTGCCACCATGTCCAGCAAAAGGGAGCAAAGACCAGGACCACCAAGAAGCACCCCCAGTGCTCAACATCCAACGTGTTCGCCATGTTTGACCAGTCACAGATTCAGAAATTCAAAGAGGCCTTCAACGTGATTGATCAGAGCAGAAAGGGTTTCATTGACAAGGAAGATATGTATGCTATGCTGCCTGCCTGGGGGAAAATCCAACTGTTGAGCTTCTGGATGCCATGATAAATGAGGCTCTGGGGCCCATAAATTTCACCATGTTTCTCACTGTGGTGAAAAGCTAAATGGCACAGATCCGGAAGATGTCCTCAAAAATACTTTTGCTTGCTTTGATGAAGAAGCAGTTGGCACCATCTGGGGTGATTACCTGAGAGAGCTGCAGACGTCGGTGGGAGGCCACGTTACAGGTGGATGAGCTGTACAGAGGAGTGTCTAGACAAAAAGGGAAATCTCAATTCATGTGCTTCCTTAAACACGGAGCAAAGGACAAAGATGACTGAAAAGAAATTCAGATTCCAGCCAAACATTCCTTGTTGCCACTTGGGGTATTTCTGAGACTTTCTCTTAGACCCTGTTGCATGCTCTTAGTTTTGCAGCTTTTGCCTGTCTTGTACTGGTTCTCAGCCATTTGGGGCACATGCATCCCTATAATCAGACGGAAGGGGGGGACTTTTTACAATTTTCAGAATAGAAAAATGGGCAGTTTAACTTACCAGCCCCCTCCCCAAAATAACTGCAGTCTACACAGAGTCAGTATGTATTTTTAGAGAAAGAGATCTGACCCGAGCCAGGCAAAAGGAATGTCCTGGGGCGCCATGGAAGGGTGGTCTCAGCTGTGCGCCAGGCTGAGGGAGGGGTAGTTCAAGTTGAACCAGGGGTGACAGAAGGCTCCAGGGGGGAGGTTTCTAAAAATAAAAGTGGAACCTGCCGTCTTTGGCCCCTGTTGACATGAATTTTTTATTATATCACAGCATTTGGGGGTAAGGTAGTAATACACTAAAATTCAAGTGAAAAGACAGCTATTTATTTTAGGAGAACAAAGTTGTACAAGAAAGGTTATGTGATCATGAGAAATGTAAAAATGTAGTCACATGGTTTAGCTCTGAATGATGTTGCTGTTTCCTCACCATAAGGAAAATTATGACTTCAGAAGAAATTGTGATATAACCAGATCGGCAGAGTGAAGGGAGAGGTGGTAGTTGTATTTATGTGTGTTTAGGTGGTGGGGATGGTTCATTCACCTTCCAGAAGCAGAAAACCAATAGACGAGATCTCACATACCAGTGTCTATTATATTTTCATTCCTTTTCTGTATATTTTTCTGTATTTTTATTTTTTTCTGCATTTTTTTTTAAAGTTTTGCCAGCATCCATTCTTTTTTTTTTTTAAGATTTTATTTATTTATTCATGAGAGACAAGAGGGGGAGAGAGAGAGAGAGAGAAGCAGAGGGAGAAGCAGGCTCCCAAGGAGCAGGGAGCCTGATGCGGGACTCGATCCCAGGACCCTGGGATCATGACCTGAGCCGAAGGCAGACGCTTAACCGACTGAGCCACCCAGGCACCCATATTTTTCTGTATTTTTAAAAATTTCACAATTTTTTGAAAGGAAACTTTGATGAATAGACCTGTACAAAAAGGCAAATGATGCATAATCCCAGCACTCAGAAGAAATCACTGCTCACATTGTAGTATATATCCTTCTGTACATACAGAGGTACGTGTGTTCCTTCAAATCTAAATACGCTTGTGCGTATATTTACTATTAAATTGGATACATGATATTGAGACACCTGGTTGGCTTAGTTGGTGGAGCACGCAACTCTTGATCTCAGGGTTGTACGTTTGAGCCCCACATTGGGTGTAGAGATTACTTTTTTTTTTCCTAAAGATTTTATTTATTTATTTGAGAGAGAGAGAATGAGAGATAGAGAGCACGAGAGGGAAGAGGGTCAGAGGGAGAAGCAGACTCCCTGCTGAGCAGGGAGCCTGATGTGGGACTCGATCCCGGGACTCCAGGATCATGACCTGAGCCGAAGGCAGTCGCTTAACCAACTGAGCCACCCAGGCGCCCTGGGTGTAGAGATTACTTAAAAATAAAATCTTAAAGGAAAATATGGATCATATTATATATGGTTCCCAAATGCCAGTCCCTGGGCCCTTTGTATGACAATCATCTGAGCAGTTTTTTGAAAATAAACTCCCCAAAGCTCCCATTCCAAAAAGTTCAATTCAGTAGTCTGGGTGTGGGATCCAGGTCACTTTTTTTTTCTTGAAATTTTTTATTGTTATGTTAATCACCATATATTACATCATTAGTTTGTGATGTAGTGTTCCATGATTCGTTGTTTGTGCATAAAACCCAGTGTTCACGCAAAACGTGCCCTCTTTAATACCCATCACCAGGCTAACCCATCCCCCCACCCCTCTCCCCTCTAGAACCCAGAGTCCATCGTCTCTCATGGTTCATCTCCCCCTCTGATTTACCCCCCTTCATTCTTCCCCTCCTGCTGTCTTCTTTTTTTTTTCCTTAACATATGTTGCATTATTTGTTTCAGAGGTACAGATCTGTGATTCAACAGTCTTGCACAATTTCACAGCACTCACCATAGCACATACCCTCCCCAATGTCTATCACCCAGCCACCCCATCCCTCCCACCCCCCACCACTCCAGCAACCCTCAGTTTGTTTCCTGAGATTAAGAATTTCTCATATCAGTGAGGTCATATGATACATGTCTTTCTCTGATTGACTTATTTCACTCAGCATAACACCCTCCAGTTCCATCCATGTCATTGTAAATGGCAAGATCTCATTCCTTTTGATGGCTGCATAATATTCCATTGTATATACATATACCACATTTTCTTTATCCATTCATCTGTCGATGGACATCTTGGCTCTTTCCACAGTTTGGCTATTGTGGACATTGCTATAAACATCGGGGTGCACATAGCCCTTCGGATCCCTACATTTGTATCTTTGGGGTAAATACCCAGTAGTGCAATTGCTGGATCATATGGTAGCTCTATTTTCAACTGTTTGAGGAACCTCCATACTGTTTTCCAGAGTGGTTGCACCAGCTTGCATTCCCACCAACGGTGTAGGAGGGTTCCCCTTTCTCCGCATCCCTGCCAACATCTGTCGTTTCCTGACTTGTTAATTTTAGCCATTCTGACGGGTGTGAGGTGGTTATCTCATGGAGGTTTTGATTTGGATTTCCCTGATGCCGAGTGATGTTGAGCACTCTTTCATGTGTCTGTTGGCCATTTGGATATCTTCTTTGGAAAAATGTCTGTTCATGTCTTCTGCCCATTTCTTGATTGGATTATTTGTTCTTTGGGTGTTGAGTTTGATACGTTCTTTATAGATTTTGGATACTAGCCCTTTATCTGATATGTCATTTGCAAATATCTTCTCCCATTCTGTCGGTTGTCTTTTGGTTTTGTTGACTGTTTCTTTTGCTGTGCAAAAGCTTTTTATTCCAGGTCACTTTTTGAAAGTTATCCAGGTGGGGGATGCCTGGCTGGCTCAGTCAGTAGAGCACGTGACTCTAGAGCTCGGTACTATGAGTTCAAACCCCTTGTTCGGTGTGGATGTTGCTTGAAAATAAAATCTTTAAAAATAAAAAATAAATAAAAAATAAAGTTATCCGGGTGATTCTGATGCATGGTTAGGTTTGGGAACACCATTTTGTAAATGGCTTTCTTACTATCATTTGATATTTTTCTCCCTCATCATGGTTTAGGCTGCAAGGTAGTTCAACTATGTAAGACTTTGCTAAGTGGTCTTTTCTTGTCTCCAGGAAAAGAGAGGGAACAAAGCATCTGATAAAGCTGCTGTCTTGGCCTTTGATGCCCTGGTGACCTTCTGTGAAAAATTGGGGTGAGTGACTTATTTAATATGCGGAGCAATGGGTTAGTGAGATCTCCCCCCCCCCGCCCCGCCCCCACAGCACCTACTAGTTAACCAGCTAACATAGGGCAGCTGTTGGGCCACCAAGGCACGCTGCCTGCTGAAGGCTACTGTGTGGGGCATTTCCTATCAGGCAGTCTGGAAGTCCGTATCCTTGCCAGGAAGGCCCCAGAAACTAGCAGTGTGAAGACTCATTCAGTATTTTGGGTGGTCATCCATTCAGCCCACTCCATTCACTTCTGGAGTAGATGGTCCCATAAATGACCCCGTCATGTATCATGTGATTGGTTCTGAGCCATTAGCATTGTGGTCATCACTTGACACTGAGCTGGACCACTGGCTTCACTTGAGTAGGAGTCACTTTTATCCTGGACCCAAAAAGAGCCACGTGACCTACCGTATCTCTTGGGGGTAGATAATAAGCTTGGAGAGAAGTCACCAGCCCGCCTGCTTGGAATCCACTTCTCTGTTTTCTCTGTATGTGCTGGTGGCAGAGGCTTGAAAGAGCCTGATGGCTGCTCAGTGACAGGCAGGTTGTGGCAGGACAGGTTCGGGACATGAGGGACAGCCAGGATGATTCTGGACGAGCTGGGAGCACTTTGCATGTGTGCAGCCCTTTGATCTGAAAAACTCATATTGGTCTCCCTGTGAGGTAGATGAGGCAGAAGTGATTGCTTCAGACCTAGAGATGAACAGACCGATGCCCAGAGAGGTCATGGTCGCAAAGCTCATAGTAGACAGACACCACTAATCTGGGTTTCCCGATTTTTAGTGACATGCGCATTTCATATACATGCCCCATCTTGGTTTTTGCAAGACTAGATTTTTGAAGCCTGGAGCTGAGTAAGTACATAGACCTGGTATCTAGCAGATGTTTGGGGCTCTCATCTGGAAACCAGAGAGGTACTTATTTGGGCCATGTATTTTGATTCCCACCCCCTCCTACTCACTGATGATTTGGTGGCTCCTCTGAGTCTCTCCTCTGGCCTCTGTGGCACGCCCAGCAGAGGTGGTTGGCACCCTTGCCCACAGCCATCTCGACCAGAGGCCTTTTCAGGCATTAGTGGAGGGAGTTAAGTTAGGCCCTCTCGGGCTCCTTGAGCAAAACGCTCGTAATGGAAGGGCCGGGTATCCTTGGCTCGTTGTCAGAGTCCCTTCTGCTGGAAATACCCCTGCTGGGTTCTTTTCTGGGATGAGTCTGAGGCTCTGTGGGGCTGTCTGAAGGGTTAGCTCTGCCATATGCCTCTGGGCTGCAGCCGCCCAGCAACTGGCCAGGTCCTACTAGGGGCCCCTGCCTTTATTTCTCCTGTGTCCTACTGGGGAGCTGGGGCCTCTCAGTGCACCTGGGGGTCTCCGCGTCAGTGGGCCTCCCGCTGTGCCACACGCAGCCTCATCTCTCCTACGTCGTGTGCTGCGTACGAGGGCTCCTGATTCCAGGACTGCCTGGCATGGAATAAGCACTGCTGTTGTGGCTGAGTGTGCAATTGCTCTTTGAGTGAAAAAGAAATGTCTTTATTTGCATAAGTGGTGTATCACCCGTTCCCCACCAGATATTTGCTCTTTTTCTAAGAATAGTCCTGGTTTGTGGTTTAAGTGAAAGCAGCTGTTTGCTAAGGGAGGGCACCTGGCTGCCAGGGCCAGTCCGGTGTGGCGGCTTTGGCAGAGGCAGGTACACCTCTACAAAGATGGTGTTGTAGGGTGGTCTTGGGTGCGTGGGGGCTGTGGGACCCTGTGAGGGAGACCTGGGCATCTCTGGGACCAGTGGCAGAGACACTCAGGTCAGTATGAATGAGGTCGGGGCAGGGCATCCAGCGGTGCTCCGCTCTCCTCCGCGTCCAGCTGTGGCCGTGACAAGCATTTGTTCACTCCGGACGGTGCTCTTCATCTCTTAGTGTCAAAAGGAACCGTCATGGGGCGCCTGGGTGGCTCAGTTGGTTAAGCGGCTGCCTTCAGCTCAGGTCATGATCCTGGAGTCCCGGGATCGAGTCCCGCATCAGGCTCCCTGCTCAGCAGGGAGTCTGCTTCTCCCTCTGACCCTCTTCCCTCTCATGCTCTCTCTCATGCTCTCTCTCTCAAATAAATAAATAAAAAATCTTTAAAAAAAAAAAAAAAAAAGGAACCGTCATTAGGTTGAAGCAACTTCCGGCTCAGAGGCCTCTGTACCTCGTCTGAGATAGAAGAACAGCTTTGTGTTTGGGCCTCAACTGAACTGGGGCGCTGTCATCTGGGGACTGTGGTCTGGGGGGAGCAGGCAGCCCAGCATCTTTCTGTCTGTCCATTTGTTTGATCATTTATTCATTTATTCAACCAGCAAATATTGTTTGAAACGGACTCTGCTCCAGGTACATTGGGTATGGGGGTACAGTGGTGAGCAGGAAGAGACCCTCCCCTGCTTTTGTGGTGTTCTGTTCAGTGGGGAAGACGGGCACTTCTCAGATAATCACATTAGTTAATTAATTAATTATGTTAACATATATGTATAATTGCAGACTCTTAAAAGGGCTTTGAAGAAAAGGTACATGGTGTTTTGAGAGTTAACAGGTAGGCCCCTTCTTGGCCCCCCCAGAAAGTCAGGTCATGACTCTTCATACTGCTTGACCTTAAGTGGAGGGAGTAAACCAAATATAATGGCAAACACAATGAGAAACAGGATCGTGGTGATGAATAAGCAGATCACTGCCAGGCCTCCCTGGTCCCACGGATTTTGCCAGAACTCATCATTCCACATGAACTTCTGGTTTGTCAGTTTGTCCATGTGAACCTGGAAAAGAGGGCACAGAGGCCTTGAGCGCCAGGGCCTCTCAAAGGCCCTGTCCCAGGCGCTGCTGTCCACCCCAACTTCATCCTCTGGAGTGGCTCAGACGAGCTCTCCCACCTCTGCAGGGATGCTGGGCTCCACGCCCTGGTGTGAGCAGGAACTTTCCCATCCCTGAGATTTACTCAGCTAGAATCTAAAACGCACCGCTACAGATCCTTGCTGTTTTCCCTGCCTCAACTGCCAAACATTTGGGAAGCATTTTGAGAGATCAGCATTGGAGTTGAGGAGCGGACTGAGTCCAGCCGAGGCCTCAGTAAGCTCCCCTGGAGGCAGCTGGAAACAGAAGAACTAGCTAATCTTGAAGCAGCTCAGATGGGCAGGCTGCGGGCCGGGAGCCAGTTGAGGGGAGTAGCGGCGAGAAGGAAGGAGTCACTACCTGATTCTGCTGTTAACACTCCCGTGTCCTAAGAGCGGGCCGGTCAGAGTAATCCTGCAGGCCCCACGCTTTGGGGGCCCGAGCCGCACCCTGACTGTTGGGAGGAAAAGGTGTTGGCATGGCCAAGTGGCCCTGACCAGACCTCATTGCTGTCACGGGAGTGAACAAAGGGGGCTAGGGCCCGTTGCCTAGCAACTGCCTTCCCCTTCTCCTTTTCGTACTTACCCCTTCAGCTGCGTTCTGTTCTTTTTGTGATGTCGTTTTGGGGGCTGCTCAGGGTAGTATGTTCAGGCGTCCTCACTGAGAGAAGTCAGGCTTGGGGTAAGGTGGGGAAGGAGACTGGATCCAGGACCCTTGCCTCAGGCCACCTGTCTGCCTTACCTGTGGCTGGGTCCTGCCTCTCCTCTCTATCTAGCTGCCAGCCTGTGGACTAGGAGGTTCTGGCCAGAGTGCAGGAAGCCCAGGACTCCAGGAAGCCCTGGGCTGGAGCCGCACCCGGGCTGCTCTCTTCCTGTGGTGCTGGGGGGGGGGGGCTGGTGAATGGTTAACTAGCTCTAGCTGGCGCCTTCCGGAACGAGGTGTTTATCACCATTGAGACCCCAGGGTCCTGTGGAGGCTAACTTTTCCCTAGTGCCTTTGCCGGCCTCTCAGCTGCTTCATGTGGTTGGGTCCTACCCACTGGTGATGGATGGGGCAGTGAGGAAGCAGAAATGGAAACCTAGCGCCACCATTTATTCCTTAAAAGTTAGGATTCAAGTGCTTGGTGTGGCCAGGAACTGCGCTAGGTACCTCATGTCCATTGTGAACCAAGTGAGGCAGGCCCTGCCCATCCAGGCTTCCATTCTAGGTCGCTGGTCCTCAGCCCTGCTCATTAGAATCATCTGGGCCCTGCCTGGTATCACTTAGTTCAGTCTCTGGGCAGTCAGAGCCTCGTGCTCTGTAAAGCCTGCGGAGCAATGCTAATGAGCAGCCGAGGTTGGAGGAGACAGATGATGAGCGAGTTCAGTAAAGTCCTTCTTGACTGTCATGGGCTCACCTGATGTTTCGAGTTTCCCTCCGTAAAACATACTGACGCATGCCCTTGGCTGCTGAACGCTCCCAGACAGCAGGCTGGTCTCTAGCACAGCTGCCTACTTCCTCCATCAGTGAAGTTGATTGCTTATCAGGAGTCAGCTGTTTGTTCCCAAACCTGTTTGTGGCATTTGTCCTTGTTATTGTAATGACATAATCACACTTAATGTTACATAAGAACATGGAGCAACAGGAATCGCTGAAACCCCAGTTTTACAGCTGTGGAGCAGGCACCGAGGTGAAGCAACTCACCCAAGGTCATCCAGCTAAGAAGTAACTGCTTGGGGGTTTAAACCCAGCTGTGGAGCTCGGCTACAGAGACTGAGCTCCGAAGCTCCCTGCCACACCTCAAGGGGGCGGGGGTAGTGTGGGGTTGAGGGGGTGGGAGTTGTTGCTATAAGCACCTATTTGACCACTTTGGAATGACTTTGGAATCACTCAGTATGTCTGTCAAAACAGATGTGGCAAGACAACTGGAAACATGTTGCAAAAATCCAGGATTTCACATGCTGACTAGTTCTTGTTCTGATTTATAATAACCACAATTAGCAAATAGCCAATATAGGAACTCTGGCCAACAAACCCCACATTCGGAGGAAAGGCTTTGGCCCTACAGCAAAAATATTGGCCAAGGAATGTGCACGTATATGTTTCCATTTAAAATGAGTTGTGTCGGGAATGTTTTGTGTCATGTGCACAAAAGTGGCTTTAACCAACTCTTCCAGCTAATTGCTGGCCCTGATCAGAAAATCCTCCGGAAATGATCATCATGAAGGGAACATGATGGGAAGAGGTGGAGAATGCTGTTGGTGTGTGTGGTGTGGCCTGGCCTGGGGGCGGAGGGGATCCCCCATAAGGAGTGAGGTTAGGTTGAGGCATGAAGACCGTGGAAGAGTAGGACCAGGGCACAGTGTTTCATGGCAGGCAGCAGGTCCTGAGGAGGGTGAGGAAACTACTTTTGAGAACAAAATTGTCCTCAGTTTTTGGGTCTGGAAGTTGTGTTACCCACAGGCAACTATGTCGTGAAGATTTTTACTGTAGGTTGCTCT
The DNA here is from genome assembly GCF_037043125.1 of Eumetopias jubatus. Classification (NCBI taxonomy): domain Eukaryota; kingdom Metazoa; phylum Chordata; class Mammalia; order Carnivora; family Otariidae; genus Eumetopias; species Eumetopias jubatus. The sequence goes on from NW_028274816.1 coordinate 86,437,588, forward strand.
TGAACGTTAATGTTTGAGAAAACATTTAGGAGAAGAGTGTTTTATGTGCTGTCTGCCAGGTTTTGCTAATGAGATTCTTGTACCCGGGGCTCTACTGTGGTTTCTTTCTTTTTTTTTTTTTTTTTTAAGATTTTATTTATTTATTTGAGAGAGAGAGAATGAGAGATAGAGAGCACGTGAGGGAAGAGGGTCAGAGGGAGAAGCAGACTCCCCGCGGAGCAGGGAGCCCAACGCGGAACTCGATCCCGGGACTCCAGGATCATGACCTGAGCCAAAGGCAGTCGCTTAACCAACTGAGCCACCCAGGCGCCCCTCTACTGTGGTTTCTGATAAGGCATAATAGCCGGTAAAATGCACAGGATCTTGAGTGTGGATCTTTGGAGGAAGCGAGAGGCTCCTGTGGAGTAGAGGCCAGAGTCAGGGGAGGCCTGATGAGGCTGGGAAATTGGTGCAGCAATGATCACAGGCAGACTTGGGGGTGGCTCGTTCCAGTGGACCTGGTGGCAGGAATGGAGACCTGTGATGGCCAGATGCCCTTCAGGGGACAGACAGCCTGCTGGCCTCCCGTTCCATGGCCACCATTGCTGTACCTCTCTTGTTTGTTCTTTCCCACAATGGGGGGATTGCTGCTTCCTCTCCCTGCCTCTCTTCCCTAGAAGACCCGTGCTGGGAGTGTGCCAGGCTGCTGTCGCACTGGAGCCGATCTGATTTGTTGAGCTGAGTGGCACCGAAGCCTGCCCAGGACTGCCGTGGGGAGCCATTAGTGGTGGGGCTCTGCGTGGGCCAGTTTGCTGCCAAGTGGGAAGGAGTAAGCCTTCCCAGCAGCGCAAGGATGGCATCTTATTTGGGCTCAGCAGTTAGGAGGAGGAGAATGCCAAAGAAACGGCCCATGGTCACCACCTCTTGGCAGCCAGACCATGGGGCCAGAATCTCCTAGCAAAGAGGCACAGCCTCAGGAAGGGACATTCTTAGTGCTGATGTAAACTTGCTTAAGGGAGAGGCCCACGGGAATTGGGCTGCCCCGCTGTTGAGCATCTCCTCAATTGAGGGCTTCCTGGGGCCCCTCCAGCTCTTGGTGCCTGGACTGAAAAGGGCAGCGTTTCCCATTTGGGTCCCTCCCATCTTCCCTGTTTTCCTTCTGGGAGGGAGACTTAGTTGGGCCCCACCCTACCTCTTACTTCTTCTTCGGGCTCCACCCACTCACAGGGAGGTGATTTTAAGACAGTTTGGGGTGTGGGATCTAAGATTGGTTGATGGAGGATAATGGGATGGGAGTCTTATCTGCACTGCAGCTGGGAGGCCTCAGGGCCTGGGTGTGGCAGGCAGGGGCTCTGCAGCTGGGTGGGCTGGGCCCAGAGGCTGACTCTGCCACTTTTTAGCTGGTTGAACTTATGAAAGTGACCCAGTGTCACTAAGGCTCAATTTCCTCATTTCTAAAATAGGGATAATAATGGTACCCATGGCACTGAGGCTGTTGTGATCAAACAAAATCACCTGCATCAGAATGCTTTAGGCTTGGGGCGCCTGGGTGGCTCAGTTGGTGAAGTGTCTGCCTTCGGCTCAGGTCATGATCCTCGGGTCCTGGGATCTAACGTCACATCAGACTCTGCTACAGCGGGGAGACTGCTTCTCCCTCTCCCTCTTCCTCTGTGCCCTCCCTCCCCTCTCTCTCTCTCAAATAAATAAAATCTTTAAAAAAAAAATGCTTTAGGCAGTGACCAAGCACACATAAGCCTTCAGGGAATTTCAACCAACCTGATCATCACCTGCCACCTTCACCATCCTCATTGTTACCATTGTTACTCTGAATCCCGTTCTTGTGGGGTGGGTACAGGCTGGTTCTTGAATTTCTTTTCTTTTGTGTGGAAGGACTTCCTCTCTGGGTCTTCAACCAAACCAAACCTGGTGGACCCCAGGAAGTGAAACCAGGCAGTTTCTCCCACCTGCCCGGCATCCCCCTCTCCACTCCGTTTCTCTAGATAGACAGGGCTCCACCCCTAGTGGCTCTGGCGGACCAGCGGGGATGGAGGGGGAGGTACCACGGAGAGCTTTTGACTCCCCCAACCTCTTACTCCCCCAACCTCTTTCCTGGGTCAATAGCTCTACCTGGAAGAGAAAGTGAACTGAAGGGAGGGAGGCAGGGTGGTGTTACATTGTGGCAGGGCCAGTCCTTAAAATGGGTCCATGTTGCTCTTGTTTAGAGGGGCAGATAATGATGATGGTTCACATCTCCAGAGCTTAGGATATGCCCAGTACTGTGCCAAGTGCTTGCTGCAGGTCATCTCAGTTTCTCCTCACAAGCTCACCCCAGGAAGCAGCTTCCGGGGTTAGCGGAGTCTCAGAGGGGAGGAAATGTGGCTCAGGGAGGTTGAATCACTAAGCCGCATTCACACAGCTGGTGAGTGGCGGGGTGAGGATTTGCACCCGGACAGCCTGGTACACGATGGGGAAGACTGAGGGGTCAGGATGCAGGTTATGGACAGCAGTAGGGGCCTGACCTCTCTTCTCTGACTCCAGAAGTTTGGGAAGATCCGGTGGCCTGAGCCCGCTGGTGTGTCGTGTGCAGGTAAAGTAAGTGGTGGCAGAAGCTGTGGAGTGGCCTTCCTGAGCCCAGAACCCGGGTGCATGCAGTGGGGGCATCTGGAGCCAGAGCTCGTTAACAGCTGCTACCAACGGGACTTTCACCCTGACCCTTCCCTGGTTCCCTCTTGCATGGCATTCCTGCCTGTGTGTTTTTCCAGCTTTCGTGGGCACAGGGAGTGCAGAGGCCTGGCAAGGACAGTCACTGGCCACACCCCTGGAATTCTGGCACATTGCCCTTCGGAAGCACCAAGCCCAGGCCAGGGAGTCTGGTGCCGCAGAAACACATAAACAGAAAGCTTTTACTGGGAAAGAAACGGGCAAATACTGGAGCAGAATACTGACATGCTCCCCCTGGTGGGAAGCTTGGGATCCAGTAGCTATTGCACAAAGCCCCTCTTTGGCATGGGGGCCCCAAGGGCCAGCTCCCCACGGATGCAGGCTGTTCTCCATCCAAGTATGGGGACCCTGCTTCTGTGTTTTGTTAAAAGGTGCAGGTTGGGAAAGAATCCCCAGTTTTTCTTTACTCGGTGTTTGAAACAGTTGACTCCTCCCCGGCCCCCTGGGGTTTCCTGGCAGGTCAGAGTTTGGTGGCTGTCCCAGCCCTTGCTTCCTTGGTAAGGTTGCAGGTGGCGGGTTCCCAGGCAGGGCCGGAGCTGGGGCCATGGAGCGCGGTCTTGTGGGCTGAGGGCCGCAGGGCCAGGTGGCACCTAGGGTCATGGCTTTGGCGGCCTCCTCACCAGCGTGCCGTCCTCACGCCTGCCCCTCACGGTGGGGTCACGGGCTGGGCATGGACCTTCCCGCGTCTGCGCTTAGCGTGGCAGTGGCAGCAGGCGGTCAGCAGCAGCAGCAGCACAGTAGCTGGGGGAGGAGACAGAAGCAGAGAGCACGGGAAGCTCAGGCAGGGGGCGGGGGGGGGAGCACACACCCCCGACTTCAAAGGAAACCCCTCTGGAGGTGTGTGGGATCTTTGCCCAAAGAGAGTCTGGCGGGAGGTGTCGGTGGTCCCCGTGCCGGCCACTGGGCCCTGACCTCCCTGTCCTGCCTCCTCCGTTGCCCACAGCCTCGTTCCCTTCATCCCTGGTTGGGATTCGGGGGCTGCTTCTGGGCCCTGCTTCCGGCACCACCCCATCACTGGAGCAGCTTGTTGAGGATTAGGGCGGTCCCTTGGCTTTCCCCCAGGGACATCTGCTTCTCCTCCTCGGTCTGGGGGACACCTAGCCAGCCCTCTGGCCAGCACCACAGTCTCACCTTTCCTGGACGCCAGAAGCGCCAGGGCCGCCGGGGAGAATGGGAGAGCCCCAGCTTACCTGTGAAAAGGAGGATGACCGAGAAGGCCACGATCTCCACAGGCTCAGCCTGCGGTAGTCTCTGCAGCTTGAGCAGCAGCTTCTCACCCATGGAGCGCATCTCCTGCACAAAGCTGGCAGCTGCCATGGTGCGCCGGGCTCCTGCCGGGCTCCTGCCGGGCTCCTGCCGGGCTCCTGCGGGCTCCTGCGGGCTCCTGCGGGCGTGCTGAGCAGAGACAGGGCTGGGAGGCCCCACCCACCTGCAGCCCGCAGAACGAGTTCGTCAGGTCTCACCCCTGTACCCCTGTGGCTCATGAGCGGGGAGGGAACCACTGGGGCCCTCAGCCCCCACCCAGCCGACACCACCCGCGGTGGGGGAAGCTGGTGACGGCAGGGAGCCCGAGGCCCTGCCATGGGGGCTGCCTGGCACAGCCAGACACAGGAGAGGTCTGTCAGCCGGCCATGGTTGGCCAAGGTTCCTGACTTCGAGGTGGGGTGACTTCACTGTTGCATTCCTTTGTCTCAGGCACCACTCCTGGTTTTGCTGGGGCGCCTAGAGCTGGCACAGCTCCCCTGGTGACCCCTGGGTCCTTCAGGACTTTGGGTGCCTCCCCTCAGTTCCCAGCAGGGAGACAGGGCTTTAGGATTCCAGCCTGATACTCTTGCCTCCCATCATATGTGGGGCAGAAGGATCAGGTTCTTCTTCCAGCATGCACATGGGGGCTTCTAGCTAGGGTCAGCTGGAGGTGAGAGCTAATGGGGAGGTGGTCTGAGCCCCTTCAGGGCCCCCCGCAGCCCAATTTCTTTACTCATTCAGTGTTCTTTGAGGTGAAAGAGATGACGTTGTGTTCCTGCAGTTTTTCCCAAGGGGATCCTCTCAGGATGGGATCAGGCTGGTTTACCAGCCCCTCCTCTGCTGGTTCAGACCAGGAGAGTCCCCTCTGCCCCTACCCCTGTCCCAGCTATGTGGCAACTCAGCCCTCCAGGCCCCTGACTGAGAGCTTCTGAATCCTGTGCAAGGGTGCCCGACAGGCTGAAGGGGAAGGTCCAGGCTAGGAGTGTGAGTTGGGGCGTGCTAGACATCAGTGTCTTTCCCCTCCGGCCTCAGCCCATCAGTGGACACAAGGGAGCAAGTGCCTCTTCAGAGATGGACCAGGGACAGCTTGTGCCAACCCAGCCTGAACTTGTTCACCAAGGCAGCTCTAATCCAAGGGAGGGTAACAGGTGGCCAGGGGCTTGTGCCAGACCTGAGGATCTAATTACTGCCGCCTCGTCCTGGGTCAGGGCCAGGCAGGTTCCCCTGAGATGGCTGCAGTCTTGGAAACCGGTCACTGCTGGGACTCCCGCCACGGTAGAGCTGTCTTAGAATTACCTTGAAGGTTGTCTGCTTGAACCTTTTACCCTGTACCTGGCTCCCTGCATTTCTTCTGGCATGCAGCCTTTTCGTGAGCCTCTCTTGGTGAGATGGGGGGGTCCCACCTGCTATGGCAGCCTACCCTCTTCCTTCTTGGAACAGCGCTGATTGTTGGAAGGTGGGACCTCCTCCTCACCTCATTGGTCCCGCCTGTGGTCACACAGGACACTTGTACCCCTCTTCTGCCTTGCAGGCCTTCGGGACCTGGACGGCAGCTGGCATGTGCCTCCTGTGTCTCCTCTTCCACAGGGTAACTGCTCTCGGTCGGTCAGCTGCTGCTCCAGGGGACATTGTTTTGATGCTGCCTGCCCCCCTTCTCGCTTCCGTGACATTGACATGTCTCACTTTGCCTCTCTTGAGTCTTTCTTTTCCTCATTTTACGTGAGAGGAGATGCCCATCTTTCGAGGCTGTTGGATTGACTCCTGGAAGCACAGTGGCGGCTAGCACAGATCCTCGCACACGTTGGGGCCCTGCACATGTGATTCCCCTCGGGGCAGGGGGTGTCTGGCCACTGTAGGAGCATCAAGGAAGCCTTTGGGGGCAGTCGTACCCCCTTGTACACTGTTTCAGGGACCCTCCCCAAACACCTCTGGGGAGCTTCATCTATGTCCTGCGTTCCCAGGATGTTTGTGGTGTGTGAGGTGAAGGCAGGTGGTGGGGCAGGCTGGAGACGGGAGCTGTGTTTTAAGTGACGTTGAGGGTAGCAGGCAGATGGGTCCTTGGAGGATTAGAGGGTTTCCTGTCAGAAGTGGGAGGCTCCTGGAGTTAGATCCTCCTGTCTTCTCTCACGCCCCACCCCAGGGTCAGCATGTTTCTGCAAAGGAGATCAAGATCCCAGTTTCCAAGTGTACTAAGGAGCACGGGATCCTAGAATGCCACGGATCATCTATCCCTGCTTCCCTTTATGTATGGGAAACAGAGCCGGGAGAGTAGGGAGAGTTAAGTGGCTCCTCTGAGGTCACACAGCAGGATGGGGAGCCTGGCCAGCCCCCCTACTGCCCCACGCTGTCTCTCATGGAGACCTATCTTAGGCAGCCTCCTCTCTGGCTGGCAAGGCAAGTCAGCCCCCAGTGCGGCCTACTGAGGGCACTGTCCATGCAGTAGGTGCAGTGCAGGGACCAGGGCCCCAGAGCCCTTTGGAAGCAGGTGTGCTCTGCCTGATCAGCCCCATTCCACACTCATGAATCTGGAGCACTGCTTTTATTCAGGCACCTCACGCCCCGGCCAGGGCCACACCTGTTCTTTGAGAAACACATGTAGCTTGTCACCAGAAGGCCAGATCTTGTCTGTCTCAGATTCACCAAACTCCTTCCCATGCATAGGGCCCCTCTTCTCTGGTCACACTGAACACGCCCCGCCCCCGCCTCCTGTTGACCAGTGAAGTGGGCTTGCACCAGGAGGGTGGTCCCCTCTCATTCCGGGGCCTCTCTGGGTGTCCTCAATTCCCGTGTTTCTAGGAGTGCAGTAGCCTGCCTGCCAGTCTCATTCCTGGAGGAGGGAACAGGTGCCCAGCAACGCCCCGGGGGAGACTTTGCACAGGGCTCAGTTGGGCACCTACCTTTTCTCCTCCCTTCTTTGTCTCCGCTTGGCCTGGCTTCTTCAGCCTGATTGGCCCTGTGCCTGCATTGCCTAATGTAGCCATCAGAGACTCCTTGAAAGAGGAAGCGGGCAGAGGCCAGCGGGGCAAGAGTGGCTTTTTCACTTGTGTTTCCAGGTCCAAAGACTCGGGGAGGGGTAGTGGAGGGGAGGGGTAGTGGAGAGGAGGGCTCTGCTTGTGAGCAAGAAGCGGTGTGGAGACCCGGCCAGTCTGAGCGGTGTGACCTCCAGAGTAGGGAGGATGCAGGGTAGGCCCAGGCTGCTTGGCTGTGCAGGGAAGGTGGGCTTCATTGGTCAGAAGCTTCGGCTCTGAAGTCGGCCATCCTCCAGGCGTTGTGAAGTCAGGACGCTGCAGAGTCCCACCCAGAGGACTCTGGGACATAGGGCCCCACTCTGGGAGGAATGCCAGTCCACGCTAGGGGCAGGACGTGGCTGGGGCCATGTGGCCGTGGATGGCATTGTGCCTTTGCGCCCAGGGCCTCTCTGGTGAGCTGAGTTAACGAGCTGTACCAGCTCTGGGGTTTCATCCCGGCTGCTCACTGATTCTGTCTGGGCTGTGAACGGGATGGGGCCACTGGACAACCGAGGTTCTGCCCCGAAGGCTGACAGGGAACCCCCTTTGTTTTTCAGTTGACGTTCTGCCATTTCCACCTTGGGCTTGAGCAGAATAAACTTTAGTGGGTACCGTGGGAGCTGGAGGCACCTTGTTCTCCTAAGAGGGAGGAGGCACATTCCAGCAGGTCCCAGGCTCTCTTCCCAGTGGGCTATTTAAAGAGAGGCCCGGGGGGTGCCTGATGCCTGGTGCCCAATATAACCATCAGTCGTCAGGTGACCGTGCGGTATGTTCCTCAGCCATGGTTCTGTAGGGAGTCCCAGTTCCCAGCTGTGACCCAGGGAACGTGGGTACTCTGAGGCTGGCTGCTTCTTGTCCGTTTTACTTTCTCAGGTTTGGAGGGAGGAAGACAGGGAAGGCCAGAGTGGGTACTGATGATCGCGTTTATCTTTCTGGTCTATCTCAAGGAGATAGGAGGGTCATCCATTCTCCTTCCAAAACTGTACTTCCCTGTGAACCAAGGCAGTCAGAGTCCGTCCCAGCCCTGTGAGGCTCGGGAGTGCTTTGGTTGGAGGCAGCCAAAGCAAGTGGGTTCCCACGGCCCCAGGAAGGGAGAGCAGCCTTGGCTGCCTGTGTGTGGCCCTTCCAGGAACCTTTGGAGGGTGCTCAGTGGCTGAAATGGCAGCCCATGGAGGGGGAGGTGAGCCGGGCAGAGGTGCAGGCTGGCAGAGCGAGAGGGACCAGAAAACATTCCTTTGTGTGGCATCTCCTGGCACAGAGAACCTTGTGACAGAGCAGGCGGGCATCCTGCAGGCCAGACAGCTGCCACTGGGTCCTGAAGCTTCCCTGTTTCCTCCTTGCAAAACTGATATTCCAACTCCAGGGGCCCTTTGTGGAAGAGAGCAGGCAGCAGGCCGACCTGTTTACGACTGATAAGTGGTGTGCTGATGGCTCAGGGCCCCTGTCATCTTGTCATGGTGGGTTGCAGCCACTCTTGCCCCACCAGGCCCTGTCTTGTTTGAGAAACAGCTGTCATGGGGCAAACTGATGGTTGTGGCATTTTTGCGGGGTCCAGAGGCCTGACCGGTAAGGCAGAGGTGTCCACTGGGCACTGCATCAAGCCTTCAGAAGATGCCCTTTTCTGCCTTGGCTCCAAGTTGCTGTGGGAAGTAGACATTTGAACCCAGAGCAGTCCTGCTTCCCTAACCCCGTGGCTTTCCAGGACCGGAGGAGGCACTTAATGCTGCTAGGGATGGTTCCCCCAGTCCCAGAAGCTAGGCATCACCCTGCTGTTCCAGCTCAGCGCCTGTGTTCAGGGGACCCAGACCACCTATGTCCTGTTGCTGCAGGGACTCAGCTCCCCGCCCGCTTGCCTTGCAGATCCGAGCCAGCAGGGGTAGCCCTGGGCTCACCACTGCGCCCTTCCCTTACCCAGCCCTGCCGGCTGCCTGCAACACGGAACCAGCGCCGGGCCCCTCTGTGCCATGCCTGGCTCATCGCCGCAGGGCTTTTAGTCTCCCCAGATGCCAACCCAGGCCAAGTCCCACAGCCTCTGCTGAGCCAAGAACACTTGGACTGATCCTTGGTTTCCACTTTTCCCTGGATTGTTGTTTTTCTTTCTAAGTAGATATTAGCCTGTTTGCTTTGGGGGAAACATCTGGGGGACAGGGAAGGGAGACTTTAACCCTAGTGTGGGGGCAGGGAGGCAGGAGGAGCAGGCAGCCTCGGCTCATGGGGCCCTGCCCAAAGGGGCTACTCCCGGGGCTGCTCGAAGAGCCGTCTTGAGCTCAGCATTCCAGTGGCACGGCAGAGGGCCAAATACCAGGTGGGTCCTCCACCAGCCTCACCATCATCGCCTTCTCCCACCCCACCCTCAGAGTCAGGCCCTCATGCTTCTGGCGCAGCATTCAGGGAGACTTGGGAGCTCACGGGATTCCAAATGGGCCCAGGGAGGAGCACCTGGGCTTAGCTCTGAGCTGAGGACACCTGGCAATGAGTGGGCCAAGCCCCTCATGGGAGGCGGCAGCTGCCGCGCTGATGCAGGACACAGATGGGCAGAGCTGCTGCGGGTCCCGCTGCGTTCCTGGGGGGCGCGAACTGGCGGGGCAGACCCTGTGCCGAGCCGCCTCCGCTGGGAGAAAGCAGGCACACAGAGGGCTCTGCATTGATCCTGGGAAAAAGGGAGGCTCAGCGAGCAGGCAACAGTTCCCTCCCAAGCCAGGACAGCCAAATCCCTTGTTTAAGCCCCCGAATACAACGAGCTTAAACTAACTTGCAGAGTAAGCAGGCACTCGGGGCCCCTCTGCGTGCTCAGCAGGCTGGGAGGAAAGCACTCAGCCCGTGTCCCTCCAGTGCCGGGTCCCAGCAAAAGAAGGGAAAGCCCACGTTTAAATGAAGTTGCACCCCTGTGAGCCTCTGTGTTCCAGGTAGATGGTGGCTCTCCACCCTTGGGGCAGGGAACCCTGGCTGCCCCTCACCCCCCTCCCCGCAACCCTGTCTATCATCTGTGGCTGGCACCACTCACCTAGGAACTCAGGTGTGGGGTTGGGGGGCAACCGCACATGCCGGGGAGCCCAGCAGCCTCCTGGGCCTGTCCTCGGCCCAGCCACCACCACTTCCTTCCTTTTCGGATGCCTCTTTCCTGACCTGCCCCTGGGCGCCTTCCTCAGAGCTGGTGGAACTCCCGGCTGCTGACAGCCAGCTGCTGTCTCAGCCTCAGCTTTTCTGTTGTTGGTCGTCCTGGAGATCCAAGTGTCAGGTTACATGGGGCGGTCACCAAGGGCGGGGTGGGGGGTGGGCAGTGCCACCGCCGCCCCAGCCCCGGCAAGGGAATCCCTGCTGGGGCCCTGGCCGCTGGCTTCAGACTCCTGTGCGCTTTGCTGCCCCTGGGAGGTCTGGCTGGGTGCGCTCAGCTCTTCTGTTCCTCCTCTTCCTCTACTATCCCTCTGGGCGGGTGTGTGCTAAGCCACTGTGGGCTGGGCCTGGGCCCAGAGCTGATAAAAGAGGAGGTCCCCTCTCTTGTTCCCTGGGAGGCTCCACCTGAGCCTTGGGGTGGCAGAGGGAGGCTGCACAGCACTCCCAGCTCATTGGCCCCCTCCCTACCCTCAGGAGGGCTCTGGGCCCATCCCCCCAACCTATCTCTCTGGAGACTCCGTGGCTGGTCCCGCCCTCTGGCCCCTCTGAAGAAAAAGAGTGAATAGTGGGGGAGCTGCCAGCCCACTCACAAGGCCAACCCCCTGGGGAGGCATCTTGGGGAAGAACTTGGGGGTGACTCGAGAGTAACCTGAACGTGGCCTGCTTGCCCAGGGAAGTGCCTGGTGTTCCTCAGCCCCAGGAGGAGGGAGGACCCTACTGATCTCAGTCTTTCCAAAGGGTGTTTGCTGGGGCTGTCCCTGAACGCCTGGCCCTGGCTGGCAGGGACGGGCTCCAGAGCTCAGTGGCTGGCAGGGCCCTTTGACATTTGGTTGGTTGTGCCACCCCAGCAGACCACTGTGTGCCCGGAGCAGAACAGGAGCCGACCCCAGCCCGCATCTGTGAGCTCTCAATGGAGCCCTTTGAGTGTGAGCACAAAACCCCAGTGAGTCCAGGCTTGAGGGAGGGTGGGGGGAAGGAAGCCAACCGCGTAGCCACACCACTTGGATGCCAGAGCCTCCCAGAGGCTGGACAGGCGGCCACTGTGCAGATGCACAGACTGGCGATGCAGAGTCCCATGGTGATTTAGGAGTGGCAGGAACAGTGCCCTCTGGTGGCTGCCTGGGCCCCCTTGCCATCTCCGGCCGTTCAAAGCTGCATTCTCTAAACAAGGCAGCCAGACCCCACTTCCTAGGGCTTGTGTAACCATCAGCTGAGGGGCTCAGTTCCTGAGGGTGTTTCTTGCAGCTCCAGACGGCGCCCACGTTGAGAGGCGTTCTGGTTAGAGAGTGATGCCACCTATGCTTGTCCCCGGCATGTGGTGCCTGGACAGCCCTCCCTCTGCCGCCCAGTCTTGCAGGCTCCCCTACCCCGTGCCACATTCCTGCGGCAAGACTGGCCCTTGGCAAGGGCCTTGAGAGATCTGTGGCCCCTTCGGGGGCCTCTTCAGCTGCCCCAAGGACCAACTGTGCCCCCATCCTAGGAGTCATAGGAGAGACAGCTGGAGTCTGGTACTGCAGCAAGGGGGCTGTGGCTGGGTTGAGGCACTGGGGGATGTGATGAGACTCCTCCCAGGGCTGGTCTCCTCGCTGCCCTCACCAGTGAGCAGCATACAATGCCGGCTCTCAGAGCTGCTGGTTTCTGCTCTTGGGCAGTCCCCCGGCTCCGGGCTGCGTACGCAGTCTTCTTGGGAACAAAGAAGGTCACCAAGAGATAGAAGCAGGGCAGAGTGCTGATGCAGGGGTAGGGCCATGCTGTGCTGGTCCTCCCATCCCCCACCTCCGGGAAAGGGTGAAGAGTCATAAAGAGGGCTCGCTGTGCACCGTGTGCCGTGCCTCAGAGCGCTATCTGCCCCAGGCCTGCACAGCCGGAGGAGCCAGCCCTCTTCCTGCACTGTTTGACAGGCAGGAACGTGTGGGCTTTGAGCCGTCTACTGCTTCCCCTAAGGATCTGTGCCCAGAGCCGCAGCTATTCCTAGGGTGCCCCACCGCCGGAGGGCAGAGGAGAGAGCAGGAGGCCAGGACCTAGAGGAGCAACCTGTAGTGAAGCAGGACAGAGTGGGGGTCACACCCTGGCTCCTCCAGATGTGTTGTATGACCTTGGGAAAGTTCCTTCAGCTCATTGTCGTCATCTGTAAAATGGGTGACCAAATGATGCCTTGTCGGGCTCGTACAGCAGGAGGCGTATAAGATACTGAGTGTGGTGTCCACGTGTAAAGCTCCTCGGCCAAAGTGTAGGGAGTGGGTGGATGAACGCTGGCCTGCCTGGGTTCCTCACCCCTCACCTCTGCTGTGCTGCCTCTGCCAGGTGCCGCCATGCTGCCATTGCCAAGTACTTTGGGGATGCGCCCCCTGCCTGCACCGAGGGCTGTGACCACTGCCGGGACCCTGTGGCCCTGCGGAAGCAGCTGGAGGCCTTGGAGCACAGAAGCAGCTGGAACAAGACTTGCATCGGGCCTTCCCAGGGGAATGGCTTTGACCCTGAGCTGTATGAGGGAGGCCGCCGGGGCTATGGGGGCTTCAGCAGGTGAGGGGCTGTGAAGTCAGTCAGGGGCCCCCAACCCACTGCAAATAGGCTGGCCTCCCCCTTGTGCCAAGGCGCCCCAGTGCCATCGTTGACTCCCTGTCCCCGTGGGCCATGTCGGAGCTAGGATCTTGGTGTTGCTCCTCCCTGCCAGGCTATCAGAGACATCAGTGCCCTACCAGAAAAGCATGACAGGAGGACAGAACCCAGGCCCAGGGCTGCTTACACCTAGCCTGTCCCCTAGGTATGACGAAGGTTCTGGAGGCAGTGGGGACGAGGGCAGAGACGAGGCCCACAAGCGGGAGTGGAATCTCTTCTACCAGAAACAGATGAGCCTACGCAAGGTGAAGGGGATGGGGGCCTGCTGGGGTCACAGGTGGCCCCCCATTCACACGCCCTCAGCTCCTACCCTGGAGCTGGCCGGGGGGGCTGTCCTACAGCTAAGTGAGATGCCTCATAGGCCCTTCATGTCATCTTCCAGGGCAAAGACCCCAAGATAGAAGAATTTGTGCCCCCAGGTTAGTACAGAAATGTCCCCAGGGGCTCTTGGGCTATTCCTAGGGTATAGATGTCTCATTGGGGGGCTGGGGACTCCAGAAAGCAGAGGTAGAGTGGACGGACCCACCCCTCTTCGCCCCCCCTGCCCCCCAGATGAGGACTGTCCCCTGAAAGAGGCTTCTAGCAGGAAGATCCCCAGACTCACTGTGAAGGTAAGTGGTGGACACCTCCTCACACCCGCCCCCTGGACTCCTTCCCCAACCCTGAGGCTTGAGTGACCAACTTCCCTCCCCTGTGTAGGCCCGTGAGCACTGCCTGGGGCTTCTGGAGGAGGCTCTGAGCAGTAACCGCCAGGCCACAGGTACCACCCATGGGTGAGTGACCCGGGTCACAGGGGCCAAAGAGGCTTCCCCAAGCCCCTGTTCCTTGTAGACCACAAGAACCCCCATCCCTTCTGGCTTATTTGGGCACCCCCAGATTGTGACCCACCCCTCTCCCAGTGGTTGCAGGTGTCACAGCCCCAGCAGGGGGCAGGCTCCGCCAGGACTGAGGGGCTGCCAGTGCCTGCGGGACAGTAAGCCCCCTGGATGCCTGGTGTCCGGGTCAGAATCCCTGTGCCCATGGCTGTTCCCACCAGGCTCTAAAGTCATCTCCAGGGTCCTCAGGGAGAATCCCATAGGAGCTCCACAGAGAGAGGGCTCCAGCCCGCCTGACGCCTCATGCTCATTCCTACCCTCAGACCTGATCTCCAGGCCAAGGCTGTGGAGCTGGAACATGAGATGTTCCGAAATGCCAAGGCGGCCAACCTGTACAAGGCCAGTGTGCTGAAGAAGGTAGGCATTGGGCAGGGCATGCTTCTGGGCTAGGGTGGGAGAGACAGCCCCTCCAGCCTCCCAGGCTGTCGGCCTTCCTGCTGCCAGGAGGCCACTTACATGAGGGGAGCCTGACATCCCTTTGCCAGCTAGAGGTGTTTCCAGCCAACCCCGTCAGGACTGGAATTTGTCCAGTGTCCAGTTACCTGCAGCCAGGAGCCCTAGAAGCCCACTTGTGGAAAGCCTGGGTTGGGGCTCTCAGGAGCTAGTGGGTATCACGGCGTCCCTGCCTGTCCCTGAATCAGGTGGCTGAGATCCACAGAGCCTCTAAGGATGGGCAGCTCTACGACGTGGGGAGTGATACCAGGAGTTGCAGTGCACAGGCCCAGCCCCCAGAGCCCACCGAGTATGACATCCGGCCGGCCTCCCAGGTGTACTCGGTGAGCAGCGTCCTGGCATCCACCCCAAACCTGGGTCTGGGAAAGGCATCACATCCTTTGTCCTCAGCCAGGGCACGGCTGCTTGCCTTCTCCTGGTGTCGCAGCCCTGGCCCTAGGCGCCCCGCGGCAGACCCTCCAGCTTCCCTCTGCAGCCCCCACAGCTGTGCTCTGCTCAGCCTGACCGCCCCGAGGTGTCCTGCGGGGTCTCTCCCTCCTCCACTCCCGAGAGCCCACCAGCTCAGCCATTCCTAGACCAGCCCATGAGTGCCCTCGGAACCCTTTCTGTTCTTCACAGCTCAAACCCAAGCGGGTAGGAGCTGGTTTCCCCAGAGGCTCCTGCTCATTCCAGACGGCCACTGAGCTGATGGAGAAGACGTGGGCCGAGGAGCAAGCCCCCCAGCCAGTGTGGGGAGGTGAGCAGGAGCCCCCCAGCCAGCCCCACAGCCTCCAGGGGGAGGACTGCAATGAGCCCCTCCTTGGGCCCAGAGGAGAGGCCCTTGGAAGCAGTGCTCATTGTGGGGGGTCCTCCTCTGAGAAGAAGGTGAAAAGCCCCTCCAAGGGCAGTGCCAAGGCCCGGGCCAGCAAGAAGCAGCAGCTCCTAGCCGCAGCGGCCCTCAAGGATTCACAGAACATCGCCCGCTTCTGCCAAAGGGCCAGGAGCCCATCTCCCCTCACCTTAGCCCCAGGGGCAGAAGGTGCTGGCCCTTCCTGTGAGGGAGTGCAGGGACCCCCAGCAGCCCCAGAGAAGTGCGCAAGGGAGGATGGAGCCCTGGGGTGTTTGGCTGCGCCCCCCCAGACCAAGGAGTGCACCAGGGAGAGGCCAAGGTAGGGGCCCTGATAGTTCTGAAATTCTCTGGAATCCTTTTTGCTAACTGGGTCTCTGAAGCTCTGGCCGTTCCTAGGGTGTGCTCTGCTGGGCCGGCTGAGCTGAGGGTGCAGCTGGTGGCTGGAGTTCTCATGCCTGCTCTCCCCTCTGGCCAGAGCCTGCACACTCAGAGACCAGGGGCCCCCTGAAGGCCAGCCCACCCCCACAAAGGAGACACACAGGGGCAAGCGGTCCAGACCCCAGCAGGTACTGACAGGGACAAGGCCACAGGGGAGGAGGCCTGCAGACCAGGCCGATACCTGTTCTGCTCTGGATGAGGGGTTTGGGGAAAATCGTCTTTTTACGTCCCACGGATGGACGGGACAGGCTGGAGGGAGCCAGCGGATGCTGAGGCCCAGTCTTCCAGAACGAGGGGAGGGGCCAGTGCAGGGAACCCAAGAGTGACTCTCCACTCTGGTCCTACACAGGAGAACCCAGAGAACCGGGCTCAGAAGAGGCCTCGCCCCTCAGCCAATGCCTCTATCATAGCTGAGGCCAAGGACAGCATCGCGGCCAGCAATCAGGGCACCTTGAACCCCACAGCCCAAGATTCCTGCCTTCTCCCAGCCCCTGGCATCTCCCTCAAGGAGGCTGCAAATGTTGTGGTCAAATGCCTGACCCCTTTCTATAAGGAGGGCAAGTTTGCATCCAAGGTAAGGTAGATGGGTAGATAGATAAGGTAGATCTGCCCTCCCCTGGGCCCGGGACACTTGGGCGCCATGGGAGCAGGGAGCAGAGCCAGAGGACAAAGCAGGGCAGAACAGGCTAGCCCTGAGGTTGACTTCCTCCCTCTCTGGGGTCTGCCTTGCCCCTGGGTCATGGCTGAAGGCCACTGGAGGAGGGGGCAGGGCAGGGGTCTGTGCTCTTTGCTCCTGTCACCCTCTGCCTCCAGGAATTATTTAAAGCCTTTGCCCGCCACCTCTCACACTCACTGGCTCAGAAGGCTTCTCCTGGAAGGAGCGGTAAGTGCCCACGTCACCAGGCCAGAGGTGTTTGCGGGGCTTGGTGGTGGGGAGGGGCCTGGCCCTCACGTTGCCCCTTCCCGAATCTGTAGTGAAGGAAGAGGCCCAGAATTTCATCAAGCAGTTTTTTCATGGTCGGGCCCGCTGCGAGAGTGAAGCTGACTGGCACGGCCTGTGTGAGCCACAAAGATGACCAGCTCCTGCCTGCTAGGGCCGGAGTGCTCCCCCAGCCTCAGCTGCGGGCCCGGGCCCTGCTCAGGAACGGGGAAGGTGGGGAGCCTGCAGCCATCAGGGCCATCCTCTTTGCTCAGGGGCCATACCTTCCAACCATACGTTGCTTTGGAGATGGCCCCAGTCGCCTCCCAAATCAAGGCCAAGGGCCAGAGGCCAGCCACTTTCTGCTTGCAGGGTCTCAGGTCTTCTTCCGCCTAGCCTCCCCACCTCTCTTGGTTGGGTTTTCCGAACCAGATTCCCAGATTAGAAGCTTGGGGCGGGGGGTGTGGCTGCTGCCAGGGGAACAGGAGGAAAGAATTGTAGGCCAGGGCAAGGCCACCTGTCCGAGGCATTGGACCGCCTCAGGAAGAGCCCTGCTGGCCTCGGGTTCTTGGCCCACCACCCCTTTCCCTTGCGTTGCCAGCTTCTGGCCTGGCCCCAGGTGCAGAGCTTGGGAGCAGGGCAGCAACCAGGCCCTGCTCTCTGCTCAGCTCCTGGTCAGGAAGGCTGGGCTGGACGGAGACTTAGCAGAGAAATAAAGTCCTGTTGGTTTTGACACCGCCCACCCCCCCACAAACACAGCCTTTTTCTCTTGGGAGTTTTATTTCCTCACTGTTTGCTTCCCCCAGGCCTGGATTCATGCTGATGTTGAGCCAGGGCCTGGGGCCAGCTGGGCATCCCTCTCCCCCAGCCTGGGCAGCATCAGATGCCCAAGCGAGTTCCTGCAGCCCCCACTCCAGGCCCCCCCCAGGGGGAGTCCTGCTGCTTTCTTAGCTGATGTCACTGGAGCTGCTCCTGCCTCGTGGCCTCCACGTGGGCCAGCAGCGCTGTGCTGTGGCAGGTTCCAGAACAGCCAAATGGGGAAGTCCAAACCAAAATGGCCTGACAGCACCCAAGGGAGACCTTCCCCATCAGACTTGGACCCGGGAGGGGGCCCCTTCCTCATGTCCTCCCCTCCTCCATTCTTCTTGGGTGAGGCCGGCCACTAGTTGGGAGCAAGGCTGTCCCGCAGGAAGGCGATGGTGTACTTCAGCTCCTGGGCCTGCCCGGGGAACAGGCATGTGAGGACAGGGCTCCCCAGTGTGCCCCCCGCTCTGTCCTGGCCCACACCACACCCGAGCCCCAGGCATGAGCATGGGCCCAGGCTCTGGGCATGCTAGGCCCGGGTCAGGCACTCCCCGCCTTGCCAGGGTGTCTGTCATCAGAGGCCCCGGCCACTCACCTTGAACAGCTCAAACCAGATGGTCTGGGGGTTGTCAGCAGAGCCATAGTTGAGTTCCAGGCCAGGGGGCCCCTTACTCTCCAGGGGGCTCAGCAGGTGGAGCCGGTGCAGGTCCTTCAGGGCGATGGAGCAGCACTGTTTCTGGGGCAGCAGAGACAGCAGAGCCTGGGGTCACCATGGGGGACGGGAGAATGGCGCAAGGGTGCTCAGACCAGTACTGGGGCAGGAGCCTGCCCACCTGGTTGCAGGGGTCCATGAGGATGATATGCTGGCAGTTCAGTCCCAGGAGGCTGGGTCTGGGCAGGGCCAGTTGACTCACCCGCAGCACCACATAGACATTGTAGCCAAAGAGGGGCAGCTGGCTCACAGCCTCTGGGAATGGAGGGGCTGGGATAGGTGTTCTGGCCATTCGGGCCCTGGGACCTGCCCGACTTGGCCCTCAGGTTGGATGAGCGGGGCAGGGCAGGTGGAGAAGCTTTCTCAGCCCCTCCACCCCCCTTCCCTTCTGGGCCTCTTGCCTTGGCCCCTGCAACTCCCAGGCCCCAGACCCACCGATGAAGCTGATCTGTGCTTCTTGGGAGCTGCAGACTTGCAGCTGCCTCAGCTCCTGGTCCATCAGGTTCTTTATGATGGGTATGTTCGCTTTCGATTGCAGTGGCTTTGGCAAGTAAGCCAGCAGGTCTTGCCTAGGACACAGACTGGTCAGTCAAAGCTGGGTATAGAGCAGGTGCTAAATAAACGAGCAGGGGCTACTGTGAGTGAGCCTGGGGATCCGAACTTAGGAATGAGGCCTGGGCCCTGCCTGTGACGAGCTTGGGGTGGGCAGGTCAGGTGTACATAGCCTCCATGACTCCAGGCCCATCAGGTTAAGGCCATGAAGGGTACAAGTTGAGTGGCTTTGACATTGGAATATTGGGTGGGGGATGTGGGGGCTGAAGGAGAGGCCCTTAGGGTACGTGCTGAGGCCAGCACCAGCAGGGACCAGGGGTGGCAGGAGGTGTGGGGCCATGTGCACACTCACTCCGACGGGTGGTCCTCTTGGGCCTTGCTACGGTGCTGCAGGGCAGCCAGCCTGGCGAGTCGGGCGCTGGCCTGGGGGCTGACCAACAGCTTCCCCTGTAGGTAGTCCTGCAGCACCTGAGAGGGGACAGCAGTGAGGGGAGGGAGGCCTGGACATCCCCCACCCAGGCAGGGGTTCATTTGCAAGCTGCAGCCCAGGGTCAAGCCACCAGCTGGCTGGGGTTGGGGGATGGGGTCGGGGGGGTGAGGGGGCAGCACCTGCATGTAGTGGATGGTGATGTAGGTTGGATTATCGAAGTGCAGCGGGGTCTTCCAGCTGAGCCGCTGGCTGTGCAGGCTTACATCCTGATCCACCACGCTGTTGAGGTACTCGTGGGCCCACAGGGGCCGCACCAGCTTGCCTGCGTGGGGAGCCCAGGTCCACAGCCCGCCCTGACATCCAGGGCCAGCCCTGCCCGCAGTCCTGCCAGCCCCAGCCTGGGAACTTGCCTCACTCGCACACACACAACCGGTAGATAAGCCACCTCCTGGAACCCAGCCTGGCCCCCCACTTCCGCCCCAGGCGAGGGGCTCACCTCTTTTGATGAGGAAGAGGGCAAATTCCTGCACTTCCTGGGGGTCTGTGATGCCCATTTGCAGACATAGCTCCTCCAGCACTTCTGCCACCACCTGGGCCATGTCGACAGGGCCGTGTGTGATGGGGGGAGTGAGCCTCGGAACTGGTGCCACAGCTTTCCTGTCTCCCCAGCCCCTCTTCCCTGGCCCCACGCTCACCGTGAAAGTCCGGATACTGGTTTTGTAATCCATACCCCCTGGCAGGTGAATTATAAGCGAGCGGATTCCTTGCCCTTTCTGCCAAGAAGGTTGTAGGGTCAGTCCACCAGTGGCCAGAGGCCCCAACTCCCTGTCCCCCACCAGGGAGTTCCATAATGTCCAGCCTCCTGTACCCGCCACCGCTGCCGCTGCCCCCCTCCAGTACCAGGAAAGCATGAGTTTCGCCCGGGGAGGGCAGCCGTGGGCGCCCCCCATATTTGATTGTGCGCTGGAGGTGTTCCTGACTGTTGCAGGCCAGTTCTGCAGAGGGGAAGCAGGCTGGGGTCACAAGCATCTCCAAACCCCTCCCCAAGCTGCTGAGACCCCAGCCTGGAAGGCCCTCTCCTAGGCACCTTGGCTTGGGCCTGAATCCTGCAGAAACTTTGTTACGTAGGGCATCAGCGTGGCTGACGGGGGGAAGAAGCCTGTCAGGAGGCTGAGGAAGCTCCAGCCGCGAGCACAGTGTTCCCTACAGGGCAGAGAGCCTGGGCTTCAGGCTGGCCAGACCATGCCCCAGCCTTGGGCCGCCCTCTGCCACTGCCCCCCAGCCCTGCATACTCACGGCTGAGGGTGTCTGGTGACCTGCTTGATGACTTGGCAGTAAATCTCATCCCTGAGGTTCTCCTTCTCCTGGCACAGCTGTGGGGACGGAAGAGCAGAGGGCAGGGTGGCATGGGAGCTGAAGTCAGAGAAGTCCTGCTAACAGCCAAGGCCGGGGCCACCTCTCGGTCTTGGACACAGCTTGTGTCTAAATCACTGTCTTCATCTGCTTATGGGCTCTGCTCAGCCCTGTCTTCTCTACTGGCTCCCCTTATTTCCTTGACCTCCAGGGCTGCAGTGCCCTTGGGCCTCAGTCTACATGCACTGTTGATCTCAGCTGTTCCTACCTGCTGATGACTGCCAGTGCTGGCCTCCAGCCCAGGCTTCTCCCTTGAACCCAGGCCCCCGGCTTGGAAGTCTGGACTTCATACCTCCTATGTTCAAAACAGATTCCTGCACCAACCCAGACCCGTTCCTCCCTTAGGCCCCCATATCGAAGATGGTCTTTACTCTGGCCAAGGCCTCCATGACATCCTTGGCCCCTCTCTATCGCACCCCACGTATAATTCATAGCAAACCCTGTTGTTCTGAGTCTTCTCCCCTCTGCTGCTACCTCTGGGCCTGGCCCTCAGCATCCCTCACCTGTGATCATTGCAATAACCTCCTCTGGCACTTCTATCCCCCTGGGAGGGGTGGCACACAGCGCCCCCTGAAAATGTAAGCCAGTCTCTGCACACCCCCTCGAGTGAGTGCCCATCTCTCTTGAGAAATCAGAGTCCCAAGAGTAGTCTATGATGGCCTGCCATGAGCTATACCTGCTGACTCTCCCCAGCCTCATCCTCCACGCCGGCCACGCTGGCCTTGCTGGTGCTAAGGCTCACCCTCATCAGGACTGTTGCCCCTGCCCCTCTCTGCATGTGATACCCCCAGTGCACACATGCCTCTCTCCCCAACTTCCCTCAGATCTCTGCTCCAGGGTCACCTTGCCCCCGAGCCTCTGCCTTAGAGCAGCCCCCTCCCTGCTGTATCATGCCCCACAGCACCTTTTACTCTTAGACACATTGCATCATGGTCAGATGTCTCCTCTCACTAGATTGTAAGTTTTGTGGGGACTGAGCCTGCTTGGTTCACTGCGATGCCCCCAAAATAACTTTTGGGTGATTTGAATGACTAGTGACCGAGGGAAGGGGGAAGCCCCTCAGGCCCAGGCAGGAGGACAGGAACAGACCCTCAAGGCACACAGAATCCCACCCAAAGCTTTCAGCACACAAGCTCTTGCTCACCCTCAGGAGGTCATAAAGGAGCTCTATCTCATTCTTGTCCCGGGGCTTAGGCTGGTCCCCCATAAATTGCATCAGAGCTGCAGGCAGGATGAGAAGCATGGTAAGCTGGGTTGGGGGCCTGGTTTTGGCTCATGCTGTCGCCAGACAGGGCTTTCCCTGTCATCTTATCCCTTGCTCCCAAAAATGCACGTGAGCCAGGCAGAGCAGAGCGGTCTCCGCTTTACCGATGAGGAAACAGGGCTCAGAGAGGTTCCGTAGGCACCTGAGGCTGCTTATAGCACATAACCATCTGGACACAGCACTGCCTTCCTGCCCAGACTCCACGCAACCCACCACCCCTTGGGAGTGAGTAGAAATAGGTGAGAACTATGGGGATTCAGTAACCACCAGTGACTGAGTTGACAAGGACAGAAGGCGACCTGGCGCCTAGGTCCGAGGCACCACAGACATGGGGACCCAGGATGCTATGGTCACTCACCCTGGAAACTTTCCACAGCCTGCCTGTTTGTGTCCTCATCACTGAGGCTGTTGAGCGATTCTCGTATGGGAGCCTGTGGCCAAAGAGACTGGGTTGTGGGTCTGGAGTCCATGGGAGCCAAAGGGCAGGTCCACTGGCCCGACTCTTCCCCACCTGTCTCCCTCACCTTGCTGTACTGCACCAGGCTGGCCATGGCCTGCTCCTTAGCATCTCCACCGGTGTGGTCCAGCCTGAGGGGGCAGAAGGAAGGACAGCCCTGCTTGCTTGGCCCTCCCGCCCCCATCACAGGTTGTGTAGGGAGGGTGCTAAGAGCACTGGCCTGGTGGCTCCGAGCAGGGAGGCCCACTTCAGGGAGGCCGAGGATGGGCGGGCAGAAGGGTGGGCCCAGGGCACTCACAAGGTCTGGGGCTTCCGGAAGTGGTACAGGGCAAATTCCTGCATGGTGTAGTGGCGGGAGTCCATGGACAGAGAGATGGAGGCTACAGAGTCATTGCTGTGTGCCTGGCTCCGGGGGTGGGTATGGCACTGGGAGCACAGGAGACCTCATGCCACCCGAGGGCCACCGGCCTGTCCGGAGGCCCTGCCCAGCCCCCCGCCCAGCCCGAGCCAAGAGGAGCAGGCAGAGCAGCAGTGAGCACACCACCAGAAGCCAGGGAAGTCCAGAGGCCTTTATTGAGCATCTTCTAGGGCAGCACTTAATGAAGTGCTGCGAGGGGGCACAAAGGGCACACGGCCCAGCCCCTGCCCGCAGGGGGCTCACACTCTTGCTGGGGAGACAAGAAATCAGGAGAGGGCAGAGGGGCAGCATCAGACCAAGCGCTACCCGCCACGCAGCAGGTGGTTCTGGCCACGCAGGGGCAATCGAGCCCTTTCCGTCCTCGACTCCTAGTTAGGCTTCGCCTCCACCTTTCCCGTCTTCCTCACCTCTGCCCTCCTCCACTGAGCCAGCCCCGTCTCACTGTGCTGCAGCTGATTCTTGTGCCAGCCACTCCTCTCTGGTGAGAAGGAAAAGTCTGGGGCAGCAGCTGGCTGAACTATGTCGGCAGGGAAGAGTCCAGAACGGCCCCCGGTGGAGCCAAACTGCCAGCCTGGAAGGCATCCAAGGACAGCGCCTCACCCACCTGGCCTCTCTGCCCCTCCGAGGCTCTGCTATGTGCTGGCCCGCCCTGTGCCGGCTGCCCTGCTTGCCCCCAGGGATACCGGGCTCCAGCGTGGCCACTGGCAACAGCTTGATGAGGTCCCCACGGTGGAAGCTGAGGAGGCTGTGGTCATCGGTGATGTAGCTTCGCAGGGCGATGACGTAGCCGGAGTCCTGCAGGCAGGAGGGTGAGCAGGCAAGGGAGCCAGCCTGCCTGTGACCCCAGTCCTTCCGGCCCCACCTGCTTCCCCTGTTGGCCTCACTCCCCACCCAGCAGTCCAGAGTTCCAGGAATCCGGCCTGAAGGCCTAGCCCCACCCCGGGCTGCTTGAAGGAGCTTGGCTGACAGCTCTGGGACCAGCCAGACCAGACACAGCACGGGTCGAGGCCCCCCTACCCGGCCCGGGTCCCTTAGCCCAGCTGCCCGCCAGCCCCCTGCCCAGCCTACACTTGCCTTCTTGAGCTCACTCAGGAACAGCTCAATCATGGCCTTGATGGCACTCGCCCGGGCCGTGTGCAACACCAGCTGCTCACTCTTCAGTGACAGCTCCAGGGTGGAGATGCCCGGGCACTCCACGCCCAGCACCTCAGCAAAGCTGTGCACAGGCGGAGGCATGAGCTAAGAGCCGGCTCGCCCCTGCCAGCCCCCGGGCCAGCCCCCAACCCCGGCCCAGCCCCCGGGCCAGGTTCACCTGTATGAACACAGAGTCTTCAGCTGGTTCTTCGGGTGGAAGCTGGAGCCTTTGGTCACCTTGAGCAGTCTCAGTCCCCGGTGGGACACGCCCAGCAGCTGCACATCATTGCTGTCGCCCTGCCCGGAGGGAAGGTGGCTGGGTCACAAACAGGCTCCTGGTCCCCACCACCATCCAAGACGCCCCGGGGCTACTCAGGGCCCATGCTGCTCTTTGTCCTTCCGTTGGGGCCCACCCCAGCCCCGGCTCTCATCCCTGCCACAAAGGCCCATGCTGAGCGTGCTGGGATCCAGACTGGGGTGCTGGCGTCCCCAGCCCTACATCCAGCCTCACTGACCGAGACAGGGAAAATTCGGGAGAAATAATTGGCCCAGTTGTCCCTAGCGGCCACCACGATACGCTTCTTGACACTGTCCTCGGTGGTGTTGAGCGAGTCCAGACCCACCTCCAGGTCTCCTGTGGGCAGGAATGACCCCAGACTGTCCTCGGGCTCCCTCAAAGGGGGGACCCCAGAGTTTTCCCCCTCCTTCCAGACAGACCTAGTCCCATCACTTAGGCCCCTGATTCCCGGGTCCCTGGACCCTACCCAGCAGCTCTTTCATTTTGCTCCGCTCATCCTGGGAGATCCGGATGCAGGACTCGGCAAAGGTGTCCCTCAGGATCTGGGGGCAGAGCCAAGAGGTCACCACCAGATCCCGGTGCCAGAGCCCACCACGGAAGCAGCCACACACGGAGGAAAAGCTGGAGAGCCTCATGGGCACGGGTGGAGGAGGGAGGGATGTGGGGCCTCTGAGCCCAGGGCCGCCCCCCCGGCCTCCCGCTCGCCTCCCTCAATCACCCGCACTAGCGGGTTACTGCTGCTCCGTCAGCTGAGATGAATTTCCTGAAGGAACAGAACATGGCGGGGGAGGAGGGGAGACTGATGGAATTTGGGGGAAGAGGCAGGGTTCTGGGAGCATCCAGGGGTGGCACAGGAACAAGCATCAGGGAGCATCTGCTGTGTGCCAGGGCCTGTGTTGGGGACCATATACACTTTATTTTGAATCCTCACTGCAGGCCAATAATGGTCCTTACTCTCAGGGATGTGGTGAGGATGAAGTAAATGAAGGCAGGGCTTGAAACACAGCCCATGCCCTCTAAGTGCTGGCTGCCTTCATGCGTCTTGCACTGGTGGTGACCTGGCCCAGGTGTGGGCGCAGTCCGTCTGCCCATGGCGCAGGTGGCCCGGGCTCTCACCTGCTCACAGAGGAGGCTGAGGCAGTAGGGGTGGCTGAAGTTCTCCCGGGGGTAGAACACCTGCAGGAGAGCAGGGGCGAGGAGAACAGATGGGAATGGCCCCCCCACCCCTACCTCCCAGCCCACCTCTGCCTCCGAGACCTGGAAGGAAAACCAGATCTGAGGAGGTAGGTCGTGGGGAGGCAGCCCCCAGTGTTTGTGTATGGGGAAATCCTGGGGTCCCAGCACAGCCTGCCACCCCTCCCCAGCCCAGAGAGAGGCCTGGCTGCGGCCCCGGCCTTGTGCCCACCTCCTTGCGTAGGAACAACCTCCAGGGTGGGTTGACGTAGGAGAAGCACACACTGCCGGAGGGCACGAGCAGCTGGGTGGAGACTCCCTGGTCCTCCATGGGCTCCATCCAGCCTGGCAGAGGGAGGGGCCAAAGAGCTTCAGGTGAGGAGCTGCCAGAGCCAGAATGAAGGGGACATGGAGATAAAAGACTGTGCCCTCCCTCGGGACCTGCGAGGGCTCAGCCTGCTCAACCTTTGCTGCCTCCCTCCTGCCCAAATCCCGTCTCCGGCCTCCATTTCCAGCCCTCAGACTTTCCCTGCTGTCCCTGACCATGTCAGCAGGGACACTAAGTTCCTGATGGAGCTGCCAGGATGCACCGAGGACAATACCCCAAGACAGTCCCTCAGTGCCACAAGGGCCCCAGAGGTACCTGTGCCCTGCCCTGGATGGGAACGCGGAAGCTGGGGCTCCTCGCCCATGGCTCCAAAGTCCAGAGCCCTGAGTGCCTGAGCGGCTGACCTCACAGCCTTGAGCACTGAGAGGCTTCTGGGAACCTTGCCCTGCCCCAACGAAGCCCACCACAGAAGGACAGAAGGTTCCTTACCGCGGGGCCCAGCTGAAGGGGTCCCTGGTTCCTCAGGCAGAGGCAGCGGGGGCGCTGGTGGAGGTGAGGGTGCCTGGGCAGCAGGCGGAGTCTGGCTCTCCTTGATGGAGCTGGAGGGCCCAAGCTGTGGTGGGACCTTGGGTCGAGGGGCCACAGCTGGTGGGGGGCCCTTCCCTGGGCTGGGCGATGGCATCTGGAGAGGCACAAAGAATGTACACAGCTGGGTCTAGGGGTAAGGCCAAATTTACCCCAGAGAGCCTTGGACTCCTGAGGTGAGAAGCCATGTCCTGGACGGGATGGGGCCTCACCGACATGGATGCGTGGGCACCGCTGATCCCCAACTTAGCCAGAGCCTCATCCTTAGGGTTGTTTTTCTTCAGGAAACTTTTCGGGGGCTTCCTGAGAGAAGGAAGAGGTCCTAAGCCCACCGGGTGACTCCCTGGGGATTGGGCAGCCCTGGTCGCCCCGGAGGCCCACCTGGATGGCTGCACGGGCATAGGCACGGGGCCCGGGCGACTCTGGTACATGCGGATGATGTTGCGAATCTCCCTGCTTGGCTCTGCCCGCTGTTGGGGGGCTGGCTTAGGGTGACCACCAGGCCCCACCCCTGGGGCCGCTGGCTCAGCCTCAGCCTCTTGTGCAGCTTTGACTCTACCTTGTGTCAGTGGCTTCTTCACTATGGGAGGAGGTGGGGGGGATGGCACTGACCAGGAGGAGAGGAAACATGTGAGACCCTGCACGGACCCACAGGGCCAGGGCCCCCTTGCCCCCCGTGTCCCCACCACCTGCTCTTGGTTTCTCCTCCTGCTCCTGCTCCTGCTCCTGCTCCTGCTCCTGCTCCTGGGGGATCTGTACCTTGGGTGGAGGCTTCACTGTCTTCACCTTGATCTGCTGCTGCCCTGTAAGTGCCCCAGGTGACCTGATTATTCTCCGTGGCATGCCCAGCAGGCTCCTGGACAGGCTGGCCACCCCAAGCACCCTCACCCATCTTCTGGAAATAGTCCTGTTTCTGCTGGAAGCTCCTGGGCCGCTGGGACTTCTCTCGGGCCTCCTGTGAGGTCTCCTGTAGGCAGGAAGGGGAAGTGAAGGAGCAGCCCTGCCAGCCAAGTTGCCCCTCTCCCAGCACCGCCCCCCCCGCCCCATCCTTGTGGGGTCTCCCCACCACACAGCCCTGCCACCTGCCTGGCCTCGGCTCCTCCCCCTCAGGCACCCACCGATTTCAGCTCTTGCTCTGGCTCCCCGCGTGGGGCCAGGGGCTTCTTGGGCTTGGGGGCGACGGCTGGGGGTGAGCTCGGCGAGGCAGCTCCGGGGGCCCGGGCCAGAGGCTGAGCCTGGTGTTGGCGCTGCTGTGTCTGCTGCTCCAGCGACAAAGTCATGGCCTGGGCGGTCATCTGCTGGGCCTGGGGGGGGGGAGGGGCAGCGGGCCCGGTAAGAGCAGCTCCGGCTCTGCCCCGCAGACCTGGCCCCGCGAGGCCCTCTGAGGGCCCTGCCCACCCTCACCAGGATCAGCGCCTGCTGGTTGATGAAGTTCTGCTGCTGGGTCACCAGCTGCCTCGGGTCCACGCTGGGAAGCAGGGGCTGCGGCGGTGGCGGCGGCACCACCATGGCTGCAAGTGGCATACAAGTGCCCAGCTGGCACGTGGTCCTCTGCCCACTGCGCCCTCTGGGCCCCGGGGAGGACCTCCCTTCCTCCAGTTCCTACCTGGGAAGGGAGCCGCCACCCGGCCTTACCTGGCATGGCAGGGACTGCGCCCATCGCTGGCATCATGGGCACGGGGGCAGGCATCATGGCTGGCTGGTATCCGGGCATCTGCATCATCCCTGGGTAAACTGAGGGGACAGGGCCCCCCCGGGGTTGATCCTTATCTGGGCCCACAGAGCCCCCCCTCCCTCCAGCCCCAGGCAACAAGAAGAGGATGGGCCCCCAAGGTGCTGGCTGGAGCTCTGACCCCAGTTGCCTGGGGGTCCCAGGCCGTGCTTGCCCAGGCTGCTGGGCTGGGGAGGCCCTGGATGGATGCTCGGCCCTGCGCTCACCCATGGGGTAGCTGCCTTGCTGCATGGGCCCAATGGCGCCCCCTCCCTTCATGCGGCTGCTCAGAGCCCAGCCTTGCTCCAGATCCTGTAGGGACAAAAGGCCACAGGCCACAGGGTCAGAACTGGAGCCCTGGGAGAGATGGGAGAGGCACTGGAGGCCCCGGTGGGGTAGGGGCAGGGATGGGGTTGGGTGTGTGTGCAGAACACTCACACTGTGGCCCGGGGAGAGGACTGGCTGGAAGAGGTGGTCCAGGAAGCCATCCAGGTTCTCTGAGGTCCGAGACTCCCCTGTGGGGCCAGAGGAGGGTGTCACCCTGGGGTGTGGGGCACCCTGCACCCCCATTCGCATTGCACTGCCAGCCTCACTGTGCCCATTCTGGCCTTACCTGACTGGCTCCTGCTGGGTAGTGCTGGGGCTGGCCCCGGGGGTGGACCTGGGGGCAATGAAGGGGCCTGGATGCCAGGGGCAGGGGGGATGTCCTCAGCTCTGCAGGAGACAATGGGCCCAGCTTAAGGGGGTGCCTTGGATAGGGGCGGTGTCCAGGCTAAGACAAGGAATAGAAGCTGCTGTGGGGGGTCATCCCCATGGGGTGGGAGATGAGGTATGTGTGGGGGGCTGCTGGGCCTGCAGCAGGTCCTGTGAACCCCGGGGTGTGATAGGGTGGCTGGGGGGGTCACCTATGACAGAACAGAGACAGGAACAGGCTGGGACAGGGGTGCTGGGGTGGCACCTACAAGCCACGGGAGGCAATGGGGTAGCTGTGGGGACTGACTGGGTCCCCCAGGTCCTCAGTCTGGCCGATGAGGTCCAGCACAAAGTCACAGCCCACCAAATCCTGCCAGGAGTCCCCGGAGTGCAGTGACACGGACCAGCCACGCGGGGGCAGCTCCAGGCCTCTGGGAGGGACAGAGGGGCGCCATAGGGAGTGATCAGCCAGGAGGACGACCACCCCGAGGGTCCCCAAGGGGAGGCGGCTGAGGAAGGCAGAACCTGGGTGAGGAACTGGTTTCCTCAGACAGCTCTCCTTTATTCGCACCTCATGACCTTCTGCTTCCGCATCGGCTCTGATGCACTCATTTATTTATTGACCTGTTTCATTAGAATCTGGACCGCAGATACAACCTCTACTCTTGCTCCCTAGCTTGAACCTACCGTCTGGCTCCTGCCCGCTTACCCCTGCGTGCCTCGCCCCCCGCCAACGCCCTCGGGGAGCAGGCTTTGGCCCTGGGTTTTCAGGAGGCCCCCCCCAGGCAGGAGAGTGGGCGGGGAGGGTGAGGAAGGGACGGGGTCTGTGTTGGCTGCTCCCCATCCCTGTACCTGCTCTGCAGAATCCACCCGGCGAATTGCTCCCCCGTGGTCCAGGACTCCACCTCGGCTGAGTAGCATTCCCCTGTAGGGACAAGGGGCGGGGACCGGAGTGAGGGGCAGCAGGTCCTTCCTGACGGGAAGGGGCTGCTGTCCCCATGGGGGTTCCAGAAGCAGGACAGGACCCTGTGATCAGGGTCACGGGGGGGGCAGCTAGAGGGCTGAGGCAGGAAGGGGGTCCAGGGAGGGTGAGAAGGCAGGGCTGGCCCCACTGTGGGCCTGGGGAGGCCTGAGCAGAAGGTGAGCATCACCAGTGAAGGTAAAGATGTCCAGAGCCATGCGGCCCTGCCGCCGTCCGGCGGTCCACTCGAGCTGGGTGGGGGGGTGGGCCCGGGCCATCTCAGAGGCCAGATGCGTCTGCTCCAGGGCCCCCAGCAGCTTGTGCTGACACAGCGCTGCCATGCCTCTGGGGGCCCGGTCGGACACAAATCTGCAGGGACAGCACAGGGCTGCTGTGGGGGTGGGCAGTCCACCAATCCCACTCACCGGGCCCCGCAAGGCAGGCCCCTTACTTCAGCAGTGGCTTCTGTAGGGTGGGCATGGGGGGAAAGGCGCTGAGCAGGATGGCCATGAGGGCCCAGCTGCGCTGGCTCTGCTGCTCATCCGGGTTGTGCCAGATCTGGGCCACGAGCTGGCTGAAGAGCTCGTCCCGCAGCCCTGGCCGGCGCTGGCCCTGTCGCACCAGGTATTCGCCCATGCTCTGCTCCTGCCAGGGGGGCAGGGACCCATCCCCCAGGAGCCGCAGCAGCTGTAGACAGGGAGCAAGGCGAAGGCAGGACATGCAGGGCTCCCCTGGTGCTCAGCCAGCACCCAGGAGCCAGGGTCCCCCCCATCCCCTCCCCGATGCGTCACTCACCACTTTGTTGATATCCAGGGCATGCTGAGGGTTCTCACCATCCAGCCGGGTCAGGGGCTTGGCCAGCAGCTGCCCAGGGCTGGGCAGGGCTGGCTCCTGCAAGGAGGGGGGGGGGTGACAGCGCCTGAGCAGGTGCTGGTCTGTGCTGACCTGCTGGAAACAGCCCCAGCGGAGCCCACGGGAGCACGCGCCCTGGGAGACGGAGAGGGGCTGGCGAGGAAAACCACCTTAGAAATGCATCTCAGTGGCTCTTTCTGATTAGAAAATTGATGTCCACGCATGCAGAAAACTCAGAAAACATGGAAAAGGATAAAGAATAAAAAACCCATTACCATTTCCCTGCCAGTCATGACCACAGTGGACATTTTAGCTTCTCTTTCCAGTCTTGCTTTTTTTTTTTCTCTCAAGATTTTTTCTATTTATTTGACAGAGAGAGAAAGAGAGCGCAAGCAGGGGGAGCAGCAGAGGGAGAGGGAGAAACAGACTGCCCGCTGAGCAGGGAGCCCGATGCGGGGCTTGATCCCAGGATCCCGGGACCATGACCTGAGCCAAAGGCAGAGGCTTCACCACCTGAGCCTCCCAGGCGCCCCTCCGGTCTCACTTTCTACGCACAGATACCTACATTGCCCTCCCACACCTATTGTTGTTTTTAACAAAACTGGGATCCTACTCTATGTCCAGTTTGGAATCCTGCTTTTGTATCCAACAGTGCAGGCTGGACGTTTGCCTTATTGTTACACACATGCTAATGACATGACTTCAACGGCAGGACGATGCCGCAGGGGTAACAAAGTTGTGGCATCACGGGTCTAAGTTCCTCTCGAGAGTGAGACGTTTGGCTTCAGGGGATATTCTCCAAGCAGTGTGGCTGCACCCATCACCCCCGTGATAGGAGAGGATGGGTGGAGTGGGAAGAAGGAACAGGCCTAGCTTCTGCCTGGCAGGGCTAAAATCTGGGGAGCCGTGGAGGTCCGCCAGGGAGAGCCGAGGTCTGGGGGCCCACCTGAAAGTTAGTGGAGATGAAGCTGGAGAACGGGAACTGGTCGATGTCTGGTGGAAGGGTCAGGCTGGTCCGGGCAGGAACTTCAGGGGGCATGGACTCGGTGATGCTCCCAACCAAGGCATGGTGATGGCCTGGGGAACGTGCCAAGAGGCAGCCCAGAAAGGCCGAGGTAAGGCAGCTGGCTGTGGACCGCCTCTACCCGTCATCACCCGCCCCCAGCCCTGGGGCAGAGAGAGCCCGGGGGAGCCCAGAGCATCATAGGGAGGGACCGCGGGGACAGACTGATTGCAGAGCAGAGAGACTGCAGGAGCGAGGGATCGTGGTAAGAGGGACACCAACCAGAACCCACCTTCTGCTGTCTTTAACATGACGGCCACCTCAGCCGGGATCTCCAAGCGCCCCAGCTCCTGGCAGAGAGGAGCGATCGACAAAGTACTAAAGGAGGGGTACAGGGACCCAGTGTCCCTCCTCACCCCCAGGACCATAAACTTCTCCAAAGACCAAGGATTCTGATCCTGGACACAAATAGGACCCCAGGAGCCCTCAGAGGGAGACCGAGGGTGGCCCAGGCCTCGTCTTGGGGGGCCCAAGGGATGCACACCCAGGACCCCACACTCGTCCGCAAGCCATGCCAGTTTCAGGAGGCTCATAACCCAGTGGACACCCTCGAGTTTCCAGGCCACCTACCATGCTTGGCACTGTCTTGGAGGCTGGGCCACTGTGCCAGTCACACCGATGCCCAACCTGCTGAGGGAGATGCGAGAGGAGCTGGTGCCCCGGTGAGGGGTCTCCGTGAACCTCCTGGCAGATCCTCCCCACCTCAGCAGTTCAGCTGCCCCCTCCGGCCCCCAGTGGAGAAATTAGCCCAGACCCAGAGGGGCCGGCTGCCTGCCGCCAGCCCTCTGGAGCCCTCACTGGCCGCTGCTGCCCGTCTGCTGGGGCACTGGGGAGGAGGTAGGAAGAAATGGTGCCAGGGGACAAAGTCCAGCCAGGGAGGGGCCACAGAGAGAAGCAGTATGTGGGCGCTGACCTTTGAGCGGCTTTATGGCCCCCACATTGGAGTCATCAGGCAAAAGAGGGAAGCAGGTCGGCCTTGAGGAAGGTCTGGAGAGGATGGGAAGGCACCCCAGGCAGGCAGGGGAGACTGAGACTCTGGAGGGTGGGCAGGGATGAAGGAAGTGACCTCCCGGAGGTCCCAGCCTCCCCTGGCCAGGCAGTGGGAAATGGGAAGAGCTGGGCCAGCCGTGGTCTCTGAGCCCTCGATCCTCGTGTACTTGGGCCAGGAGTGGACTTGGCTGCGGTCCGGCCAACTTGGCCAGCAAGGCTGCCTGACTTCTCTGCCCTGAGCAGCAGCCTCACCCAGATACCTGCAATCTCTGTCGCCTCCGGAGCAGGGGCCGGGCCACCAGCAGGACGCTGTTCAGCTGTCCCAGAGCTGCCCGCCGCCGTTGGTTCCGCTTCCTGGAGGCCGGGAAGGGGGTTGGGGAGGAGTTCAAGCTTAGACCCGGTACCCGAACCCTCCAAGCCGAGACATGAATGTAGACACGGACCCCAGGCTGACGACCCCTAGGTGCTTAACAGAAGCCACAGGGAATGGACAGGACAGCTTGAAAGAACAAGTACATTGAGAAGGTGTTCGGTACTGGGGATTACGGTCTCAGGTGGCAGAGCCGACCGCCGGGCTCATTTCCCACCCAGTCGGGCAGTGTGGTCGTGGGTAAGTCCCTTCCTCTTGGTTTTATTGTCCTCATCTGCAAAGTGAGGATCCGTGTAATCCCTGCCCCGCCACAAGATGAAGGCAATCAACTGACATGTTGAGAAGTGTCTGGCGTATTTTTATTTAAGAAGCAAAACTTCTAAAAATGAAAAAATGTTATCACTGGAAATCTAATAAGAGATCATAGAAGAGATCATGTCTTTGAAAACTGTCCAGATATAAGAAAGACGAGACTCCTCAGGGAAGGGGTCCTGAGCAGGATTAAAATTAAAAAATAAGTGTATAGCTTTGAGGTGGCCGGCTGGCTCCGTTGGTAGAGCATCTCGGGGTCGTGAGTTCAAGCCCCAAGTTGGGGGTAGAGTTTACTTAAAAAAAAAATAAATGTACAGCTTTTGTGCAAAAGGACACCATCAAGAGTGTCAAAAGACAACCCATGGAATGGGAGAACATTTGCAAATCACGTATTTGATAAGAGTTTGATATCCAAGATGTATAAAGAACTTCCACAACTCAACAATAAGACAAACTATACAAACAAAAGGCAGACTGAGGACTTGACATCTCTCCAAGAAGCTACACAACTGGCCAAGAAACATATGAGAAGATGCTCAACCTCGTTAGTCATTAGAGAAATGCAAATCAAAGCCACAATGAGGTACTTCTTCGTGCCCACTAGGATGGCTATCATTTAAAAAGTGGAAAATAAGGGCGCCGGGGTGGCTCAGCGGGTTAAGCATCTGCCTTCAGCTCAGGTCATGATCCCAGGGTCCTGGGATTGAGCCCCACATTGGGCTCCCTGCTCGGCAGGAAGCCTGCTTCTCCCTCTCCCACTCCCCCTGCTTGTGTGCGCACATACTCTCTCTCAAATGAAGAAATCTTTTTTTTTTTTTAAGTGGAAAATAAGTACCAGCAATGCTGTAGAGAAATTGGAAAACTGACACGTGCTGGTGGGAGTGTAACTCCTCAAAAAACCAAACACAGAATTACCATATGACCCAGCGACTCCACTCCTAGGTAAAGACCCGAAAGAACTGGAAGCAGAGAGTTGAACAGACATACTGGCACACTCATGTTCCCAGCAGCCTTATTCACGAGCACCAGAAAGTGGAAACAGTCCAAATGACCGCTGACGGATGAGTGGAGACACAAGGTGTGGTCCGTGCACCCAGGGGCAAAGAGAAGTGAAGTCTTGCCACCTTTTACTATATGGATGGACCTCGTGAACATTCCACTTAGTGCAGCGAGCCAGATGTAAAAGGAAATATTGTACGAGCCAATTTACATGGAATACCCGGAATAGGCAAATTCATAGGGACAGACAGTGGACGAGAGGTTCCTGGGGGCTGGAGGAAAGGCGAGCAGGGAATGATTGCGTGAGGGATCCAGTGTTTCTGCTGGTGATGACATTTTGGAAATAGAGCAGGGTGATGAGTGCTCTGTCTCAGAAGGCTCCCCTGGGGTCCATGGCACTGTCCTTACTTTGTTCTTAGCCCTTTACCACCCCCTTGGGGGTGACTGGTGGCTGGTTTACTGTCTGCACCTGACTCCCCAGTGCACCTGGGAGGCACCACCTCTGCCTCCATCCCGGCGTCACCAGCGCTGGGCCCAGGGTGATGGAGAAGGTCAAGCCCACAGCTATTGGGTGAAGGAGCACAGACATTCCCATCAAGCTGTGAAGGTGAACCGGCATTAATTACATGAGAAGGGGAAGGAAGTGCTATAGGACCAAGAAGTCCAAAGAGCCTGGACTATAAAAATCTGGCCTGGAGGCTGGAGAGATGGGCAGGGCCTCACACAGCCTGATAAAAGATTATTCTTGGGGCAGAGTGGACAGACTAGAAAACACTCAGGTTCAGGTGGCCTGAGCAGAGAGTGAGCTTCTTGTCACTCAGGGTGTTCAAGCAGAGGTTGCCTGGGGATGCTGACAGGATGACCCCCGGGGCAGGTAGATTTCCTTGAGGCCCTACCCTTCCCACACCCTGCCCCAGCACCTGGAGGAGGCCCCTAGTCTCATGCCACCCCCTGCAGACCCGGCCTGGAGCCCTCGCACGTGCGCCTGCATCCGTGGCAGGAGTAGACCGCCGAGGCGCTGGCGGGAGATGCAGGTGTGCAGGCTGACGTGCAGGCCGAGCAGGGCCTGGGAGCGTCGCCGGGTCCAGTGCTTCTCCAGCTGCTGCCAGCCCGGCTCCCGCAGCAGGACCTGGGGGCAGAGGTGAGGGTGCCCGGGCTGGGGGCGCCGAGGCCCACCTTGCTCTTCTCCTCAGGCCTCAGCCTCCTCCCTTCCGGCAGGATAGCCGATTCTTGTGGGGAGCCCGGGACACCTGCCTCCCAGGCCCACGTCATCGCTTCCCCACCCAGAAGGAACCCCCCCCCCCATTCCTGAGTTTGTCCCGGAATGCTCCTCTCCCTTCCCAGCCACACCTGCCTCTCCACACACACACACACACACACACACACACACACACACACACCTGGGTAGCCCCGAGGTGGCAGAGGGGTGACTCGGCCCCCAGAACCTTACTCAGGATGGCACCACACCTCTTACGGTCAGAGGTCTCTCCCCGCGCCTCTGTGTCCAGGGCCCAGAACCTACCCCGGGGAGGGAGAAGCTGAGGTGTCAGAACAAGCACAGAGAGAACCTCCCTCCACGCCTGTTTGCTCCCCCCCCGCCCCTAAGTCATTCAACAACGACTTGCAGCGCACCTACTATGTGCCTGGCACCCAGCAGAGTTTTGCTGAGTGGCGGAGGGGCAGGTAGAGGCGTGGGGGGGAGCACGGATAGTGAATAGGGAAGGAGAGGGACGGAGGGAGAGGAGAGAGAGCAGTGAAAGGAGGCGGGCTGGGGGCCAGGCCTAGGGTCCCAAGGAAAGTGGGTCCACCTCCGCCCTGAGGAACCCTGGGTCTGCCAGCCACTCTGGGGGGCTGTCCTTGTGGGTCCCGGCCCGAGGTGCCCGGGCCCTCGGCTGCCTCCATCCTGGGACACTACCTGGCCAGGAAGGCCTGGAAGGGCAGGCGCACAGGGAGGTTGGCACTGCGGGTACACAATGCCTCCAGGATGTCAGCCTGGCGCAGCTGCTCGGCCACGTGTCCCACATCAAAGACGCCCGGAAGCTGTGGCCACCAAACAGAGCCAGTGAGAGCTGGAGTTGGGGGGGTGCTGCTGAGCAGGGCAGGGCAGGTGGATGGGAAGGCTCCAGGGCCAGGTGTGGTGGGTGGGGGGTGGGGGGGAGCTCACCTTTCCTGGGTTGGGGTTGAGGCACTGAATGAAATAGACATGGCTCCTGATGGGAGGAAGGGGGGTCATGTGGGCGCAGAGCAGCCCCCGAGGCCCTGGGGTCTCCTATGCGGGGGGGGGGGGGGGGGCACTGTTCTCACCTGCCCAGCCAGGCTAGGAGGTCCTCCAGGGAATGCTGGAAGCGAGAGGCCAGGGGGGGTTTGCCTGGCCCAGCCCTGGACTGGGACTCTGCTTCCTGGAACAGGCTGCCCAGAAGCTGTGGGGCAAGAGGAGGCTGAGCTGGCTCGCTTCCCAGGCCTGTCCATAGCCCGTCCCCGGGGAGCCAGGGTGGGCCAGGCCACAGCATCCAGACCCCGGAAGGCTCAGCCCATGGTCCAAGGGGCA
The DNA here is from genome assembly GCF_037043125.1 of Eumetopias jubatus. NCBI lineage: Eukaryota > Metazoa > Chordata > Mammalia > Carnivora > Otariidae > Eumetopias > Eumetopias jubatus. Next base: position 86,473,855 of record NW_028274816.1, read on the forward strand.
GGGGGACACAGTGTGGAGGGGTGGGGGGGCACCTGGAGCCGGCTCTGGGCAAGCATTTCCACCACGGCAGGGTCAAGATGATCCCGGTTTCTGTTTATACATTTGTGAACCTGCAAGAGACAATGTGGGGAATAGAGGGGGAGCCAAAGAGAGAAGACTGGGGTGGAGCCTGGTCCCTTTGTCACATAATCCCGCCTCTCCCCACTGGGCTAAATAAAGGGCCACCTTTGTCTCTTCAACTAATGGCTCTGGGAAAACTGGAAATCCCCCCCATGCAAATGAATGAAGTTGGACTCTTATCTTATATCAGATATAAAAATTAACCCAAAATGAATGGATCAAAGACCTAAATTTAAGGCCTGGAACTCTAAAACTCTTAGAAGAAAACGTAGGAATAAAGCTTCATGACAGTGGACTTGGCAATGATTTCCTGAATAGGACACCAAAAGCATAGGCAACAGAAGAAAAATTAAACTGGATTTCATCAAAATTAAAACTTTCGTGGGGCGCCTGGCTGGCTCAGGAACGCATGCGACTCTTGATCTCAGGGTCGTGAGTTCCAGCCTCACGTTGGGAGTAGAGATTACTTAAAAAAAAAAAAAAAAGTTTTCTTGGGGCGCCTGGGTGACTTAGTCTGTTAGGCGTCTGCCTTTGGCTCAGGTCATGATCTCGGGATCCTGGGATCGAGCCCTGCATTGGGCCCCCTACTCAGTGGGAAGCCTGTTTCTCTCCCTCTCCCTCTCTCTGTCCCTCCCCCCAGCTCATGCTCTCTCTCAAATAAATAAATAAAATCTTTAAAAAAAAGTTTTCTTTTGTGAGCTTCAATATAGTTTTGTGGTTTTCTTTATTCAATCTCCTTGTGTGTGTGGTTTTTTTTAGATGTGATTAGGGTTTTTCTGGGGGGCGGGGAACAGAGGTATAACTGATAAACCTTAGGTTTCTTCTTTGGGTAACTTCTGGGTGGTCTGTGTTTTCTTCTACAACCAAAACAGCTCACCTCCTCCAGGAAGCCTTACTGAACTTGCCCTACCTCAAACTAAGCATGTGGTCCTACCCTATACACCAGGCCCCCTGCCTTCAGCACTCCCCGGTAGGTGTGCTATCACCGTGAAACTCAGAAGGAGGAAAGGCGAGTCCCTTCAATGAGCACCTTTACGTGCCAGGCGCCTGCCTGACCACTTCCCCATTACTACATTTAATCCTCCCAACAGTGCTACAGGACTCCCATTCCCATTTTACAGGCAGGAAAATGTAGGCTCAGGAGGAGAAGCAGCCAGAGGTTATCAGAGTCGGGTTTGCACATCCCACACATATGCTCCTCCCCTCCTGGCCTTAAGGCTCCCAGGCTCATCTCCCTCTACCCCACGGGGCTCAGCCAGAACTCACTAAGTCACGCTAGGAACTGGGTAGGGCCAAGGGCATAGGCAGAAACATATGGTCAAGCCCTGGGAGGGGCCTCCCCTCACCTACGCCTCTTAGCTGTCAGGTGAGTCAGCTCTGCGGAGGGGACACCCGGGCCACATCACCCTCACTGATTCACCCAGGAGTCTGTCCCTGATTTACCCCAATACCTGGTAGGTGACAGGCCCAGCGTAATGCCTCACGGTGAAGATAGGAAGGGGCAGCTGGGGCTTGGCGTAGCAGGGGTGATTGCCGTGGTGATAGTGACACTTCTGGAGGAAGGTGTGGTCTGTGGCCTGATAAGAGGGATGAGCTTCCCTCAGGCCTTTGCACAAGATGTGCCCCTGCCCGGACCACGCATCCCTCCAGGGTCATCAATGAGTATTTGTGGAACGGGAGGACCAGGGCCCCGAGGCTTGCTCCCTACTAGTTGGAGGCCCGAGGGACCACCACAAGCCCTGCATGAGCCCTGCGCAGTGCGCACCACCCTGCCCCTTCCGCAGCAAGGACTTGAGGAACCCCAGAGAGGTCAGGATCACCCAGAGACAGGATTTGAACCCAAGCTGTGCTGAGAAGCTATGCACAGGGTTTCCGGCCCCCATCACCTGTGGCTGCTCTCGGAGGCCCTGCTGGCCCCTGGCGTGGCCACCAGGGCCCCCACTGCTTGGGGCTCACCTGGGTCAGCCATGTCTGGGCATCCAGGATACTCAGGAGGCTGTGGGGCTGGTCTATGAGGAGGTCCAGACAGGTGTCCCGCACAGGCTGGGGAACGGGCACCCAGGGCAGCAGCTCTCGGCGACAGGCCTCCTGGGACCAGCAGCATGGGGCCAGTTCCAGAGCACGCCCGCGTTCGTGGGGGAGCTCATTGGACCCAGAGCAGGGACGGCCCTCCCATTGTCCAGATGAGTAAGATGAGGCCCAGAAGGGCCGAGATGGCCCATAGTGGGGCAGGGCGGGACGAGGGGCTTTGGGGCCGAGCGGCTTTGGGGCCGAGCTCTCAGTTCAGCGCCCTCTGTTTCTCAGGGATGGCCCCTGCTCGGGAAGGCCTGGGTGCCACTGGCCACCGCCAGGCCCAGCGCCTCTCACCTGCTCCTGGGCCCGCAGCATCTGGCTGGAGAAGAGCTGCAGATGCTCGCTGGCGAGGTTACTGCACAGTTGTTCCAGGCCGTTCACCCGCAGGGCCTGGGGGCACCGGGGCAGCAAGGACATGGGCACCCACACGTGTCGGGGGCACGGGGCGGGGGCGGGGGGTTGCTGCACATTGCCCTCCCAGAACTCAGGGAGGAGTGGTGCCCTAGGGCTGATGCTGCAGCCCACAGGGTCAAGTCCAAAGGCCTCAGCCCACACCCCTCCCTCTGCCTCAGAACGACTGTGAGCCTTCAGGCCACGGGTCACAGCCATCCTGGGGTCTGGAAAGCGCCTCTTCTTATGACCCAGTAGCTTGCTGGCTATCGGAATCCCACATCCTCATAAGCAGGGCTCCAGGCCGCTGCCTCTGAGAAGCCCTCCAGCATTCTTCCTGTAGGGATTACAGGTTCCTTCCTCTGCGTCCCCCAGCATGTTACTCACAAGCCCAGCAGAGCCCGCACTCCATGCGGCTTTGTACAGAGAGCTTTGACATGCTCTAAAGCACACACACAGAGTGCACGTGCGCACGCACACACACACTTGCCACCGTCATCCCCTCCCCGCTCAGAGAGGATATACTTACCAGGGGCAGGCTGGGGAAGAGAGAGCAGGGGACAGTGAACAGTGCCCATCCGGGAACAAGGGGGCAGGCCACCTTCTCTTGCTCAGGCCCCCTCCTCCCTTCCCTGAGGAGGTGGGATCTTCTAGAAAGGGGTTGAAGAGCTTATGAAAACTCAGGGCCATTCAGGGGACTGTCCCCTTTCCTGTTCCTCTTGGGGCATGGGAGGGGAGGCTGTGGGCTGATCTAGCCTAGGGCCTCTGTCTTCCGCTGCCTTAGAGGCTTCTGTGAGGCTCTGTAAGGTCAAGCAGGACAGAACTCTCCAGAGGCGATGTCAGGGCTGGACAGAGCGGGGCAGAAAGTCTACCCCTGCGGAGTGTGCGCTGTCTCAGGGCTAGGCAGGCAAGCGCTCACGAGCGCCCCCCTCAGGCAGCGCTGACCCCAGACATGATCAGGGTGAGGTGGGCCACCCGTCCCAGGCCCTGCCCTATGGGGCGACCTCAAAGCCGTAGACGTCCACGACAGTGACGGTGTCCACGCTCTCTCCCTCCCCGGGAGCTGCCAGCTTCGCATTGCTCCTTGTCAGAAGCCAGGTGAAAAGCCGGGAATACAGGGCCTTGGCCAGGGCGTCCCTGTGGGCAGGGTGAGTGAGCCTGTGCCGTAGAGTGCCAGGCCCGGCCGCGGCTCCCTCCTGCCCCCAGGGCCACCTGGCATCAATGGCGCTTTCCACCGGCAGAGACCTGCAGACCCAGCCATACGGTGTCTCCTGGGGGGCGGAGAGGAGGTAGGTGCGCGTGGAACAACAGGCCCGAGGCCCATGTGGGTGGCCCCGCCCCCTGAGGAGCCCAGCACTCACCGTGACCCTCCTGGTGACAGCCCCCTGTAGGCGCTCAGGTGGCACCAGCAGCAGCAGGGCTGCCGTGTGGATCTCAGCCCAGCTGGACACGGCAGCCACCTCCCGGGACTCCCGCTGGACAGAGAAGGGAGGGGGCGGGGAGATCTCTGCTGGGGATCGGCCACATCCCAAAGCGGGGTGCAGAGGAGGCAGGGCCTCGCTGCCCCGGGGAGCTGCCCTGTTGCCCCAAGTTCGATCTCGGTGGGTGGGAGCCGACTCTGCAGCCCGGGGGCCCTGAGTTCGAGTCCTAATTATCTCTTCACTAGCTGGCCGCCTCTGGCAAGAGTCTTTCCCTCTCTGAGCCCCCACTGTCTCATTGATTTTTAAGCAGGCTCCATGCCCAGCGTGGAGCCCAATGCAGGGCTTGAGCTCATGACCCTGAGATCAAGACCTGAGCTGAGATCAAGAGTGAGACAGTTAACTGACTGAGCTGCCCTGGTGCCCCTCCACTGTCTCATTGTTCAAGGGGAAACAACAACCCTAAAGTTAGTTGTGGTGAGGACGGAATTAGGAAACATACAGAAAGTGATTCACACAGTGCCAGGGACATAATAGCTGCTCACTTAGTGCAGGTCTCCCCTGTAGGGGCGGTAGCTTAGCGGAACCTGCGCTGGCATAGATGATCCAGACCTGTTTTCTCACCTATATGACAAGAATCTGCCTGCTCTCCAGGGCCGCTGTGAGGCCCTGGGGTAGCCCAGGGCTTGGTAATCTACCTACAAGTGTTTGGTATCTTTGCCGCCCTGATTATGCAAACAAGCCACTGCTGATCCAGCGTCCACACCGGCCACAGCAGGGGCCCACCTCGGAAGAAGAGAAGCAAATGTTGCCCAGGTGCAGGATGGCGGCCAGCACAGCCCAGGCAGCGGTCACCTCCTCGGGGCCCATGACCTGCAGGGCCTTCCGCAGTCCTTCGAAGTCCCGGGCATCATCCTTGCCCTGGAGACTGCAGGCCTGGCCCTGCAGAGTACAACGGGGGTGAGGGGACAGGGCCCGGCCACCCAGAGCTCCCCTCTACTCTGGCCACTCCTCAGACCCCCGTGCCAAGACCTTTCCCTGGGCAAGCCCTGGCACCCGGCGCCGAGCAGGCCTTCCTTCCCCCACCTGGTTGAGGTAGTAGTAGGTCTCTGGTCCCTGTAAGGAGAACCGCTCCCGTTCCGCAGGGTCTAGCCCCGCCAGCAACTCGTAAAAAACATGGAAGCTCCGCTCAGCCTGGGCCTTGGGGGAGAAGGACTGGCTCAGGGGGAGCAGGGTCTGGTCCTGTGCCTCAGGGGAGCAAGGACAAGGCCTGGGAAAGGCAGGGATGGGGGGCTTAGCGACCACAACCCCCACAGTGGTCCCTCCCCCTTTCCCATTCTGGGAGCTAGAGAGAGGGGAGCCTCGGTGGGGGGGGGGAGGTCTTACCTGAAACACCACCCTTGAGGTCTCAAGCAGATAATGTGACACAGAGGCTCCCACGATGACCCCGCTGTGGGCACAGGAAAGTGGGTGGGGGTGCCTGCAACCTAGGGGCGCTGCTCAGAATGGGACACACTAGGGGCCGGACCCAAGGGCAGCAGCCTCGGGTTCCCAGTAAAGGGAACTGATCATGAGTGTCCCCTGTGCCCGTCAGGACCCCCGTCACTCACTGCTGCAGGCGGAGGCAGAAGACCTGGCCGAAGCGGCTGGCGTTGGCATTGAGGACTGTCTTGGCGTGGCCAAAGCTGCTGAGTATGAGCAGCACACCATCCAGCTGTTTGGGGGAGGAGCATTCAAGTACCCCTGCGATGGTGGTGGAATCCACTGATCAGCCATCCCAGCTGAGGACACGCTGTGCCTGGGGGTTGTGCTCTTCCACGGAGAAGGGCAGTCCCACCACACCTCACCCTGCCCCACGGCAGGCAAGGCCTGGGGCTGCCCCCAAGGAGAAGCCAGACGCCTGGAGACCACCCTCCGGGCCGAAAGGAGAAGAATGGTCCCTCTTGGATCCCCGGGAAAGGGCCAGCGGCTCCTCACTTGACATCTTCGGTCCCTTGCGTGTTCCTGCTCCAGGCTGCTTAGGAACTGCACGATCTTTTGGGCAGCTTCTGTCTTCCCTGAGCCACTGTGCCCACTGCAGGAGGGAGGGGCTGACAGGGTCTCCAGGAAGGGGCACATAGGACACCCCACAGAGCCCAGGAAGTGGGGTATGCCCGCCTGGAAGTGATACCCACCCCCCGCACCCCAGAAACATGGAGAGATAGACCCAGGGCATGGAGACCAAAGAGAAAGAAGTCTCCAAGATGCCACATTCCAGGGGCACGTGGATGACTTTAGCCAAGAGCACAGCCCTTACAAAGTCCAGCGCTGCTGCCCAGCAGTGGACCAGACAAGCAGCTTCAAATGCAGACACCGTGGCCCCTGCCTCCCAGTCCTCAGAGTGGCCTGTGGATTCCGCGGGGCACCACCACTCACCCGAGGAGAATGCATGTGCCCTGCCCAGTGCTCCGAGACCGGCTATAGGCCGATACCACGATGGCCAAGATGTGTCTGAGGGAGGAGAGAAGGAAGCAAATGAGGAGGTTACCAGAGATGGGCTTCTGGGCCCTCCCAGGTGTAGGCAGGACCCTCAGTCCCCAGGATCTCGGTCAGTGGGACGTGCTGGGGCTTAGCCACCCGGGGGGGGGGGTGGTGGTGGTGGTGGTGGTGGTGAGCAGAGGGCTGGTAGGGCTAAGTCACGTACGGGGTGGTGTTAGGGGCCTTCTTGGGGTGGTAGCTGGCCAGGACCTCAGCTGAGAAGAGAGGCAGGGGCCGGCGGGGGTTCGGAGAGAGCAGAAGAGGCCCTCCAAAGGTCTGGGGAAACACAGAGGAAGCAGGAGCTACAGACGGAGTGGGGCTCTGGTGCTCAGCCCCGCCCCGGGCCCCCACTCTGCAGGTCCCCAGCAAGGGTTCAGCACCCAGCCCAGGGAGGAGAGGGAAGGAGAACTTCTAGAAGTGCCAGAGGGCCCTCAGATCCCAGGGGACAGGGAATCCCAGCCCCTCAACCCTCCCCAGGTGCCCCCATACGTAGATTCGGCCCAGATGAAACCTCTTCTTGAGGCACTGCAGAACAGAGCTGTTACACACTGGTCTGTGGGGACAGCAGGAGAGCGGGGCAGGGAATCAGGGGCAGAAGGAGGTCCTGGGTTAGCACGGCCACTGGCTGTAGAGATACTTTGGGCAAAGTCATGCACCCTCTCTGAGCCCTAAGCATAACACAGGGTGCGGCTGCTAAGCGAGTTACCCACTCCATGGGGGCTGCAAGCACCACCAGGCCGCTGACCCGAGGGAAGCTTTGTGCCAGTTAGGGAAACAAGTCCCAGGCGGCGCGCCTGATTTTCACGCCTCACCTGCCTCTTCCAGCCAGACCTTTGGTTAAAAAGTACAATCCCTTCTAAGGATACAATTTATAAAAATGGAGGTAGGATGGGGCCCAGACAAGACAGATCTGGAACTGCCCCCTGCTCACCGCAGCCGAGCCAGGTCCTCCGTGTCTTCCAGGCCTTCCCCAAGGCTCCTGCCTTCAGCGCCCAGTAAGGGCGGCCCCTCCACGCCCAGCCCCAGGCTCAGCTCCAGGTTCTCCTCCGCCTCATCCTCTGGCTCCCACCGCTCCCTCGGGGACCCGCAGGGCCCGGGGCCTCTCTCCCACGGCAGACGGGTCTCCAAGGTGAGTCGGGGCAGCAGCGCGTCGGTGCCAAGCCCGGGGTCCTCGCGGGGTTCTGAGCTCTGAGCCCAGGGGACCAGAGCCTCTGCCCCCAAGGTCTCGGGCTCTGCTTCGCTTCTGGAGCCGCTCTCGTCGAGCGGGGGCTCGTCGTGGGGAGTAGGGCCGAGAAGAGAGCCTCGGCGGGGCCCGGCCACACTTTCTCCACTCGCCCCGCGCCCCTCACTGTCCCCCGAAGCTCCTGCACAAGGCCAAGCGTGCCCCTCCCCGGGTGAGGCGTATGTGGACGCTTCCTCTGAGCTCCGACTGCTCGACGCCCTCCCAGTCCTGTGGATCCTGGGGAACACGACCGCAAACTTGGGATCCGGAGTCGAGTCCTCATCCTCAGAAGGGTTTCCGGGAGCTGAGCTCTTCGCAAACTGTGGGGAGCTCGAGTCGCCGCTAGGGGGAGCCCTGGGCCGTCCCCCCCAGTCCCGCTTCGCCCGCCAGGCACAGCACTTGCCGGCGCCGCAGGCCGGGCCCGCGACCCCGCCCCGCCCCCCCCGCGGCCCCGCCCCCCGGCCCTCGCCGGCCGGCCGCCGCCGCTGCAGCCGCAGCCAGTGCAGGAGACCCAGGGCGCGCACCACGCGCAGGAGCCTCTCCTTAAGGCCCGCGCGGCGGGGAGCCGGAGCCGCGGCCTGGGGAGCCGGGCTTGGCGGGGCTTTCGCGCGGAGCCTGCGAAGCGCCACGAGGGCGGCCAGCGGCGCTGGGTTTCCGGGCTCGTCCTTCTGTCCAGCCCCAGATTCGTTCTCGCCCGCCGCCACTTGCACCTTCCCCACCATCTTTCCGACCTGGCGGCGCCGAGTCCCGGCAGCCGAGGCCGAGGCTCTTCCAGGCTCGTCGCCCTGCGGCTCAGCCTCCGGCCGCACCTCATTGTCTGAGTCCCGGGCCGGCCCGGGGTCCCCGGGAGCCCGCGAGCTCCGGGGTGCGCACATGGGGCTTCCCTCGAGGGGGGTGGAGGCCTTGGCTTTTTTGCCCGGCTCAGTCTCTTCGGCTTCAGTGGTCCGGCTCGCCGTTCCTGGGGCTGCCCTTGGGCCCCCTCCAGGCCTGGGCCCCTGCAGGCTCGACTCCGTGCCTGTCCCGGAATCCTCGCTCTCTCCCCGGGGTCCCACCCCCGACGACCCTTCCCGGCTCCGGGGCTCAGGGCTGTCCCCGCCGTCGCTGCTCAGACCGTCGCTGCTGGGGCACTCTCCGTGTTCCTGAGCTGGCTCCGACCCGGTTTGGGGGTCTCCCGAGCCCGTGTCCGTTTGCCCCGGCTTGGGCCGCAGCTCCGGGGCTCCACTGCTCTGGCTGTCGCTCTCCTGGGCCTAGCGGGCTTCGCTATCCTGGCAAGAGCTGCCCCCGTCTCCACCCGACGCGTCCCCGTCGAGGCACCGGGTCTCTCGGCAGCCGTGCCCAGCCGGGGGTCTCCGCCCTTTTCCTCTCTTCCTGCGGCGGCAGAGCTCGCCGGTCCTCCCTTCTCCGGGGAGACTCTCTTCCTCCAGGCGCCCGCTACGGCCGTCCCGGTGCTTAGACGCGGGCCCCCGACACTGCGCGCTGCCTGGACCCCGCTGGGCCTCCGGTGGCTGCCCAGCCCCTGGCCGTCTGCAGCAGCCGTTCTGCTCTGCGGTGGGCTTCCGGCGGCCACCAGGGGTCCCGTGGCTTCCCGAAGTGGCGGGCTCCAAGACTGGTCTGGCCCTGTGGGCCTTACCGCGACCCTGTCTGCGTTCCCGGCTAGGCGCGCCGTCTGCGCGGGCCAACCTGGACTCCTGCTCCTCAGAGGCCGGCCTCCCGGGTCCGTCCTGGCGCTGGGGCGCTCTGCCCTTGCTCCCGCCCATGGCGGGCTCAGTGAAGAGGGGCTTCCCGGCGTCTCTGTCCTCTCCGGAAGATCTGGCAGCCCCTGGCGCCCTCAGCCCTTGGCAGCGCCCACACCGGTTCTTGCCCTGGCGGGGCGTACAGGCTCAGTCTACCCCCCGGGGGCTCCAGCTTTACCCATGAACATTAATAATGCAGGTGGCTGCAGGTTCTGACCCCCTAGGCCAACAAAGGAAGGGAGGCCGCCCAAGAAAGAGGAGACGCTTCAGCAGCGGACAAAGGCTGAGGACAGGGCAACCGTGCTGCCTGGGAGTGGCTGCCCGCAAGGTCAGCCTGGCACCCCGCCAAACTGAGGACCCACATGCTCTGCTCCTGTCTCACTGCTTGCCCAGTGGAGGGGGGCTCCTTCAAAGAACCTGTCTGGACCACCATCCTGGGAGCTCTAAGGCTCACCCACTCCTTCCTTAGTTCTCTTGGACTCAATGTCAGTAAACAACTAACATTTCAGGGCTTATGTGCCGGGCACTGAACACTTCACTCTGGAGTCATTTAATTCTTTTTTTAAATATATTTTTAAAATTTTTATTTATTTGACAGAGAGACAGCGAGAGAGGGAACACAAGCAGGGGGAGTGGGAGAGGGAGAAGCAGGCTTCCCGCGGAGCAGGGAGCCCCACACGAGGCTTGACCCCGGGACCCTGGGATCTTGACCTGAGCTGAAGGCAGAGGCTTAATGACTGAGCCACCCAGCCGCCCTGGAGTCATTGAATTCTTGAAAGCGCACTAAGAGGTGGTACCCTAAGGATTCCCAGTTTATGGCCGATACAACTGAGGCACACAGCTGAGTGTCACAGGGAGTGTGAGAAATGAGATGCCAACCCAGGCAGTCTGGCTCCCAAGGCCCTCTGGAGCATAGGTGTGAGGGACTGTCACCAGCAGCAAGCTTGACTTGCTCCGGCTCATTACAATGTATCCTGCAAGCTCTTGGGCCAACAGCTCGGAGCTCCTCTCCAGGCTCTTGCCTCCTTGGTGCCCTCCTCCACTCCGGGTTGATCCAGGCCAGGTCTTGTAGCTCACTCAGTCCTGTGGGTGTGGCAAGCCTCAGGTCTCTTCCCAAGCAGCCTTACATTCAAATCTCCCCAAACCCTAGGAAAGGGGTAAGATCTACAGATGGGGAATCAGCTCAGGGGATAAGTGGCTTAAGGACACACAGCTAGTAGGTGAGGAACTGGGCACCAAACCCAGCTCCCTGGACCCTGAGTACCAGCTGTTATGCTCCGTGGAGCTTCTGCTGGGAACTGGCTTTGGAACCAGGCAGCCTTGGTTTCCAACCACCAGCCCCCCTCCCGCCAGCCCACCTCCTGGCTGTGTGACCTCCAGCAGCCTCCAGGGAACTCCCTGGACAAAGGACAAGAGCGGGGGAGAGGGGACCACCCCCCACCTCTCCACCAAGCCCAGCCCTCGCCTCTGGCTCCTACTTGCGGCACGCATTCCTTCACCTGCTTTGCCCCTCCATTCTGTGTGAGTCCTCCTCCGACCATGCTCCTTCCTCCCTCCCTCCGGGCCCTCCCACCAGCCACAGTAACTTTCACCTCCCTTGCTAGGGTGTTAACGTGCTGTGCGATTTTACAGACTCTCATTTAATCCTTACCACCCTCTGAGGTAGGCCCTATTATTATGCCCTGTTTTATAGATGAGTAAACTAAAGCACAAGGGTGACATCATCTACCCAAGGTCACACAGTGGGTTATAGGCAAAGCCAGTGTTTGAGGACTGGGTCTGCCTGCCTGACTTCCAAGTCTAAGTGAGCACCAAGTCTCCACCTGTCAATGCTGAAGACCCTCAGATCCGAGTCTCCAGATTACGTGTCCAGCTGCCTGTGGAACATCAGCAAGGGCCTTAGAGTCAGTGGTGACCTCTGCCACTTTCTCACCTTCTGGCAGAGGTCCTGTCAACTCAGCCTCTCAGTGTCTCCACCGTGCCGCTACCAGCACCTCTCCCGGGACGGAAGCTGCAGGGACCTCCAGCTCCTTTCTCCGTGCCGGCCCAGCTTCCATTAATCCACTTTCTAGACCACGCCAAACCCTTCCGCTTGTGCTCACCTATCAATAAAAATTGTTGATCTCACTCTCCCGATTAGGAGAAGGTTTTTTAGAACCAAAATAGGCAAGCCACCAACACTAGCTAGTATTTCATAGCACGGAGTACTTAAGGCAAAGCTCATCTTCAACGAGCGCGGATGTAAATCCATTTTCAGAGTCTGGGTATTTTCAGATGTGTGTGTGTGGTGGTGGTTGGCTTCTGTTCAGTCTGGTTAGCTGGGTCATTGCTGTGGCCCTGAGGCTCTCTCTGCCCTGGAGGTGCTTGGTGCTGCCATTTTCTTCTGCTTTCTTGGTGCTTGTGTTATTACCATGGTCTTCAATTCTTGGTTTCTTGGCAGGAAACTTCATGTCACTTGTCCATTTGTGTGAGTTAAGTTATCTAACTGGATAAAACAAGCAGTAAGTCCCTCTAAACTTAGGTGGTTTGAAAACCACACGAGTCCCCATAGCTGTGTGTGTGTGTGTGTGTGTGTGTGTGTGTGTGTGTGTGTGTGTGTGTCCAGCTTTCTGGGGTGTGATGTTCTCACTCCTTCCTTGGCACCCACTTTTGGTGCATAACCCTCTGACCTACAATACTGAGGACCCAGTGTCAACCCAAGGTATAAACAGCAGAGCTTAATTTCTTTTATGATAAAAATAAAGATCCTGTGCATCAAGCTGAAACATATTCTCCCTGACCCCATCAGGACCCCGTGAACCTTGGGGACTCCCGTGAACCTCACAACAGATCCCGAGGGGATACGGTTATCATTCCATTCCCCAGAAGAAAGCAGGACGCAGAGCAGGTGGGCAGTTTGCCTGAGGTCACACGAGTGGAACCTGCTGGGATTTAAATCACAGTGGTCTTTGGAAGCATACATTTCATAAAGAAACTTCCCTGCTTCAAGCCCCTTGGAGGCTTCCAGTGTCTCAGGATCAAGTCCAGGCTTTCCGACTCCCCTCCTGTCTGTAGCTTTGTGTTTTGATCTACCCAGCCTCCCTTCTCCATGACTTCTGGGACTGCTGTGTCCCTCTTCCCTTTGGGGAACTGTTCCTCTGCATTCCTTGTGGCTTTGGGGGCTCCTACCTCAGTGAGCACCACCGCCACTTCTAAGGAGAACATGGGGGGCTAGAGTGGCCCAAGTTACACAACCCAGAGACTCTTGAGCTGCACATGCTTGACTGGAGGGCGGTGGGGTATGATGCTCCCCCAGTGCATCCATCCTGGGCCCTGGACCTTGGCTCCTCCTCTGCCCTGTGTGCCGATCCAGGTCCTTCCAACAGGCCAAGTGGGCTCCTGTGCCACATAGCATTGCCCCCGCCCTCCAGGCTCCAGGGGCTCCAGGCCTGGCCCCGGCCACGTGGTGGTCTTGTTTTCAGCACACTTCCTGCCAACTCCCCTCCGCTCTTGGCCCGTTCCCGCAGCAAGCAGGCCGGTTCCTTGAGTGCTACCAGCCCCTCTATCTGTGCAGAACGGCCCACCTAGCCCACCGTGGTCATGTCCCTGTCCCAGCTTGGCGTCACCTCCCCTGGCGTCTCTCACAGGCCCCTGGATTGCCTGCATCCTCAGGCGTCCTGCCCTCGTTAGGGCGGTGAGCCCCACAGGGCAGGGACCACATTGTCTTGGCCGCCTCTGACCCCGTGTGCCCGGCATATAGTAGGTGCTCAACAAAGACAGGTGAATGAAGTAGAATCAAGTAGACTAAACTCCTGGTTTGTAAGGACCAGAACAGCAGTCTGATCTAGCCCCTCATCTGAGAGTAAGACCTTTCACCTCTGGGCACGGCCTCAGCAGCGGCTCACGGTCCTTCCCTGAAGTCTGGAAGAAGCCACCAGGTCTGAGATAACTGTGTCTTCCCTTTCTGACAGCAAGGAAAGGCCAAAGGGGACTCCCTTGGTCCCAACCCAGGGATGCAGTCATGCGGACACGTGATAACCGTTAACTCTTGCCATTCGTTCCCAAACACAGAGGTGTTAGTGTTCAGACACAACCAAGCACGGTTTGCTCTGACTCAAATGGCTTACAAAAGGGAGCCTCTGGACCACCGGCCTGGTCCAGCAACAGCACCCCAGGGGCAAAGGCAAGGGACCGGCTAACAATCATTTCCTTTTCCGCAGAAACTCTCTCCACAATTAAAAAGATTAGTCATTGGACCAGCTTGGTGAAGAGGTAATAAGGTGTTTATTACAAACTTTTTCACCCAGAGGCAGTTAAAATTTATAACTTAAAACCCAGCCCACTACAAAAAGGGGAGGGAGTCAAAACTGTGCAACACTGACAAAGAACCAAGACAGACAAGGCCCAGGAGGGGCAGCCCCGGGGCCCCGGGGTCCCGCCTCTCCCGAGGCCAAGAGCAGCAGCGGGGCGGACACGGGGTCGGCTCCAGCCCCTGGCGCAGCCCAGGGCACGGTCCTCGCAGGCAGGGCTGGGCCCCCGGGAGAGCCCTCAGTAGTGTGTGTTCGTCGCGCAGCCTGCACTCACGACCTGCTCACTCCGCTGCGGAACGGGAGAGAACAACGGCTCAGGAGCCTCCTGGGCAGGCCAGCAGCCTCCATCGCCGGCTCGGGGCCCAGACACCGAGGTTTTCAGGACCCCCAGGGGCCTGTGTGGGCGCCCTCTCCTATCCCTCCGTGTCAGGGGGCATGCCCTCCCAGCTGCCCCCAGCCCTGCAGCAGTGCCCAGAGCCCCTACCTACCTCCCCCATTGCTAAGGCTGTACCCCACGGCCATTCGCTGAGAACGCCAATTGCCATAGCTTCTGCATGGGCAAAGACAGGGCAGTCACCATCCATGGGGACCTCGGGGAGGCCAGACAAGGACCCTCATTCCCAGAGAGCTCCTGGCACCTCAGGGCCCACCCTGCAGGCCCGAGCAGTGACTCACCCTCGGTCTCCCTCCAGCGTGCTCTGGATCTCCTTCAGGACCCCTGCAGGAGTGGGCAACAGACGCGTGGTGAAGCCAGCAGAGGCTGGGCCAGACACAAATGTTTCTCCCCCTTCTCCTGGTGGGGTGTCGGACGGGTCTGCCCCCCTCATGGTAATGGCCCTCAGTTCTACGCCGGCCTTCTAAGTCTCCCTTGGGACACATCCCTCATGCCAGCCCACCAACCCCTGCCCCAACTCACTCTCGTCATTGAGCAGAGCATGCTCCATCACTGGGCCGGGCCTTCTCTCTGGAAGACACAGGCCAAGTCAGGCAAGCCCTGGGGCCTCCTGTCCCAGCTCCCTCTTTCCTGGAGTGGGAGCGCCAGAGCCCAGAGCTCAGGACTGGAAGGGATGCCGTTTCTACTCAGCCGCACACTACCTGCGGGCCTGGGGTTCCTTTCCCTCCCCTTCGGTCTGCGTCTGGACCCAAGTATCACAATGCCTCTGTCCCCCCACACCCCTGGCCACAGGGAAGCCCATCTTACCCTCTCCATCACTCTGGCTCCCTGAGTTCCTGTGAGGAGAGAGACGGTGAGGACTGGAGAGTGGGGCGGGGGCCGGGGGGGGGGGTTTGGTGGCCTAGGCTCCCCATTCTGGCTCAGAAAGCCCTGATCCCATGAAGAATGAGGTCAACTGACCAGGCTCAGGGTGGTGAACCAAGCCCTGCAGGGGGTGGCAGCTTGTGCAGGAGGGGCCCACGAAGTGGGGGTGGCGAGCCAGAGCCAGGAGGGTGGTCTTAGCTCACCGGGGAGGGGGTCTCTGGCCTGCCCCCGGTGGGCACCTCAGGGAGGCACCCTGAGGCCACCTGGCCTTTTACTGACCTGGCTCGGCCCAAGGCCTTCTCAGGGCCTGATCCGTTGCGGGGGCGGCTGTGGCTCTTGGTCAAATCCACCAGACACCGGGGTTCAACCAGCCACTTGGTGGAGAGAGAGAAGCGCTCAAACTCTGAGGGTGAGATCAGGTAGAAACCTGGGCGGGCAGGAGGAGAGGTGCGGCAGGTGAGGCCAGCCCCTGGCTCCTGCGCTCGGCAGCTGCCGACGGGACTCCCCTCCCAGGAGGCACGAGGGGCCGGGGCCTCCCTTGCAGTCCTCCGCTGAGGTCCGTGCCGCCTGGCTGCCCGTCTCCGCAGCCCCCGGCAGACCCGCCCGCAGAGGTCCCACCGCGCCTGCCCCGTGCCCACCTTGGCCGTATTTGGTGAAGACGCAAGAGGCAATGCCGCTGACATCCTCCCGGCGGATGCAGCTGTATCGCACCTGGGGCTTGAGCAGGGGCAGCGAGACCACCTGCACGTCACCCAGGTTGGTGAGGACGGCCAGGTGATGCTCCCCGTAGTCCTCGGCTCGACAGCTGCTGAAGTGGGCCACGCTGACCCGCCGCACCCGCGAGCCCTCTAGAGCTGTCAGCTTCAGCTTCAGCTTGGCACTCACCTTGGGCAGCGTGAACACCTGGGGGCAAGGGCATGGCTCGCAGCCCGGCCCGACCACGGCTCGCAGCGCTCTGTCCAGCCAAGCGAGGATTTCTGGCTTCCCTGCCCGGTGCTCCTGCACCGGGCTCCCTGGCAGATTGCCCCCGCCACGCTTCCCAGCGAAGTCGGCTCCGTCTCTGTGGCCGCCCCCTCCCCCCCCCCCCAAGCTCAGCCACGCAACCACTGCACTTAGACTGCAAGGAGGCCAGGGCTCCTTATTGCCACGCCTGCGCTTTCTGTCCCTCCCATAGTCACAGGTCCGGCTTCAGCGGTTCCTGTGCTGACCCGGGGGCCCAGGGGCTCCACCTTCTCCTTCTCTGTGCCTCAGTGGGCCTCCCTGGCACACATCAACTGCAGATACAACTTCAAGGGGAATCCCAGCCCCTGTCATTTGTGCCCAGGATCTGAGCTCCCCAGATGTCCCCGGGATTTCCAGGGGCCCCGCCTCCACCCAAGCAACACCTTGAACTGCTCCTCTGACACCACTAGCAGCTGGTGGCTTCCCTGCATGTCCGGGCTCTTTGACAGGTCATGTGCCACTTCCAGGGGCTCAGGAAGGGGAACGCTATGTCCGTCCAGCACCAGGATGCCCACCACGGGCGCTCGGTGCATCAGCTGGATCTCCTTGGCTACGAGGCAAGAGGCAAGTGGTGGGTGATGGGCGGAGGACAAGGCTAGAGATACAGCCCCCCCCAAACCCAGGCAGATGAGCACTCACCCTGCTCTGCCCGCACGGGCTCATCCATTCTCCGCTCGGCGGGGGGCACGCGCAGGGCGAAGGCGTAGACGGTACCCCCATTGGTGCCAGCCCACAGCGAGGGGCAGTGGCGGGAGCCTGCCGGGAGGCGAAGGTTTATATCTAACCCACGGTTCTGAGGGTCGGGTGGAGGCAGATGACCTGGCCTTACGTCCTGGCCTTGCCACGACCTGTGTGACTCCAAGGTCAAGTTAGCAAACCTTGTAAGCCTCAGTTTCCTTCTCTGTAAAATGGAATGGCTGTGGGTCCTGCCTACCTGCCTAGGGTGGAGACAGGAAAAGCTGGGAAGGCTGTCTGACAACCAAGGGCCCCATGCACAGATGATCTCAACCCCAAGACAGCTCGACCCTCAAGACACAGCAGCAGATACCCCCTGCCCTGCCACCCTTGCCCTGGTAGGAGGCCAGCAGGGGAGCTTCTGCAGGGCCCACTGGACACCAGCAGGCATCTGACAGGCGGAGAAGCTGAGGCCCAGGTTAAGTGACATGTCCAAGGTCACACTTCTAGAGCGTGGTGGAGCCTGAGTACGAAGCCAGGGCAATCTGCCTTGGAGACCCAGGCAGGGGAAAGAAAGAGGCAGGTGGAGATCCGGTCTCCCCATGCTCCCCAAGCGGAAACCCCTCTTCGGGTCCTCCCAGTCAGGCCAGGCAGCAGCCTCCAACATGCCCTCTGGCCGAGGAGTGTTCTCCTGGGCCCCCCACCTCGGGCTGGCCACTCACTGTCCCTCAGATAGGTGTCAGCGAAGTAGAGGGTCCGGACGAATCCCGTGAAGGAATCCTCTGCCGAGCGAGCCTCGATCTTGCGCTGCACAGGCGCCAGCTCCATGTTCTGCAGCCCCGTCCGCTCGGCCCTGGCGCCCCCCTCCTGCACCTGCAGTGGGTTGGGTCGGGCCTGAGGCGGCGGGCTCTGGCCTCCCCGTCCTGGGGCTATCAGATTGCTCACCACCAATCCTTCATGCCACCACCCGTCTGATACATTTACTGAGGACTTGACCCTTTACACTTGGGGAAGCTGAGGCACAGAGAGATGCAGTGAGATGTATCCAAGGCCACATGGCTGGCGGGCAGGGAGGCAGGAGACGGGAACCTACTTGGTGTGGCCCAAACAAGTGCAGGAGGGAGAGCTAGTTGGGACCTGCTGAGGGCTGCTCGGAGCCCTCCTGGGCTCTTGGCTGGTCTCAGCCTCACCTCTCCAGGGGGACCAGCTGGCCGCCGCTTCCGGCTGGACACCCGGCTCCGACGTATCCGGCGGAAGGACTGGCGTAGGGACTTCTTCAGGGACTTCACGCGGGACAGCGGGCCCTCCAAAGCTAGCTGGTCACTGGGGTGCAGCGTGCACCTGGGGATGGGGGAGGGGGGACACGTCCGGTCACCCGGGTGGCCAGGGCCCAAGGGTCACCGCCCAGCAGCGATCCTAGCTTTGGGCCCTGGCCGCCCTGGGCAGGCTGCTCACTTGACAAAGACCTGCTGCCGCTGCTGGTGGTCAAAAAGGCCAAAACCATGGCTCGTGCCGAAGGCCACAAGCCGCCACTCGGAGTGCAAGGCCAAGGAGGTGACCACAGCCGGGGGCTGGCACTGCACCAGCACGAAGGGCTGGAAGCCGGGCTCGAAATGCACGGGCCCCGGGCGGGCACACAGGCGCTCATGCCCCTTCCAGCGGTAGCCCTCCTGGTCCTGCAGCAGGTCGGCCTCTACCTGCTCCACGGCATGCTCCGCCTCCTCGTCATTCAGCTCCAGCACCAGCACCTGCGTGAGATGGCAGGTGGGCTGAGCGACCCCCAGCACCAAGGAACAGCGGGACCTCAGGGACCCTGAGGGTGGACAGTAAATGGCCCGGGACCCACGCCCTGTCCCTGGGCCCGAGGAGAGCCAGAAGGCCTCTGCCCAGCCCCTGGCCCTTAGTCCTGGTTTCTGGAGAAGCAGTCATCCCACAGGCCCGTCTCTAAGGGGACCAGGCAACCCCGGTCCACAGAGAAAAGCCCAGAGCCACAGGAGCAGGTGACGGTCCTGGCAACACCACCCGCGGGCGCTCAGGAGCCCGGCTCCTGTTCTTGCTCTTCCCCAGGCCTGGACGCTGCCCGAAGTCACCTGACCACTCCTCCTGGCTGCCCCCCTCCCCCCCGGCCCAGCCCAGCCTGCTACCTGCCCTGCCGTGCCTGCCACAGCCAGGTAGCCACTGTATTTGCAGAGGAAAATCTTCTGGATGCCCAGCCTGGGATCATCACTGTAGGGGTCGAAGGAGCCCACCTGACAACAGAGAGGAGGTCCACGGGCGGCCAGAAGCGCCAGCCCCAGGCTGTCTTTGCCCTCCCTGCTTTCTAGGCTCCTGGCCTCACCTTGCGGAGTGGGGGCCACTCGTCCTCGCCCTGGGCATTGAGGTTGTCGCTGGGGTCTGTGTCGGTGAGGAACACCTGGACCGTGCTCAGTTTGTAAAGCAGTCGTAAGCAGACGCCGGAGGCGTCCCAGAACCGCACTGTACCATCCTCATGCCTATGGGCAGAGTCCACCTGCCAGTCACGAGGGAGGCTGGGCCGGGGGCACCCGGGGAGGCCTGGGGCTGGCACGCACCCCGCTGGGCTCCGCTCCCGCCCCACGCAGTCAGCTCGGCAGGAGGAGGGTGCCATGAATATTGCCTACCCCGTGAGCAGCAGGTCCCTCTGGGGAGGGGCTGGGGCCAGACTGGTGCCACCATCAATGGGCCACTCCTAAAGGAGGAGACCAAGAAGTCTGTGGGCGACCTGGGCCCGAGGCGGGGCCGGGGCTGGTGCCGGACCTACCATGGTGGAGAAGTGTGTGTGCTGCTGGCTGCCCGCGGTGACGAGGCGCTCCCACAGCTTCAGGGGGATGTTGGAGACGTGGTGCGAGCAGGTGATGGCGGAGCAGTGCAGGGAGGCCAGGTAGGGAGGCTGCACTGGAGGCCAACCGGCCGTCCGCAGGTCAATCACCACCAGCTCCTCCTCGGCCAGCACCACCAGGGCGTAGGGGTCGTCAAAGGCTGGGGGACAGGTGGGGGCTCAGAGGCTGCGGGAAGCAGTTTGCCCCGGCCCAGCCCTGCGGAGTCTGAAGCTCTAGGGCTGCACTCCGAGCAGGTGCATTTTAAAAACAAGCTCCAGATCCGGCAACGTAGAGAACTACACACCACAACCAAGTAGGATTTATCACAGGGGTGCGAGGCTGCCTCAACATGTGAACATCAGTGAACAGAACCCATCACATCCCCAGGCTAAAGAAAAACACATGATCACACTGGTATATGCAGGAAAAGTATCTGACAGAACCGAATGCCCATTAATGATAAACTCTCAGTGAACTAGGATGAGGTGAACTCTCTCAAGTTGGTAAAGATTACCTACAAAGAAGCTACAGCTTGCATAACTTAATGGTGAGAAATGGGAGGCTTTCCCACTAAGATCAAGAATAAGGCAGATGGCCCCTCTCTCTGCATCTTTACAAGCCCTAGCTGATGCAGTAAGGCAAGACAAGGAAATAAAAGGTATACGGGTCAGAAAGAAAGAAAGAACGTTGTCTTTATTCACAGATGACATGATTGTCTCTGTAGAAAACCCGAAAGAATCGACCCTACTCCCAGCGTCCTGCATCAGGTGCGCAGAGGGAAGGGGCTGGGACAGGAGAAAAGCACGTTTGGGTGAGTCTCCCTCCAAATGACCCGTGGTGGTGAGGCTGGGAGAATACGGCCCGGAGTGTGCCGAGCACCTCACCTGGAGGCCTTGGCCTTGTCAGGCCAGACTCAGGTGGAGCGGAGGCCCGCCCTCCTGGAAATCTGCTGCCAGGCCTCCTCTCCAGGTTTCTACATCAGCCCTTTCTGGTCTTGCCTGTCACCAATTCATGAGGCTGACTCAGGGCTTTGCTGTCTTGGCCAGGCTCCAGGAGGCCGGCTCAGAGCTGGCCCCACACTGCACCCTCTGCCCCACCCCACAAATGGGAGGGCTTCATGTGCCCAAGCCAGGACCTCCTTGCCTCAGCCGGGTAGCTGTTCAACCTGACAGCCTAGATCTGCCCTCTTTGGGCTAAGTCCCGTCAGAGCCGGGCGAGGGCAAAGAGAGCCCGGGGTGGGCGGGAGGTCTGGCCAGCAAGGACGAAGCCACAGGCCACTGGGGGCAGCGGTGGGGCGGGGCTGAGGGACTCAGGCAGTGGCGGGCTACCTCCCCACACCTTCCCCAAAGCCGCCTACCCGCCGCAGGGTCTGCCTCGGTGAGGACAGTGAAGTCGATGACACGGGAGGTGAAGTCGAAGGCTGTCTGCTGGCCATCGTGGACCACTGAGATGCAGTGGCGGTCCCCGTAGCTGGCCCGCGGCATGCCCCCCTGGAAGATGGTGAAGGGCAACCTGGCAGGCACAGAAGAGCCATGGGCTGGGCTGGGGCCCCCAACACCAGCACAGAGCGCCCCGGGCTGAGCTAGCAGCTTGGACTGTCCTGTGACTGGAGGGGCAGGACCCGGGAGGGAGGCCAGTCTCGAGGTCAGCACTCACTCAAGGTCCCCGGGAGGGGTGGGGGGGACCCTCATCACTTCCTGATTGCAGTGACCCTGGATAACTTGGGCGTGAGGTGGGGGCACACAGGCTGTGGTTCCCGAGCCTCTGCTTCAAGCAGGACACCGCCCCGCTCCCGCTGCTGCTTATACATCGGATCTCCCTGTATGTTTCTGTTTGAAGAAACAGGTCTCCTGCTACAACAGTTTGAAACCTGCTGATGTGAACCATCTCTCTGGGAGGGTGGAGGGAAAGGTCAAGAATGTTTGCTCAGGAATTAGCCACGAGAGGTATGAAGAGCCTGCTCTCCCTTCACTGGCATCTGACACCCAACGTGGGACCAGAGGCACTCCCTCGACGCTGCCTACCACGAGCAGAGGCCGGAGCAGACCCCCGGAAGGCTGCAGACCGGGAAAAGGACAGAACGCGGATACTTACCCCTGCTTGGTGGTCAGCCAGGAGATTTTGGTAATAGCTTTGCAAGGAAAAGGACCTACAAGAAAAGGAACCGGCTTGCAGGAACTTCTTATAAAGAATCTCGGATTGAACTTTTTTTTTTTTTTTTTAAGTAGGTCCCACACTGAAGCCCAACACGGGGCTTGAACTCACGACCCTGAGATCAAGACCTGGGCTGAGATCAAGAGTTGGATGCTTAAACTGACTGAGCCACCCAGGTGCCCCCCCCAAAAAGGAACCAGCTTGAATGGGGCCCTCCACTCCAGCGTCCGCAGGTCACAGACCCTTCACGCCCCCACCTGCACAGCAGACCTGTGCTCAGGAGTCCTGCTCTGAGTGGTGCCCCGAGAGAGCCACGATTGGTCACAGAAAACCCACCGCATGGCTCTGGACAAAGCCTTCACTTTCGGGGCCCCGGTTTTGCTGCTGGGAGGTGGGCACCTACACCCAATCCCGGGAAGGACAGACGGGGAACAGAGGACACTGCTTTGCCAGCGGAAAGGGGGTCCCCTGCGACGGGGCCGGGCTGGGCCCCCAAGGGGCGGTGGGGGGGAGCACTGACCGTAGGGCACGCAGTTGCGCAGCGGCTCCGCTGGGTGGCTGTCGCTGGACACAGGCCACTGGCCGTAGCTGCCGTCAGAATGGCAGCTGACAATCAGGTGGCCGTCCCGCTGCCAGCAGACATTCTCCAGTTGCTTCAGAGGAGAGGGAGAATGCGCAGGCCGGGATCAGGGTGCTGCTGGTGCTGCCACCGGCACCCCCAGGTCCCAGCACACGGCTGTCCGCGAGAGCCGCGTGGCACCCGCTGCCATCCCCGGCATGGCCTACCTGGCTGCTGAGGAAATGGCAGAGCACCTGGCAGCCATGCAGGTCCCAGACGACGATGAGGCCCCGGCTGTAGCCGATGAGGACCTGGTTGGGGTCGCGGGGGTGTTCCTGCAGAGCTTCCACCATCTCAAACACCCGTCGGTGGCGGGCCTCCTCGGGCAACCTGGCGGAGGGAAGTGCGGTGAGGCTATGTTGTTGTTGCCGCCGCCGGCAGGCAGGACCCAGCACATGGCACAGGCGCGCACCATGTGCGCAGGCCAGCGTGGGAAGATCACGGGGACACACCGCCAAGGGGGGAGCCGTGCACAGAACAGGACAGTGACAAACAGAAACCTAAGAACGCAAACACACGGGGCACCACTACAAGGAAAGGCAAGGGAGTGACTTCCAGAAGAGCCAATGTGGAGCCAATGTGGTGGCTACCTCTGGGGAGGGAGGGGCACGTGGGGGCTCCGGGGAGGCCGGCAAAGTTCTAGTTCTTTGCCCAGGGAGTGGCTGTGGGGAAGCTCACTTTACAAGAATCCACTAAACTGGACATTCATATTTAGTGCATTTCTGCATAGAGGTGGTGTTTCATAATAAAAATTTTTAAAACCCACAAAACAAAACTCTACGTGAGTTGGCCTGGCCTTGAGCTTTGATCCCTTCCTCCTTCTCTGGGCCCGGAATGCTGATGTGAAGTCCGGAGGTGCTGCAGCCAACAGAGGACTACAAGGTGGCAGGCAGAGGACCCAGAGCCAACATCGCAGACCAGATGGAGAGTAGACAGGCAAAAAGCCTGGACCCCAGGGCATTTCCAGGCACCCAACCAAGCCAAACCTCTTTTCATCTAGAACAAGGATTTAGATTGGTAGGAGGGGGTTCCGAGGGTACTCGGACTGGGGGAGGCCCCCAACTAGACTCCTACCAGCAGAGTGAGGCGGGTACTGGCATGGCCACCTGTGAGGAGCAGGTCCTCCCGCAGCCCTGCCCACACACCTACAAACCGTCCTGCTCTGACCATGGCCGTGCTGCCCTGATTCTGCCCTGCTGAGTGGGAAAGACAGAGGTTTGGGCTCAGAGGGACCCAGCCCCAAGCAGGAAGCCTCCTGCCCCAGCCTGGACAGCAGGCCCTGAAGGACGTGAGTGAGTTGGAAGCCTGGTCCTTTCAGGAACAGGGTTCCACTGGCTCAAGCCTGAAGCAGCTTCACGTCTGAGGACTCTGGCCTCTTCTCCGTCCTGTGAAACTGCAGAACATTCCACCGTGGTAAATCCTTCATCTCCTCCTCCTTTGGGCCCTAGCACCTTCTCTCCACACCCAGACCTCATCTGACCCCGTCTCTGTTGCAGACATCACCAACATGGGACAAAGCCTCCAGAATGATCTGAAGAAGCCTACAGTGTCATGGCCGTCCAGGAGCTTGGGCCATGGGGCCTGCATGCAAGTGAAAACTCAGCACAGATTCCAAAGCATAAACCTCCCCAGAAGTTGCCCCACCTGACCCAGTGAGGTTCGGGCCTCATCTGCCCTGCCGCGGAGCCGCTGGGTTTTGAAATTCGTGGTAGCAGTGCGAAGAACACTGGACTAAAAATCGGTTGACAGTGCAAAAATCATTTTCAACCTTACTTTCCTTACCTTTAAATGAAATGACAAGTTATCCCCGGACCCGTTGGAGTGTTCTGGAATGCTAACACATTATGGGGTGAGAGTCTCCATTTAGGGGACAGGTGGGGAGCTGAGAGTCTCTCCTCCCGTCCCTACAGACTTCCCAGGAGAGAAATTAGGAGCCACTGAAATATTCCTGGGACAGAAGGGAGAAGGCACTGGCCGGCTGGAGGGGCCGGCTTCCTGACGGCAAGGCGTCTGCAGGCTCACCGCTGAAGCACAGCGTCCGAGCTGACGGTCCGGTCCTCCAGCGTGCGGAAGGCCGGCAGCTGCACCACGAACACATTCCCGCTCTCGGTGCCCAGGTAAAGGAGCTCTCGGGAGGAATGTGGCAGGACCACGGTGATCTGGGTGGCACTGGGGGCAGCCCTGGGGGTGGGAACGGCTGTCTGTGAGCTGGCTGCTAGCCTGGCAGGGGGGGCCCCAGGGCTAGATCCTGCGACTCCTGGCTGCCCTCACCGGCCCCCGGAAAGGCCATGCCTCGGGAAGGCAGGCCTGTGAGGTCCTTTAATGGGGTCCGATGGTTGTCCCAGGCCAGGATAAATGTATTGATTATTTTCAGCCAAGACAGAAGACAGAGGGTGGAGGGCGTGGGCTAGGAGGCAGACCCCCCCCCCCCCAGAGCCTCCTACGCAGACACCGTGTGGGGATGGAGGGAGGCAGGCCGCAGCCCCACCCGCTCCGCCAGAGCACCTGTAGGTGGGGATGCGTCGGCTCAAGCAACTGCCAGGCCCGCCAAGGGCGCCACAGGACCTTCAGAGGGTGGTTCCACCCCGGAGCTGGGTGTGCAGGTCAGGCTGGCTAGGAGAGGACGGGCACCGAGTCCTTACCCGGGGGGACCACGCAGTGTGAAACTCTCATCTTCCTGTAGCTCTGACACGCCGCCTTTGACCTTCAGGCTCCACAGGTGCAGGCTGTTGTCATCCAGCAGGGTGACCAGCTGGCACTAGGGAGGGAACGGCTCAGGAACCAGGAGCACGCTGTCTCATCAGCTATGGTGGGGCCAGCATTCACCATGGCCTTTCACCCCCGGGTGGCCCACCCTGTGCCGGTTGATTCAGAGAGCCCCAGAACCAAAAGACCCCTGGTTACTCTTAGGGTGGTCCATGAACCTGCAGCTGGGAAGAGGGGGGTGGTCCCTGGCCCTCCTATCAGACCCAATCCAGGGCCACCAAATGCCTGCCTCTGTACTTCCCTGCTGGGGGACGTGAGAGTAAGGGGGCATGGAAGGCCCCTTACCTGGCCAGGTAGGAAGTGGATCTGTACCACAGCGTTGTTCTCCCGGTGCAGCCCCATGAACTCCACCCCAGGGGCACCATAGCTGCGAGCGGCAGGCTCAGGAAAAGCTCCAGGAAAAGCTCCGGAAGGCAGGACACCACCCCCTCACGCTCAAGGGTCAGGACCTCTGGGCCCACGTGGCAAGGAATATAAATACCTCAGCAACACAGATGGGCTCACCCTCCTCGCAGTTGGCCGCGGGGCGGGGGGGGGGGGGGGAGGCAGCAGTGTCCCTGGCCTGAGGGGACGTGGCGCATGGTAATGTGACCCTGACGGGGAGCCAGCTCCAACCAAGGAGGGCTTTTCCAGCCAGGCAGGTGGGGGTGACGCCTTACCCTGGCAATGGCCCAACGGCTTGCTACACCCTCCCCCTGCCCCCACTACCTGAGCCGCAACAGACCCATCAGCTACCACAAGGTGGCACCTGAGAAGAGACAGGGCACCCCCCTGGGCCCGCCCCCAGCAGCTATGGCCATGAGTCTCCACACTGGGGATTGGGAACCAGGATATGGCTGTGGCTGGGCAATGATTAACCGGCTGAGAGTGCTCTATTCGGCCTCCAGCCTCGGCCCCGCCTCCCCTGCTGTGCTGCAGCAGAGGACCGGGAGGGAGGCACAGCTTCCCCTGAGGAGGGTCCCCATCTCCCAATTCTCTCAGGTGCCACCCTGGCTCACTCTAGGGACTCGGGTGGGATGTGGGCTTGGGGGAACTCCCAGACTTGTAGTTCAGGCCAGCCTGAGGACCCAAGCAGTGATCCTCCATCCTGGAACCCGCGGGCTTGCCTCTGAAATAGCCCAGAACCAATGCTTTGGATAGAGGATGACCCCACTGGACCATGTCCAGCCCGAGGCCAGGGAAGGGCTGTCCGTGCCAACCAGGAGTCCACTCTCTCTGCTGTGCCTGTGTAGACACAGGGGGCATGCATGGTGGGGCAGAATCTGGAAGCCTTAGTACTGTTCTTCCCACCCAAGGCCACCCTGGTTTGGACAGCACCCTGGGACCAGTCTACTAACTGGGAGAAAGGAAAAAAACAAACAAACCCCAACCTGCCTTCACTCACTGCATCCAGGGCTGACTCCCAGGACGGTATGTGGACCATCCCAGGAACAGGAGGGGTCATCTACAACTTGCTTTCCTTTGAATCCCACCCATGCCAGGGCCCCCGCCCCTTCCACCCAGGGAGCTGGGGAACAGAAAGGATACAGCTTGACGGCTCCGGAGCGGGTGCCGATGGCCAGAATGCGCAGAAACAGGCTGTAGCCGAGGGCGCTGGGCTGGTGTGGGAAGCCATGCTCCACCGTCTGCAATGAGAAGCACTCGGTGCAGACCTGCAGACGCGTCCCCTCCACCCCACGCGGCTGGGGAGCCAGCGTGGGACAGAGGAGCTGCAGCAGAGCCACCCCAGCAGGAAGGGGCATGTGGGTCACGTTCAGGTTCCTGCCCAGACGCCTGAGTGCAGAGCCAATCCCAGACCCATTTCTGACCCAGTCCTTGGCCCTGTGGCCATCCCTGGGGCACACTCTCCCGACACCACACTGGCCACGCGTTCTCCAGGAACTCTAAACTGGTTCCTCCAGCACCCACACTATGGGTGACTGACCTAGTCCTCCTGCAGGGGTACGGGGGCAAGGGAAGCTTTGGGGGGCTGGCACAGTGGAGGACCAGAAGGCTCAGAAAGCCTGGCTGCACTGCAGTCCTGGGCCAGTGCTTACGGGCAGACAGAACCCACAGCAGCCTTCCCTGACTCTCGGCCGTCCGAGGCTCCTCCAGCCCTGAACATCTGTACCTCTGTTACCCTGAGTTCTCCACTATACTTCCAGAGAAGGTTCTGGAGTTTTGTTGCAGACACACGCTTTTGCTCATTTCTTACTATAGAAGTAATACACATTGTAGACAACTTGGAACATATGAAGAATTTTGAAAAACAAAACAAAAACCACCCATACACCCATACACCCCACAACCAGAAGTGACCCTTGCTAGCATCTTGGTGACTCTGAGTCTTCCTTGTGTTGTGACCGTATACTTGTGTGTCTACACTTAACAGAGAGAGCTGATTGGGGTCGTGCCCCACGGCTATGTGCATACACACAGTGCTATGTAGCCTGTTTGCCCACCTGCAGCCGGCCGAAGTTGTCCAAAGCACTGAAGTGACTTTTAAATGGCTAAGGAGGGGCGCCTGGGGGGCTCAGTCTGTTAAGCATCCAACTCTTAATTTCAGCTCAGGTTTTGATCTCAGGATTGTGAGATCGAGCCCTGTGTCGGGGCTCCGCACTCAGCGGGGAGTCTGCTTGGGATTCTATCTCCTTCCCTCTCCCTTTGCCCCCACCCAAACCCCCCTGCACATGCGCTCCATCTCCCTCTCAAATAAATAAATCTTAAAAAAAAAAAAAACAAACAGCTAAGGAATGTTCTCTGTGTCAAGGTGCCCGAACTTGCCAGGCTTTTGTTGGTGAACGCTTTCTGTTTCTACAGGGTTTACCATTGCCAATTGCATTGATGACCTTCCTTGGACTCCTCCTATCTTTGCCCACAACTCAGTATTTCCTTAGGTAGATGTCCCAGTGGTGGAATTACAGGCTTAAAAGGTATGGATGTATATACTACAGACTTGGACTGATAAACTACCTTCCGGAAGGTTTTTGGTTGTTTCTTACTCAGCGCTCCCCGCCCCCCGCCTCCCACCGCAGAGGATACGGAACCTGTAGAGCTAGATCAGAGCAGGGCAAAGGATGCCAGCCAGATGCTTTACATTTTTTTTTTTTTTTTTAAGCAATGAAGGCTCTGCCCTGCAGGAAAAAGGTTGCACCAATGAGGCAGCTTTCCTTAGGCCCAGGGCTCTCCTCTGGGCTTCCCTTGGCTGTCCCACCAGGCCCAAAGGAGCAGAAAGAGAGAAGTGACAGTGGGCATGACGGTTTAGCAAACCCAACTGCCGGCTGTTGGCTTGTCTGGCCCAGTCCAGCGGCTCACGGAAGGAGGCCCCGAGGTGGGGTCAGCCAGGGAGGAGAGCTCCAAAGAATGTTATTCTGGGGACACAAAGGTGTAAGCCCCACCCCACCCCCCCACCGCTCCCCTGCCGGCTCTTTGCCAGGAACTAGTCTGCCCTACAAATGGCTATACCTGGAAGGGACAGACTGGAGAGGAGTGACCCAGCAGGAGCCCCCCTGGCCAGCCCAGGTCCCTGTTCAGCTATGTAAAAAATGCAGCGCCTGGGAAAGTCTTGGGGAGATAGCACAGTGTCTGGAATGTAAACATTTCCCAGGAAAAGGAGGGCAGGGCACGTGATGGTGTGTGTGGGGACCAGCTCCCCCAGGGCCCCTGGGTACGCCTCAGCCAGCCTCAGGTTGCTGGGGCCTCAGCAAGTCAGCAGCCAGGGCCCAAGAAAAGGTTCCTGGGATGGTGGCATTTTTCTCTCATCCCAGTCAGCAGCAGCATGGGGCCAAAGCCTCTGGAATTTGGAAGAGTCTAGGGAAAATGTCCTGCAGGAAGGAGCCCTGTGCCCAGGCAGCCGTGAGCCACGTAGAGATACTGAGCACCTGCGGTGCAGCTAGTGCCACCAAGGAATGGAAATTTTAATTTTTATTAACTTTAAGAATAGGTGCCCAGTTCAGTCCCTGGAAAACTTTCCAGGTATGCTCTTGGGTTCCAAAGGAACAGGGGATGGAGTCAGGCAGACATGCTGTGAATCCCCCTTTTCAGCTACAAACCTTCCAAACTCTAACTACAGATTACGTAGCTCCAAAGAAAATCTTGTGTCTGAATTGAAATATGCTCTAAGTGTAAAATACACCTGGCATTTCCAAGATTCTGTATTAAAAAAAGTGGGAGGGGGACACCCTGGGATCATGACCTGAGCCGAAGGCAGATGCTTAACCGACTGAGCCACCCAGATGCGCCGAATAAATAAGATCTTAAAAAAAAAATACAAAACACCTAGAAAAACCCTCATTAATTTCTGTTGACTACATGTTGAAACAGTAATATTTTGGATATATTGGATTAAAATATATTATCAAAGTTAATTTCACTCACCTAAAAAATGTAATGCAGCTGCTAGAATGTTTTAAATTACGTACGTGGCTCGTATGACAATCCTATTTGACCGAGGCGCTGCCCTCAGGACGATTCTGCCTCAGCACATCGGCAAGAAAATCAAGCCAAAGAGGAAACAGCGTGCAGCTTTCTCTCTTCAGGCTCCCAGGCCGCACACCACCTACCAACACCCCGGCAGGAAGTTCTAATACCCCACCCGAGTCACTCCTATTACAGGTTGGCCTCTTTTCCGAAACTGCTCCGGACAAAGGCTGGGCCCATCCTTCAGGGTCCTGGGGACACTGCCACCACTCCTGACTCTCATCTCCACCTTCTCTTCCATAGGCTGGTTTAGAAAGAACAGGGACTGAGTCAGGCCCACTAGGCTCTGAATCCCCCCTCTGCCACTTAAAATGCCTTGGGACTTGGGTGAGTTCCTCTGCCTCTCTGAGCCTCATTTCACGTCTGATCAATGGGATGATACCAATGACTGCACTAAGCAGGGCCGCCTGCGGCTTGACCGCCAACCTCTAGAAGACCACCCACCATCAGGCTCAGCTGGAAGGCTCGGCTCCCCGCCACACCCCTCCCCGCCCCCCCAGCACACAGGCCTTGCCGCACACAGCCCGCCTGCCTTCTAAAGGTCTCCATCATCCAGGCATCTTCATCAGCAGACCATGGCTCCCCCAAGAACAAAATGAGGGGAGGAAATGTCATGATGCCCTTACCTGGCCAGGGGCCAAGAGAGTGGGTTCAAATGTAATCAGTGTGGTGACGGCATTCCCCAGGTTGGGGGAGGGGTGGGCGGGGAGAGGTGGACACGCAAGTAAGGCCCACAAATCCTCAAATGAGGCAGTTATGATCCAGTAGGAGGCCACAAACCTGCCTGAAGGTGGAGGGAGGAGGTGTGGCGGCCCCAGGCCAGTTACAAAAGGCCCAGGGTCGTCCTGGGAACGGGAAGGACGGGATTTGGATTTGGGAAGAGGACAGAGGTCAACTAGGGAGGAGCCAGAAGCCCAGAGCAGCCTGGGGAAGCGGGAAGGTTCTGCAAGGCACCCCTGGCCTGTGTTCCAGGGGCGCTCCCAATCTGTGTCCTCCCTGTACCTTGGTTGTCCCACCCTCCAACTTCTAACAGCCTTTAAAGACTCAACCCCCCCACTGGAATATGAGGTCCACATGGGGCACAAGAAGTGGGCTCAGCCCCAGGGGCGCCCTGCTGTGGACTTCCAAGGCACACAGCAGCCCTGAATCATCCCTCCACCCAGGACAGCGGGTGGGGTGGGGGCTCAGCCTAGGGCAGCAGAACCTCCAGCTCAGAGTCCAGCTAGGAGGTTGCCCAATACCTGACCACCACTGGAGCCAGCCTCCCCTACCTCCTGAGCTCAGCATTCAGCCTACCTGGCCCTGCCCCCACCCTGCTACCTGGCTCAGGTGACCTCTACCAAGGGAGGAGAGAACAATGAACTCTTTTGACAGGAACTGGGAAAGGAGAGATTTGCAGGAGCCGCCAAACTGCAACATTAGCCTGGTGCAGGAAAGAAAGCCCTGTCTGTCTCATGCTGGCTCCAGGACCCCATTTCAGGTTCTTGGAAGGGAGACAGCAAAGGTTGTTGGTCAGGGACAGTGGGGGCCCTTCATCTTGCCCTCAGCGAGGGAGGACGCCGGCCAAGATCCAGGGCTGAGGAGTCCCTAGCCCTTGCTGGGGGGGCTGGAGGGGGCACGCCCAGCTGCTGGGCTGGGTGGCACTGCCCTATACTGGGTGTGGTCAGCTCAGATTCCTGGTGGTGGCAGCAACCTGGCCCTCCCTGTGTGGCTGTCACCTGACACCAGGGGACCAGCCACCAAAAAGCCAAGACAAAACAACCTGGTCCTGGACAGGGGTGGCCAGTCAGGAACACACTGTTCGGAGCCTGGGGGTAGGCAGAGCGTGGGCAGGCTGGACAGGAAGGGCCCAGAGCCTTTATCAACTGGCTGGCTTCACCAGGGGAGGGAGCTGCCGCAAGGGATTTCCAAGGAAGGAGTTTTACTGTGGCATGAGTTTGCGTCCCCTTGAAGTCACTTCCTCTCCACTGAGATGTCCAGTGGGTTCCACAGTCCCCTCATCTGGCCACCAATGGCTCAAAAGACTACTTCACAGGCAAAGAAACTGAGGCTCAGGAGGTGAGGTCACCACCCTCAGAGTGCAGCTGGTGGGTAGATGGGACCGGGAGCCCCTCTGGCCGGTGCCATCACCCACTATATGCTCAGGCTGTGTGAGCCCTGGAGGCCTCAGATTTCTTTCTTTCTTTTTTTTTTTTTAAAGATTTTATTTATTTATTCATGAGAGACAGAGAGAGACAGAGAGAGAGAGAGAGAGGCAGAGGGAGAAGCAGGCTCCCAAAGAGCAGGGAGCCCGATACGGGACTCGATCCCAGGATCCTGGGATCATGACCTGAGCCGAAGGCAGACGCTCAACCATCTGAGCCACCCAGGCGCCCAGGCCTCAGCTTTCTTACCTGCAGAATGGGAATGCCACCTGGCTGTGAGGCACCACGAGAACCAGGTAAGGTACCAAGTGTGTGCCAGGTGCCATTCAAAGCAACTTTGTTTTGCACACCAACCTGGACGTGGAGACCATGAGGACACCCGCTTCACGGATGAGGAAACTGAGGAGCAGAGAGGCTCAGGAACATGTCTGCAGTCACTCAGTGAGAAGGCACACAGTGGGCTCCAGCGTCCCTGCCCGACCATGGCACTCCCTGGCCCCTCTGCTGCTTGGCAGAGGGTTCAGGGAATCAATCTGTCTACAGACACAGTTCCTTCCCAGGGACCACTGGTCCAGTCTGGACAATGCTTGCTTCACCAGCTGTGGGCACCCTTCAGAGGGCTGACCTTCACCTACGTGTGAATGACACCTGCACGGACAGGCCACCTGAGGCTCAAGCTCCAGCTCTGTATAACCCACTGTCTGCGAAGACCCAAGGATTCCAAGGCTCCCCAAACTCAAACTTGAGGCTAAATAATGCCCACAGAGCTGTGCTCTGAATCTGTGGCCACCAGACACACACTGCCTTTCAACTTAAGACCTTAATTCATGTAATCCTCACGCCAACTCAATGGAGTAGCTTCCACATCATCTTTTTCTTTTTCTTTTTAACGATTTTACTTATTTATTTGTGAGAGAGCGAGCGAGAGCACAAGCAGGGGGAGTGGGAGGCAGAGGGAGAAGCAGGCTCCCCGCCGAACAGGGAGCCCGAGGCAGGACTCGATCCCAGGACCCTGGGATATGACCTGAGCTGAAGGCAGACACTTCACCAACTGAGCCACCCAGGCGCCCCAGCTTCTGTCGCTTTGTGGAGATGCGTGACTTGCCCACGGTCACCCAGCTGGCGAACCTCGGCAGTCAGTTCTGGGGCTGTTGGTACCACTAACCCAGCCCCAGGCTGCACCGCCTGCCGATCAATGGGGACCATCGCTGCTGCTCTTCTGTCCAAATCAAATGCATCACTTGCCCTTTCATCCGCTCCTCACCTCTCCTGGGCTTCCCCCTCCCAGGATGGAGCCCCCACAGTCGTGCCGGACACACACTTCCCTTCCCTGCCCCCCTCACTCCTACATCCCCATCTAGCACCAGGCCTCATGCCCTAAATAGTTCTCTAATCCAGGGGTCCTCGGCCAGGGGCCACTGGGTAGCGTCTGGAGACATTTCTGGTTGTACATCTTGGGAAGGTAGGGCCAGGGATGCTGTTCAACATCCTCACCACATGGCCAGCCCCAAGTGTCAACAGTGAGAAGGTTGAGAAACCCTGTTCTATTCGTGCCCTGCACGCCACCCCACTGCCTGGGACTCATCCAATCACTGCAATGCTCCCCTTAAAAAAATAAAAATAAAAAAAGTTTTTTCCAAACTGGAAATGGGATCGCTCATTCCCTGGCTCAAAACCCACCATAGCTATGGTGTGTCAGGCCCCAGACTCCCAGGTTCCTGGCTCCCTTGAGCCGACTCCAGGGAAGCCTGGGGCGGGGGAGGGGCTGGCATGGGTGGGACCACCCAGGTTTCTAAATAGTCCAGGATCTGGCCTCATCCCCCAATCCCAACCCTTCAGGCTCCACATTCACTCAGTGTCCAGATGAGACCAAACCGGTCCACCTCCCTTCCCTCCTTCCCCTTCCTCCTTTCTACTCCCAGGAAGTGGCATTTCAGACCCTCAGCCCCCTCCCTCCTTCTAGACTATAAATAAAGTCCTGGAGGGCAAAGATCTTATCAGAGATCCCACAGCCCCAGCCCTGGGTTGTCTTTCAGTAGGTGCTCAATGCAGGTTTCTAGCACATGAATGGAAGGAGGAAGGAATTCCAGGAGCTTCCCCTCCCGCTCTCCCCAGCCAGCCCTAGGGGTGGGGCAGCCAAGTTTGGGGGCCACCAGTTGTGGGGCATGGGGGGATGATTCCTCTGCCCCAGCCCCACCCCAGCCCCACCCTGCTGCAGAGTTGGAACTTTGGGCAGGGGTTCCTCCCTCTGCTGAGCCTGTCTATCCGGTTTCTACTGGAATTGGCCACCTTTTTGGGGTGTGAGATCTCTCGGTGTCATCAGGGGCAATGGAGGCACACGGGGGTCACCCCAGCCCCCAGGTGAGTGCTGAGGTTCTGAGACCGACACCCATGTGTTACTCCCTTGGCACCAACGGTGGCAGGCACCCAGGGGCTCCCGAGATCTCCCATTCCCAACACCCACACCCCACTTCCCGAGGTCCAAAGATACTGCCCACAGCTTCCTTCTGCCAGTGGGAAGAGGTGCTCATTCAGGGAAGCCCTCATCCCACAGGCGAGTGGCCTCAGCAAAGCTCCGTCACCACACCACACAGGTCAAGAAAATCAGAGGAAAACGGCAGGGCGCCTCCATCCACCTCACACAAGGCCCTGGGAGCTCTCTCTCTCCCTGGGAGGCAGCCCGTGAGAACGGCAGCTAGTGCTCCTAGACCACAAATTATCTAACTCCATACAAGCCTTGTAACAAGCCTATGCTGTGGGCGATGGGCACAGGGTCATCCAACATCTATCTAAGCGGCCAAGCTGGAGTGGAAGCATGTCCTGGAGGGGTCCCTGGGCCCCTGAGGAGCAGAGCACCGTGGTGCTCCGCTTCCTGCAGTCCACCTTCGGGGGGCAGAGGGAAGCTTGGGCATGCAGGCCACGGGCCTAGATCAAAGCCGCCGTAAGACATGCTAATTACCCCGAAACGGCGGCAGATTGCTAGGTGGCTGCAGAGTTAATAAACTGCGTTGCACTCCTGTTTATAGACCAGCTCTGGCCTTCTCAGGCCCCAGCCACGGTGAGGAAGCTAGTGGAGCTCCTGGGGCCCTCCCTGTGGTCTCGGGGGACAGGTCGCTCTGGCTTCGGGGGGGCCTCAGAGCAAGTTTGGGGTTGGGGTAGCCAAATGCCAGCCTTGGCACATTGTTTCAGGTGCCTCTCCCTGCTCACCCAGGCCTAAGCCTGCCACAAGGAAGCCACAGGGATCACTGTGTGCTGCCTGCAGGGAAAGCTGCGTTTTCCTGTGGGGGCCATGTGAGGAAAAAGGGGACAGCCATGGGCTGCGGCCACTGCCCCAGGGACCAGGCATCACAGGGACATTGCTACACCTGGCAGGGCTCAGTCTCCTTTCATCTTTCCTGTCCCTGAGCCTCCTCCACAGCCTGTGAGGAGGGAGGTTGTTTTAGCCTTACTTTTTAGGTGGGGAAACTGGGGCTGGAAGAGGCAGAGTGATTTGCAGAGGTCACACAGCCAGTGAGACTCGGGACAGAGAGTCCCAATGCCTGGGGATCCCACTGCCCTTTCCCAGGAAAGCCCACCAACCAGACCCCGTTTCCAAAGTCAGGTGCCCATGTACATTGGCAGCGCCCAGGAAGTACCTTAATCCAGGTAAAGGCCGCCTGAGTGCCCCAGCCCCACCCCGTGAAGGTGGACAACACGGTGCTTCCCCTTACCTTGTTAAACTGGAAAAGGTCCCGCTTGAGCCTCTCCCGTGCAGGGTCATGTCCTGACCTCAGGAACCGCCTCATCGTGCTTAGTGTGCAGGCCCCTAGAGAATGAGGAGCAGCCACTGACCACCAGCGAGAGGCAGCCGTGCAGCCCTGACCCCAGCAACCACAATGATTCCCAGGCACCAAGGGCTTGGCCCAGCCCAGCCGCTCTCCCCAAGCCCAGCGGTGGCCGGCCCTGGCCCACAGCAGCTTCACCATCCACCTTCCCGTGCGCCCTTGCTCCATCTGCGAAGGATAGTCCAGGAACCCCAGGGATGTCTATACCTGGAGGTCCGGGGCTGGTCGAAGCTCTAACGCTTGTTCCAGGCCACCGTGGCCTTATAAAGCCAATGGGAGAAGCTGGGGGAGGAAGCCATTTCGCCTGGCTTTATAGGAATGGAGGCTCTGAGGTTAATGAGCTTAATTGTTAACCTGTTTTCTGAAAAACCGTAAAACCCCAGCTAAACAGAAAGGGAAACTTCACAAGCCTCTCTCTCCAGAGCCCAATTGGGAGGCAGAAATACAAAGGCTGTCCACCTGGGCTCCCAGACCAGAACCCCACCAGGGGGACGGGAGAGGCCTGGCAGAGGTCTCTGGGGTCAGCACCCCCGGGGCACACTCTTCCTGCTGACTTCAGGGAAGGCTCTCCCACAATTGTCAGGAGCCTGAGCAGGCGAGGAACAGAGTGCGTGGTTGGAGGGCGCTGGCCCATGCCACCCCATGCCCGGGACCCACAGTGGAACAGGGTCCACCCCACCAGGCTGCTGGGCTTCCTGGCTGGCCCCCCAGCCCCCATCTCTGGCTAACCCGGTCCCAGCTCCCCTGGGCTCTGATGGGTGCGCTTGATCGAGAGACTCCCTTTCCCATGGGCCTAAGTGGAGCCTTATCAGGAGAAGAAATCGGCTCCCAATAAAGAAACCACCTCAAGGCCCAAAACCCATCCGCCCAAACCATCTGAATGTAGAATGCTTTCCCAATCCAAGGGGAACTATTTCTGGATCATCCTTGGGGAAAGGGAGAAGGATCTTCACTTCAGTTTCCGGCTTGCTGCAGCACGGCCTCCCACTGACCAGAGGACACCAAGGCCTGTCCTCAGGAACACAGGGACTCAGGGCTAGCTGGACTCGATAAAAGAGACTAAACAGACCCAGTCCCTGCCCCGGAGGAGCTTACTTGGGGCCAGGGTGGAGTGCAGGTTTCGGGGAGCACCTGACCCCGACATGGTGGATGTCCTAGGGGAGAAGGTATCTGAGACCTGAAAGATGCCCTCTAGTTTCTGGCTTCTTGTGAGGTGACAAGAATTAACCATCGGGCCAGAATTCTGCATATGAAAGGACCCTGTGTGTTCCAAGACTGGGGGCTCCCTCTAAGGCATGTGGATGGCACAGGGGGGCCGTGGTGGTAGTCTCTGGCAGAACCACCAAGGGCTGGCCATGCTGGGAGGGGTCACCCCACTTGGCAGAGACACACTTCGTGGGCCAATCCAAACAGCACCCCAGCTGGGAACAGGTGCAGACCAGCCTCCAGAGTGCCCATCACCTTCTGGGGACACTGAAAAGACCCCCACTTGCAGGAGGGGATGGGGCGGATGCAAGAGATTTGTGCCTTTCCATTTTGGGGGAGCCGGAGCAGAATGGGGAGCCCCACTTCCTTCCAGATTGGCAGGTAGTCGGGGAAACTCCCGGGTGCCCACCTGACCCGAGGTCCCGAAGTGGGTCAGGGAAGAAACACAGGGAAATCTTGGAGGCTCCGGGGACCGGGAGTGAAAACATCCCTGGGCCTGCAGCAGTGACAGAGCCCTGGGGCTCCCGGACAAACGGCTGAGCCATGGCCTCGAATTCCAGCTGCGGGGGAGGGCGGCACAGGCCCAAGCTCATAAATCGGCAGCTCCGCTCCGGGCTCCCGGAGGCGTCCACTCTCCCTTCCTGGGCCGAGGTCACTGGGTCAGAAGTCAGAGGAAGCTGGGAGTGGTGCCTTGGAGGAGAGGGGCCTGCGGACTCCAGGGACAGGGTGATCTGGGCTCTGCCCTGAAGAACCCACGCAGGCTTGAGGGTGACACGGCATAGCCCCAGGGAAAGGAGGGGCAGGTAGGAGGGAGGCAGATGGGACGCGGAGACTGGTGGGAGATGGTAGGCACGGCACCCACCCAAATGCCCCGCAGAGCATCTGCTACATACCAGGCACTATACCAGACCCCTACGTGTTATTTTTTACTACTTTTTAAACATTTTGCTCGAGTCATCCCTGCTCACTGTAAAAAAATAAAATAAAAAATAACAAAGGAAATCCCGAGGAGAAAATCCTCCCTACATCCCACTACTAAGGAGTAGGCACAGTGGCATGTCGGGACACGTCCTGCCCCTCCTTCTTCCGAACTTCTGTACAAGGTACACCTAAACCCTGTCCCGGATGTTTGTTCACCCTCCACCCGCCTCCCTGGAAGTTCAGTGTAAGATCTCCACTTGGTAGGCAAGGAAATGAAGACCACAGAGGATGGGTAACTTGTCCAAGGTCACTGAGGAGAAACCAGCAGAACTTGGATTTGCCCCCAGGTCTGGTGAACTCCAAATCTAAGGACGCTGGGAGGCAGGTAAGGATGGTGAGGACAGAGGGTGCCTCACTACAGCCCTGCAAGTGAAAGGCACGGTGTACGCAGGCCTTCAGCTCAGAGCCCACTGAGTGGATTGCGGCCCGGGACCTCAAGGGCATGGGGTGAGGGAGCCAGGACCAACACAGGCAGCCACGGTCTCTCTTCCTCACTCCCACCAACCCCTCATTGCTGCTCCCAACACAGAAATAACCCGCTCCCAGGTCAAGGCGTCAAAAGTGCCACCTCTTCTTGAAGGGGAACAGGTCTGGGACTGGCTAGACTCACCTCCAGGCAAACCCTCAGATCCACTGACCCCAGCTAAGTGGGT
This sequence comes from Eumetopias jubatus, assembly GCF_037043125.1. Lineage (NCBI taxonomy): Eukaryota > Metazoa > Chordata > Mammalia > Carnivora > Otariidae > Eumetopias > Eumetopias jubatus. Next base: position 86,512,194 of record NW_028274816.1, read on the forward strand.
TCTCCAGAGAGAAGCTCCAAGAACACGGACCTGGAGCTCCCTGGTATGGAACTGATCCTACCTCCTCAGCCCACTCCTGGGGGTGGGAAATGGGGTGTGGGGGTTGTAAGGGAAAGTGCCAGAGCTTGGGACCAACGGCCAGGGCTCAACCACCACAACTCAGCTCATCCGAGTGGGGTGGCCTACCAAGGCAGCTGCTCGAGGCCCTGCGAGCTCGTCTGTGAAGGGGATGCACCGGTCTCCTGGCGGGAACGGAAGCCATGCCAGGTACCCGGCATGGAGCAGGCACTGTCCTAGGATTGGGGACACAACAGCGCAAAAAGACAAGACCCTTTATTTCACCAAGCTGACATCTTTGCAGGGGAGTGCGTGATGACGCCCAAGTACACATATCAGTCAGTAGGATGGTTTCAGATAGAGAGCAGGGCCAGCAAGGAAATGAAGGAAGGGGCCCAGAGTGACCAGGGTGCGGTTGGAAGGACTCAGTGAACATTCCCGGGTCTGGGTCTGTGGGTTTGCTCTTCCTTTCCTGAGATGCTTTTCCTCCAGATACCCACCCACTCTCTCTTTCTCTCTCTCACCTTCTCGGACCTTCTCCTGCCTACTTCCCGGCTTGGCTTTGCTCCTTAGCACTGGTCAAGGTGCAACAGTCTCCTTACTAATCTTGTTTATTACCCGTGCACCCCTCTCCAAGGATGAGCCTTCTCATTCTTACTCAGGAGTTCTGCCCTTTTTTTCACCGAGGCACCCCTGCTGAATGAATGAACATAGAGACAGAGATGTCTCCACCCAGACCTGAATGATAGGAAGTGGTCAGCCGTGTTAAGATTCGGGGGCAGGATGTGTCAGGGGAAATGGAACAAGCTTGCATCTTCCAGGATGACGACAAGCACAGGGGCCAAGTACAGGCAACAGGAGAGATGGAGTGGGTCAGAAAGGGGGGTCTGGCGGGCCACAGCAGATGGCTTCAGTCCCAGTTCGCTGGGGGCCCACTGACAGTCCTGGGCAGGGTCAGCCTCGGTCTGCTCTCCCCCACCGCACAGCCCCACTCTGCTCAGGGCCAGCCCATCCGCTCAGCCCCGACCCCAGGCCCCTTCTGCTAGGGTCTCTGTGCTTCCATCTGAAATAACCTCCTGCCCCTCATGCAACCCATCTAGAAAAAGCATTCTCTTTCTGAATCTGTCCTGGTCACTCTCCCCCTCCTCTTTCAGTGCTCGGCCACCTTATGCTAAAATGGTCCCTAAAACTTCCATGGACAAGAGCACCCGTCTAGCTCCTCGAATGTTCTTCCCAGCCTTGTTGTCCTGGTCATTAAGCTATCAGGAAAAATCAGAAGGGAGCAGGTGAAGTATACTCAGGGTCTTGCTCAAAGGCGTACTATACTCATTAAAAGGGCAGAAGACAATGGACATAGAAACATATGTACAATGTACCCTAAAGTCAGGTAGACTCTATTAAAAAGTTATATATTCATATATATATATTGATTTAAATAGACACCACACTGGCAGCGGATTAGTAGAGATTTTTTTCTTCTTTTGGTTTATCTGCCTCCCAGGCAGGGAAGATAAGAGGATCACATGGGAGAAGGGGAGAAGGCCCAGGCAGTGGCCAGGTAGGAGGGTGGCCCCAAGCTCAGAGGAGGCAGTCCTGTCGGTGGGATCGCTCCTGCTCTCTTAGGGGCCGGGCTCCCCTCCGGCCATGGTGACCTGAACAGGGGAGAGGCCTGCCTCCTGGACACCAAATGGGTACAGACGCAGGGAAGGGACAGGTGGGTGGGACCAGCCGTCTGACCTCGGGCTTCAGGGTCCCAGGACCTGGGGGTAAAGGACACTACTACTTTATAGGCCATGCCCAGCGGGGATGCCAAGAAGAATCTGATGCCAAGTCACTGGAGATATGTAAGAAGTTCCGAGGGTTCTGGCTTCCTGCACTGGGCATGTCACCTGGCCAGAGCATGACTCCTGAGGGGGCTTCGTAATAAACACCTTCTCCATCCCCTGGACTCAGTCTCAGTTCCTGCCTGTCATACCCTCTGTCCTTGACAGGACCAAACTCTGAGCAGCCCTCCCTGTTCTGCCCTCTGTTCCCTTGGGTGTGGGCACTCGGGGTTTAGGGCTGGCCCACGTGAGGCTCGCTGACCAATGGCGTGTGCGTGTGCGGGTGTGTGAGGAGCCTGATTGTAACCAATTTTCCATACAGCTCTGTGCCTTGTGTGTGGAACTAGGCTGTGCGTTCCCTGAGGGAGGCTGAGCCGGTGCTTCCCTTCCCTTCTTGCCGTTCCAATCACCCAACACTGCCACCAGCCACGAATCCTGCCAGGGTTCTAAGACTGGTCTCCCCACCCCCTAATGCCCGCCCTGGAAAAGACAGGGGAGCTGTCTACTTGGTGAATTCACAGCCTGGCTTCCCTTCCCATCCTCTGTGCAGACCCCACTGTGGAGATGCGCCTAGACCCTGCCCCCCTGGCATCTCAGGAGCTCAGTAAAGAGATCAGGAGAGGTAGAGACAAAACCACCCTCTGGCGCAGGCCCGTCCTGAGCCCCTGCTCTAAGCAGCAGATCTGACGATGCTGTGGGGAGGAAAAAGGCGGGGTCCCAGCCCAGGCTGCTCACCCCACACAGGTACTCTTTGCCCATGAGACAGAGGCTTGGCCAAGCTGAGCCCATCTGTCCTGGAGGTGTGTGATGGGCCAGCCGCCGAGAAGGCCGCTCAATAACCCAGTCAGCTCCGTCCATCTGCTGGGAGAGGCCATGCTCAGGGGCAAGGCTCTAGGCATCGTGGCCCAAGGGAAAGGCGCCCCCTGCCACCCTCAGCACCTGGCTGTGGTCCTGATCTCCAGAAGCACAAACAGTGTGAACTGGAGTCCCCAGCTCTCCTTTCCTCTCCCCTTTGTTTGTGCTCCCCACAGGCCCCTGCTGCTGTAGAGGCTGCCCTCCCTTCCCGACATCCTGTGTGAGGCCTGTGTGTGGCTGTGTCCTTCCGTCTGAGGGGTGTGAGTACACCCTGAACCTCCTACCAAGGGGAGTGGTGGGTCAGGGCTCTCACTGCCAGGGGCAGCTGCAGACCCCTCCAGCATCTCGTCTGTGCCAACTCGCCATGCCCAAGGTTGCTTTGCAAGCGGCCGGGTTACCCCGGGAAACCCAATCTCCCAGAGGCACCGGACAGGGCCCTGGCCAGCAGCTTAGCAACCAAACTGTGGCTGAAAGGCCGTGGGACTAGGTGGGAGGTGGGACTATGAGAGAACACCCAGAGAGGGAACAGGAACCAGAGGGTTGTCACTGCTATTGTTAGGTAATAAAAAGGATTGAGCAGGGGCGCCTGGGTGGCTCAGTCAGTTAAGCATCTGCCTTCAGCTCAGGTCATGATCTCAGGGTCCTGGGATCGAGCCCCGCATCGGGCTCCCTGCTCCACGGAGAGTCTGTTTCTTCTTCTCCCTCTGTACCCCACCCCCCCGGCCGCCACTCATGCTGTCTCTCAAATAAATTAAAAAAAAGATTGAGACCAAACTATGGCCAGATGCCACTTGAAGCACTTTACCCACGGCATCTCATGTAATTTTATTAGTTATGAAATAACTGATTCAGAGAGCTATTAAGCCCAAGCAGTAAGATTCCGACCCCCAGTCTGAACTCCAACCTGACTGCAGAAGCCTCTGTCTGCCCAGTTCAGGCCTCTCTCCCAGATCAAGGGGGCTGGCCAGCAGTAGCCCGGATGGGACAAGCCTGGGTGAGCAGCCAGAGCCTGACCTCACCCTCCCTGGCTAGGCCCAGATCAGTGTCGTGTCCCACCCCCATCCTAAGGAGCCACAAGCCAGTCCCACAACCCTGGGAGGGCCCTCCTGCCACACCCAAGGCTCCTCCTGTAGGGTTTTCTCCCAAGGCCCCTGAGGATGGGGCGGGGGGTGGGGGGTGGTGGAGAGTAGAAATGCACGCATTCCCTGAACACATCCCCATTCTAGGGGCTCAGTCCCTTATCTGCAACCCAGCATCAGGCTCTCTCCAGGGAAGTGACAGATTGGATATGGCCGAGCCCAAAGAGCAAAGCCATTCTGCGGAGGAGGTGGACAACTTGCCTAGGGTGGGGGTGGTAGGCTGTCTGGCCCATCCTATCAGGCCCCATTCCACAGCCTCCTACTTGCCTCAAGACTTGACAGCTGACCCACAGAGCTTCCAAAAGATGTCAGGTCCAGGGGAAAGAGACCGTGCCTGTCCTGTTCATGGTTGTACCCCCAGTGCTTAGCGCCTGGACACATGAGAGATGCTCATGTTCTTTGAAGAACTCCCTCACTTCCTGCAAATCTGTGCTCAAATGTGACCTTCTTGCTGAGGCCACCCTTATCACCTCAAGCTGCACCCTGCGCCCCCACCCCAAACCCCTACTTTGTTCTTATTCTATATAACTCAAATCACCTTTTAACACTTCACTCTGTTCTTAAGTCTCTGGCCAAGGCCAGGGTCATGTAGACATCTGCCTGGCATCCTGCTGGGGTACCTTTGTGGGCCCTCAGACCAAAGCTCCGGGACACCCAGCTCCTCAGCAAGGAGAATCCAAGAACAATATTATTTACTAGAGTCAAGTAGTCCTATGCCCAGATGTCCTTCTCAACAAACCTGGGAACACTGAGTCAGGTGTCTTGAGAGAAGACTCTAGTCTCTGCTGAATTCTTTAAGAGTAGAGTCAGGTACCTAGCAGGTTCCCTGTCCCCACGCCCAGAGGAGCCTCTCCTAGCTCAAGAATTCACTGTGGTTCCTGGGAAGGGGAAGGAGCAGAGTGACTCTTCAAAGTACCAGTTTCCTCTGAGAGGCAGGGCGGGGAAGGAAGGTCACCTCAAAGGTAACTGGGCATAGCCCCATGGTGCCAGGGCACAGGGAGGGGACGGTGTCCTGGGGAACCCTGGGAGCCAAGGCTGGAGAAGAGCAAGCAGCACCGATGGCCCCACTGGGGGACGCCCCTCTCCTGCCCCACACCCTACTTTTCCCTGAAAACTGCTCCTGGGTAGGGGAAAACAAAGTTGCCAAACAGACTTGGCATGCCTTGACCCGGGAGGAGCCCTGAGAGTGGTATTGCCTGAGTGAGGTAAGAAGCCTTCTCTGAGCGGAGTACTCAGGATAAGTAAGTCCAGGCGGCCAGCGCTGCGCAGAGCAGCCAACCCAGCAGCAGGGACCATGGGCCTCTTGGGCCTCCACTCAGGTGTCTCAATAGTTGCCCCCGACACTTCTAGAAGGATCTGGAAAGTTGAGGAATCCTTCAGGAAACCCCACAGCGCTCCTGGAGACTCTTGCCCGGGATGCTCAATGTCTCCAGTGGGTAGACAAGGGGTCACAGACTGATGGTAGAGGCTCCACAATTTCCAGCTCCATATACCACTTTCTCTGTGGGGTGGGGGGGTGTGCAGCCTCCTGGGGCCAGGACGTCCCGGCAGGGGAGGGCACCTCTTCCCTAAACAAGGTTGAAAGCACTATGGAATTCCCAGAAAAGCTCCTTAATGGCAACAGAGCAGCACAAGAATGTGATCCCCTCCATCCCCAACAGGGTACAGAATGTATACAGCCAAGCCTCTGCTAAAAGCTGAGATTAGATTGTGCACCCACTTCTCCCCAGGAAAGGCCCCCAGCTGGGGTCTGGCCATCAGGCCTCACTCCTGGCTCTCCCAAAGAGCAGGGCAGGTACCAAGGGCCACCCACAGGAACACAAAGTGAGGCTGGAAGAGGCCACTGTCCTCTACCTCTGCCTCCCTAGTTTCAAGGAACAATATTCCCATTTTAAAAGGTCTGACCTCCAGAGGCTTTCAAAAATCAGGGCCACTTGGCTGACTTCTGGACAAAGAAGCCAAATTCCCTCACAACCCAGCAAGCATGTCCAAAAGGTTCAGGTGTCTGCCCAAAGGCCCACAAGTGACACTTTTTATGCTTTATGGAGCAAGTTAAGCAGCTCACCCACCCCCTGATACCTGCTCTATGCCAGGCCACACATGTTCATGACATTTTTTTCCCCATTCTCCTGTCAACAAGGCTCGCTGAGGCTTGGCATGGTTAGGTGACTGAGCCAAGATTATGGAGCAAGAAATCAGCACAGCATGATTCAGAGCTACACCTGTTATCTGGGAAGACACTAAAATAACTTAAGAACCATGTTTGAGGAAAAAGACTGAGAAGCAAGAGGGAGTTTTGCCTCCTCATACTTTCTAAAACGTTTCACTTTCCCCACTATGGGCTCCTAGAACCTTTTTAATTTTTTAAACTAATGGGTCAGCTGGAATTATGGGCCTTTTTTTCTTTCAATGCAACTGTGTTAAAAATTTGCTAAGTGCTCAATTATTAAGTTATTAAAATTATATTATTCTACCACCAAAGAGGCACTCCATTGACTCAAGGAAAAGTAGGGAGGCAGACTGACCTCAGACACTGGAAACACTGTCCAGTGGCCCCCCCCAGAGACTGGCCTAATCTAACTTTGAAGAAGAGGAGTAAGTAGTCATCAGAGCCCCCAGAGCTGGGTTTGCCTCTTGACTGCCACAGGTGAACACTGTGGGAAGATCACTTAAGAAAATCAAATCTGGGGCACCTGGTTGGCCCAGTTGGTTGAGCACCAGACTCTTGATTTTGGCTCAGGTCAGTATCTCAGGGTCCAAAGATGGAGCCCCGCCAGGCAGGAGTCTGCTTGAGGATTTCTCTCCCTCCGCCCCTCCCCCTGCCTCGTGCCCACACTCTCCCTGTGATAGATGAAAGAAAGAAGAAAAAAAAAGAAGGAAGGAAGGAAGAGAAAACCAAACCGGAATGCTCTGCCATAAGATAAATAAGTAGGACCATCTCTCCCAGGACCCTTCCCATGTCTTAGCTCTGGAAGACGCACAGTCTTCCTCAAAAGCCCTTCTTGACGGTGGCTTCTCCGGGGCTGGGCCACAGCTATTCGGTACCGCTGCTCTGTTCTTCCCACCTGGGGTTTTCCGTCTCCCTGACACACTCATTCCCTCCCAGCTCCCCTCCCTGTTCACAATCCCCTCTGCAGCCTGACAGGACTCTGAGTTGTAAACTCTGCAGAGGATCCCAAGAGCCCAGGTTAAGACGCCCCGCATCTGGCACGTGGATCCCCAGGGGAAGGGGCACTGAGTCTAAGCCCTGCCCCCTCACCCAATGCTCACCTGCTCTCAGGTGAGAGCCTGAGAGGACCACATCGCGGTTCTCCTGGTTACAGTTAGCTCTCCCCACAGCTAAAGCTCAGTGTGTCTACAAACTGCCCAGCAGGGGCAAACCAAGAGAAAACTTTGCACACTTTCTTTGGCAAGACGGTATTTTTCACTCCTCACCAAGTCCTAACGTATCACAGCACAACTCCACCCCTGTCGTCGTGGAAAACATACTGGATCTCCATACCTTCCTTTAAGGTGTCCAAGGCCGCCAGAGGCGGAGAAAGACCCAGAGACCGAAGCCCCTCCCGCGGGCTTCCTGCGTCCGGGGATTAGGAGGCACAAAGGGCCGGCAGAGAGTGGGCCCAGATGGCAGGGGCAGGGACTAAGCCGGCGAGGTAACGAGCTGCGGCCGCTGCTCGCAGAGAGCGGACTACCTGAGACGCGCGTCCCCAGCCTCTCGGGCCAGGGGCCTTCCACGTGGGGCCCAGGGACCCGGGATCCCACCCTCGCTCGCGGTGACCTCCTGCACTCATCCGGGCCGGGCACTTGTTTCTCTGTTTCCCAGAACCAACACTATTAAGCAAACCCAAAGCCCAAATTCAGTAAACGCGGACGGATCAGGCAGAGAAAAGTTCCCAGCCGCAATTCCTACAGGTGTCCTTCGCCCAGACAAACGGAGCCACGGGATCCAGGGCGAGGCGCGCAGATCCGCGCACAGCTCTCCCGGGGAAAGCCGGGGTCCCGGCCCTCCCCCGCCTTCCCGCCCCGAGTGGAGGGCGCCCCGAGGGGGCGGACCCGGCTGGGTGTTTCCGGGCCCGCGCCTCACCTGGAGCCCCAGGCCGGCCCCCGCCCGAGGCCTCGGCGTCCCACGGAACCGGCCGCCGGCTCCGCTCACTCCGCCGCCGGCCCACGGGCTGCTGGGCGGCAGTCTCCTTCCTGCTCACCTCCGGCGCGGAGAGCAGGGGGCGGAGCCGCTGCTATTTACATAAAGGGCGAGCCGGACGGTCTCGCAGAGCCGAGAGCGCCGGACCCCATTGGCCCCGCCCCCGGGACTGGCCCCGCCCCTCCAGGGCTCTGAGCCGACGGGGCGGGAGCGCAGCGAGGACGCCCTTGGGGGGCGGGCGGCGGCCGCTCTCGGGCCAATCCTCGGCCCCCGGGAGCGCGGGGGCGGGACCGCGTCCGGCGTGAATATGCACGAGGCACTGCGGGCCCGCCCCCGGCCTCACCTGCGCGCACCTGGACTCAGGCCGACACGCCGCGCCCAGTGTCCTGCCGCGTCCGGGAGGAAATAGTCCCTGGGACGCACGGCATCCTGGGCCGCCTCCCAGGCCCGACCGCCGAGGGTAGCCGTCCCTCCCCCACGCCGGCCCGGAGCGGCTCAGGGAGGGACGTAGCCGAGCCTGCTCTTCCCGAGGACGCCCAACCCAATCAGAGCGGGTGACCCGCGGCAACTGGGCCCGGTTTCGGGACCCAAGAACGAGGTGGCCTGGGGACGGGGGCGTCGCCGCGAGGTGCCTCCCGTCGGGGCGGGCCCCAAGCCTGGACCCCGGTCCTCCGAGTCGCTGCGGAGGCAGGAAGGCCCCCAAGGCCCCGAAGGACAGCAACATTGACCAGAGTTTTTAGCACAACTGGGGAGAGAGTTGGAGCGACGAGAGGCGGGAGCGGAAGGGGCGCGGAAGCCAGGGATGCGAATGGCGCGCTCCACAGCACGACCCGAAGCCACTGGGGTTCGAGCCGCGCCGACGTGGCGCCTCTCTGCCGCCCTTCTATCCCGAAGCGGCTGCGTTCAAGGAAAGCCCGATGGAGCGCCAGCCTCCCTCCGCGGACTACCATTCAGAAAGCCAAGCTGATTAGGTCTGTGACTTCCCGTCCCCTGAGCGCAGGCCCTGAGAAAGGTGCGGGGTCGCGTTCTTGCCCTCCCGGGGAGACTTCTCTTTGCTCCCGCGCCAGAAAAAGCAGCGTTGTCTGCAGGCCGGCAGAACAGGGGTGAGGGCCTGGGGGCCAGGTCCACGGACATCGAGACTTGGGGCGGGGGGGGGGGTAAGGAAGAGAAAGGAGGGCTTGAGGCTCAGGCTCGGGACTTGTCCACTATCTCCAGCCACAGCAGAAAAGCGATCTATTTTTTAATGGCTTTGGCTTTATCGTACGAAGCAGGCACCCTCTCGTTTAAAGGCACAGAGTCCTCTCCTGCCCCACCCCGCTGGGTCTCTGAAATCTAGTCCTGAGTTCCAAGGGGATCACTGCACGACAGCAATCTCAGGCCTGGGACTATGGAAGCCAGGTGGGGGGGGGCATGGCTTCGTTCTCCTGCAAGCATCAGACACCCAGGGCCAAGGCCCAGACTAGCCCCTGAAGCTACAGGTCAGGGTCTGGGTATAGGAGGCAGCTGAGATGGTCCCTGAGAGTAGACAGTCCAGGTCCCCCAGAGCAGGTCCCATGCCCTGCCAGAGCAGGGTGATTAGTGTTCCAGATCCCTGGGCAGCGTGAAGTCCCTGAAGCTGTAGAAGGAGATGTCTCCATGATCCACCAGGGCAAAGATCAGAGGAACATCCCCACTCTGGTAGGATAACCGCTTGAGGGTACAGAGGTCTGGAACTGGTTCATCAAATCTGCAGGGATAAAGTTAGACTGAGACGTGGACATAGGCCACCCATAAGCTCTGAGCCCCCAGCCCTCTCAGGCTACCAGAAAGGGAAATCATAAGACAGGAGTTGAGGGTGCAAGAAGTCTGGCCTCTGGACTCTCCTATCTGCAAACTGCGTGGCTCTGGTAAGTTCTCCAAGAGTAACCCAGAGCCTTGGTTGGGTACAGGGGCTAGGAAGAGTGAGTTTCTCACCACTTTTAGCCTGTGAATCCCTCTGATTCACATCCCTTCTGCTGGGTGAGCCCTGCAGTAAATTGGCACAGGAGAGACTACCAAAGATGCCAGGAACGAGGGCTCAGGACTTGGGAAGCTCTGGTTCCTATAGTTCTGACTGGCTGTGTGGCCCTGAGTCAGTCACAGCTCTCTGGACCTCTGATTCCTCTCAGATTGGCAAACTGGCCAGGGGCACAGAGGGGAGGTCCACTTGGTTTACAAGAGAAGTGGCAGCAGCCTGGGGGTAAGTGCTCACTGGTCTCATACCCACTAATGCACATCCGGGCGTAGGGCTTGCCAGGGTTATTCTTTCGGAATGTGGCCACGGCATCAGCCTGGTAAATGTCAAAGCTGATCTCCAAACCCCCAGACTTCTCCAGCAGCCTGAGGACAGAGTGAGAAACCTTAAGAAACAGGGACTGCCCTCCTCCTCCTTTCCATGCCATGCTTTCCCTCCCGCAAATCCAAAGCAGCCTCATCCAGGGGAAATGAGGTCCTGCTGTGAGGTGCCACTTGGGCAGGGGAAGGTTCAGATGCCTATCTCAGAACCCTCGGGCTAAATCCACCTCTTCCCTTTCACCCCTCCCTCTACCCTAGACACACACGAATATCAGCCAGGCCAAGGGGGCCCTGGAATGATCCCCCAGCTCATGTCCAACTGAGTCAAGTCCCAGCTGCCAACTCCTGCTGGCAGTCAGGGTACTCTGGAGACAGGCACTACCTGGAGACTCACCGGGCACCTCCATCAGCAAGGTGTGTGGTCTGCAGCACAGAGATATGCTGAAGGGCTGTGGCTGCAAGGACAGTGAAAATAAGGTATTGGGAGGGAAGTCACCATCTACAGACTCCTCTGAAGTTTCTGATTCTGCCATCTAGTTTAGTGTTGCCAGACTTAACAGATTAAAAAAAAATAAAATTGTCAGCATGTCCCATGCAATATTTGGAATATACTTATACTAAAAAAAAAAAAATTAGCTGGGTGCCTGGGTAGCTCAGTCGTTAAGCGTCTGCCTTCGGCTCGGGTCATGATCCCAGGGCCCTGGGATGGAGCCCCACATCGGGCTCCCTGCTCGGCGGGAAGCCTGCTTCTCCCTCTCCCACTCCCCCTGCTTGTGTTCCTGCTCTTGCTATGTCTCTCTCTATCAAATAAATAAATAAAATCTTTAAAAAAAAAAATTAGCTGATTATCTGAACTTCAAATTGAACTCGTCTGGCAACCTTAGTCTAGTTACTTAGAATCTCCCACGTTCTCCTAAGGACTGTAAAGAATTCTGAATCTCTTAATACTGTTCTTGCCCTGTTGGTTCCCTATTCCTAAACATGCAGGGCATACACAGTAAGCCTTCCTTTTATTTGGCCACAGTGGTGCCTCCTTGCTCCCCTCACAGAGTTGGGAGAACAGGGATCACAGCTAGTTGGTGGCAGAGCCATCCACATGCATCTTGTTTATTATTTTAAGGATATAGTTGTAGTTTCATTCCCCCTTGCCTCTTCCCGGACACAGACTTGCCGTTTCCAAACCTTCCCACATGGGTCCCTTTGCTGCTTTCCAGGAGAACAGACTGTCCTTGTGGGTTCCACTCCACCGGACAGCTCTCTCCATCCCATCTTTCTTAAGCCTCAATTAGCCATGGCCAATCCATGTCCCTTTCAAGGTCTTATGATGACTCAGCTGCCGGGGGCCTGTGGGGCTTTGGCAGAGTGAGGGGCTACCTGGGGAGTCTGCCTGGCCAGGACTCAGCAAGGGTCTGACAGGCTGGTCCCACAGGTGCGGGGGGCGGCTCTGGCTCTTCTGCAGGTGCCTCCTCTGCAGCAGCTCCTTGTACTCCTGCCAGCTGGAGCAGCACCGCACCTCGGGATCCGAGTTTACATCCTCCCGGAAGCGCTGGGCTTCTGCTCGTTGCTCCCGTTCCCGCCTGGAAAGCTTCTCCTTCCTTTGGTTCAGCTTCTGGCACCAGGATTCAGCATCTGTCTCCCGCCCAGCGACATTGGCCGGGAGCAGCTCTGGGGCTGGGGCAAGCAGAAGGGTGTGGCGGCTATCTGAAGCCATGTTGGGGAAGGAGATCTGTTCAAAGTTCCAGCGTGGCTTACAAACCCCCTTGACCCCGTTCTCTACTTTGCCACTCTCCTGGCTGCACCCCACCCCCTTGTCAGCCAGGTCAGGCCAGGGCTCCAGGGATCCCAGAAGCTGAGATGGGCCCACTGGGCCCTTTACAGGGCTTGACTCCTGAGGTTTCTCCTCTACGCATCGGCTGTCCTCGTTGCAAGGAGGTGGGCTGGAGGTTGTCAGGCTCTCAGGTGTCTCATTCACCCCCTGTGGGGGATTCTCCAGGGCCTTGGCCTTCTTATTAATGGACCTGAGGGACGTGGGGAGGAAATTCAGCACGCCTGCTCCTGATATCTGAGATGCACACGTCCCACACATATCCTACTGCCTCCAGGATCCTACAAGGGAGCCACCCAAGCCCAGCTCTTAAGCCAATGCATTCTCCAAGGTCCCCCAAATGAGCACTCCCTTAACAGCTCTGCTCCCCAGAACTCCCTGGGGAGGTTGCCATGTGGGGAGCATTACCGAGAGCTGGAGCTCCTCCTCTTCCTCTTGCCATTCTGATCCCCTAAGCACTGGGCACTGCCATCCAAGTTCAGCTGTCTCTCATAAGGGGACAGGATGGAGCTGTGGGGTGAGAACTGGGTGGGCAACAGATCCACTTCCTCAGCCTGGAGTTCCCAGTGGAATTTGTGAGGAACTAGTCCAGAAGACAAGTCAGTGGGCCAGGGTCAAAGCCAAACCCAAAGGCTAAGTCCCTGGGCAGACCTGCAAGCAGGGTAAATGGGGACAACCACAAGGGCCTGCCCATGTGTCTTTGCCCAGGCCTCTGGGTCTCACCAATGGCCCCTTTGAACAGAGACTTACTGGAACTGGGGCTCCTGCAGAGCCAGCAATAAATGATTAATCACTAGTGAGAAAAATCAAGAGACCAGAAAACTTGGAAAATACAGAAAAATAAAAATACGCATAAACATCTTTGGTTCTTATAAACACACATCCTGTCTCCATATGTTTTTTTTTTCTATCAGAAATACATTGTACTGGGTGCCTGAGTGGCTCAGTCAGTTAAGCATCTGCCTTCAGTTCAGGTCGTCATCTTGGGGTCCTGAGATCAAGCCCCACATCTGAAGTCCCTGCTCAGCAGGGAGTCTGCTTCTCCCTCTCTCTCTCTGCACCCCCACCCCCGGCTCCTGTACTTGCCCACTCTCTCTCTCTCAAATAAAATCTTAAAAAAAAAAACCTTATACTAACATACCACTGTTTAATCTCCTACTCTCAATAACAAACTATGGACATAGCCCCTTCTGACTACAGCATTCTTCCCTACCATAATGTTCTTATGGTGCTAAGGCTACACCGTCCAGATGGTACCCACTAGACACAAGGGATAATTTAGGTTAAATTTAAATCCATTAAAATTACATGTGCTGCCGAAGCAAGCACTAAATCCATTAAAATTAAACAAAAATTCAGTCCCACAGTTGTACAAGCCACATATATTGGACAGCAGAGATCTGGAAAGCTTTTATCACTGCAGAAAGTTCTACAGGACAGCTTCTCTAAGGGACAAACTCAATTTTGTGTCACCATGCCTTCCCATTGAACTCACAGGATGTTTCCAAGTCCACCAATTTTGCAAAGTGATAATGTTTTGGGTAAGCTGCCCACTAAATGCAAGTTCTGTGGGGGCAATGATTTTGCTGAAATTCCTCAGCAACGAGCACAGGGCCTGGCACCCAGTAAGGAATCAAAATATTGTCGAATGAATGAACATTCTCACAGGTGAACTTACACACACACCTGTGCCTATTTCCTTGGGGTATATTCCAGTTTTAGGAACTAAATGGCATACCTGTTCTAGAGCTTTCGTGACATACTGTGAAACAGTAAAGAGTATACCAGTTTCCATCCTTGGGCCCATGCGATAGTCTCTGTGGCTCTTAGCAATGCCAGGCTACTAAGGTGATCATGTTTAGAGGCCCCAGAAGGAAAGAACATATGACATAGCCAAAGGAATGTGAGACCCTACTCAACTGTTAATTCCTCACTTGGCCCTTCATTCATGTATGCACTAGATAAATCTGCTTACACACCCAATGAGGCACTGTTTTGGTATTCCAGCCAAATGCCAGTGCACTGTTGCGAGCTGTAAGTGCTCAAATGTTATCTGCGGAGTGAACAGGCTGAAGATGGGGCTCAATTTGACAACCCAGGATAAGCTGAAATGACCCAGACTTGTCCCAATGTGCCTCTCAATAGAGCACTTCCAACAGAGGCCCCCAGCCCATGTCCAGGGAGCTGCAGCTCCAGCCAAGGATTCCAGTCAAGAGAGGCCATTTTCCACTTTGGGGCTACTCTACCAGGTCCCGGGACTGGAACAAACAGGAGGGAAATGGGATCGGGATTTACCTTGGTTGGAATCGTCGAACCACGTAGCCCAGTCTCTTCAGGTGGCTGAATGCCTCAAAGAGAAAAAATAAAGATCAGAGGTCCACTTTTGAAAACACCAAATAGTTCCTCCAAACAGGAGCCACTCCCCATGCCCCCTCCTCTGCTCCTCCTGCACACCCCAAACCCAGACCCTGGGATTGGTTGGACCATACTCCATTATAAACACCCTCCCCAAACTAAGGTCTCAGTCTCTGAATTCCTGTCTCTTGCTTACCTTACTCTAGGCACAAATGACATTTAGCAACTTCTTGATTTAAATGCAAAATCCCAAAAAAGCTGACAGCTGATGAATCAGGAAAAGAACTACACGCTAGAATGTTATGATACCAAAGCTGTCCGGAGCGAAGCTCCTGACCGCAGTGTGAACAAGGAAGTGGCAAAAGGTGGTAGACAGCACACCCCCATCCTGCCACTCCACCCTACACCTCCACAGACGGGGATAGGGTAGGACTGGTCTTTGGTAAAGATCCTCGTGTTCTGATATCCATATCAGAGAGATATACGCAGGAATGACCCCACCCTGCTTGATCTCTCAGCAGCCTTCAACATAGCCAATCATTTTTTCCTTCTTTTGGCTTCTGTGATACCACCTCTCCTAGTTTTTCTCCTATGTTGTCAGACACTCCTCGGTCTGTTTCTGGTTCCTCATCGTCCCCCTGACCTCCTCACACTGGAATGCTCCAGGTCTCAGACCCAGCCCTCTACTCTGGCCACATTCCCATATAGCCCTGTGGTTTTAAATACCACCCACGCGTTCATGACGTCCACATTTATGTCTCTAGCCTTGTGCCCCTCCCCTGCTTTGTCTTCTTCCCAGGCCTCAGTTCTGTGAAGTCAGTCATTCAGTGACTTGTTCACTTCCTCCCAAATGCCACCACTAGGATGCAGGCACCACGAGGGAAGAGCCCTTGGCTGTCTTGTAGTCCCAGCACATAGCTCTGTGTCTAGCACCTCATGGGTACTTATAAATCCTGACTCAGTGGATGGGTGGTCCCTCCCCTGGGAGAGGGTGGCAGATACCTGGTACTGCAGAAAAGTCATAGTGTCCTCAGTCAGCAGTAGCTGGTAGGCCTCCTGAATAGACAGTGGCAGATCTTGGTGGAAAAGCTGGATGGAGCCCTGGAAGTGGGGCCAACAGCTCAGCTTGTGGACCCTTCTGCAGTGGCTCAACCAATGGGGCAACATCCAGGCGGTGATACACGGGCGCCCTTCCCTCCCCCTCTCCCCCGCCCCCAGCGTCACAGCAAGAATGTGGCCAACCAGGAAAGGAGGGCACCACCACTAATTTAGAGGGGAATCCCCGCTCTCCGCATGGTATTCTTGTCTCCGGTTCTAGAATTAGGGTTACAAGCTTCTTGAATCCTCAGTTGTGCAGATACTTTTACTCTTAATAAAAACATGTCCTTTCGGTTCCTTGCTCCCAACCCTTCCTCACCCTCCGGGGGACCCACTCACACACTCCAGCAGATATAAGGCCTCTTCGGGGTGAAGTCGCTGCCGGCCCTGCTCTGAGAAGCCCATGGTCTGCCAGAATTTACCCTGCGTAGAACCCGGAGCAAATGTCACAAAGGAGCCAGGAAGGCAGAGAAGGCGGATCCCTCTCCCCGAGCCCCGCCTCTCACCGCGGGAGACTTCAGTTCCACGAAGCCCGCTTCTGGCCTCCACTCGGCAGCCACCAAACTGCCCCTGCCGAAGAGTGGGGAGGGGGCCCGTCTGAGTCCCCCAGTGAAGTCGACGGGGTCCGGCCGTCCCGCCTGCCCCGGCCCCGCCCCGGCCCGCCCCCCTCACAGGCGCTCCACGCGCTCCTCCGCCAGCAGCTGCCAGAGCTCCTCGCGGCACACGCGCAGCCGCTCGGCCTGGGCCGCCGAGCCGTCGGGGAGGAAGTCCTTGGGCCCATGCGAGCGCTGAGGCAGCTTCTGGGACCGCGAGCGGGCAGCGAAGAGCTCCCGGGCACTGGAGAAGGAAGAGACGCGGGGTCAGCGCGGCGCACTCGGAGCCGCGCGGCCGCGTCCGGGATTCCCGGCCCCTTCCCCCGCGCCCTCTCCGCGTGCCCGGCGCCTCCGCGAGCCGGACCGCACCAGAGCACGCGCCCGGCGGGAACCTCCACAGCAGCAGGGTCGAGCTCGGGCTCCATCGGGCCGCCGTCTGCGGCTGCGCGCGCACCGCCCCCGACCCGCCCACCGCCGGAACTCCGCGCGGCCCTAAAGCCCTCAGATCCGCCCTCCGCTCCACCAGCCTCCCGCTCGACCAACCGGCTTTCCACCTTCCTGGCTGTCCTAGAGCCTGCCAACAGACTTATGCCTCGATTCCGGGGGCAGAGATTGCAGGTTTCTGGATTTATAGGAGCTCCCGTCTCCTCCCCAGCCCTCCCCTGGGCTCCTCTCTAGTAAAAATTGAGGAACACGGCGTCTGAGAGTGTAGGATGGACAGTCAAATGCGTGACCCTCCCCTCCGCAGCCCTGGGCCGCTTAGTCTCCACCACTTAGGCTGGACAAAGAAGAAAGAGGGAGGGTTTAGAGAAGGGAGAGTAGTAGGTTCCCGCACTCCAGCCTCGCAGACTGGCCACCGGGGGCTGTCAGATGCGGTCTGGGTAGGTTCGGAGTTCCTTCTGGGTCCTCCGTTGGGTCCCTTCCGAGGGGCTCGGAAGACGGGTTTCGAGGGGTGGGGGCGGGAGGA
This sequence comes from Eumetopias jubatus, assembly GCF_037043125.1. Taxonomy (NCBI): domain Eukaryota; kingdom Metazoa; phylum Chordata; class Mammalia; order Carnivora; family Otariidae; genus Eumetopias; species Eumetopias jubatus. The sequence continues at coordinate 86,529,360 of NW_028274816.1, forward strand.
GCTGTCCGGCCCACGATGGTGCTGAAGCGCCACTCCAGCCTGTCATTAGCACCCCCTCGAGGCTGGGGTCCCCGCCGCTGCCACCGTGGGCCTCTCCGACATGGTCCGCTAGGTGGCACCATTGCTCCAACCAGCGGCTGTGAGTCGGTGACTCTGGTCGCGGGCGGAGGTCAACGTGGGAATCCCTGGAGGGGCGAGGGGCGAAAAGGAAGGGGGGCTTCCCAAGTGGGGTCCCCAGGTCTCGGTTTCCAGACCCCTTCACATCACGTCTTCTCTCCCACTCAGTCATAAACGGGGCATCTCGCCGTTGGGTTTGAACTCTAGAACCCCAGGTCGCGGCGGCTCCGCAACCGGGTTGCAGGGCGCGCACTCTGGCCCCTACCGCGCCGCTTCACCTGGGCGCATGCGCTGACCCGGCCAGCGTGCCCGGTCCGGACGAAAGCGGTGGGGGCGGGGTCTGGTACGGATGGGGGCGGGGCCGCAGGCGCTGACTGACATTCCGACTGCGCGGCCGGGACGGTCCCTCCGCTCCCGATCCGGCGGGAGGGAGGGGGGAGGGGCGGGATTTCCTGCGGGAGGCGCCGAGCCGGTCTTGGAAAAGGAGGAGAAGGAGGAGAAAGGGGCTAAGGGGGTCAGTTGGAGCCACCGTCCAGAGTGCCAGGGACCGAGCAGGGCCAGCCAGACCCCCGGCGGGGCAGCTGGGAGAGGTGAGACTGCGGGGCCTGCGCGGGGGGTTAGCACCTTTGAGGGCGGGCACAAACTAACTTTTCTTTCGGGATCGGCGGGCGCCTTCGTCTCTCTGCTCCTTCCGTCTTCCTCGCGCCTCTGTTCCGTCCTCCCGCATCAGTCCCTCCGGCGCTTGGCTCTCCCGGTCGCTCCCGCCGCTTTGTTCCCCGGGTCGGCTGGGTTGGGCTGGGTTGGGCTGGGTTGGGGGATTGCGCGGCGCTGGACGGGCATTCCGGGGGGCGGGGGAGCCAGCCCGACCCCAAGCATTACCAGGGGCGTCCTCCTCCTGTGTCGGCTGCGGGCAAGAGCAGGAGTGCCCTCTGGGTTGGGCTTGGGACGTTCTAGGAGTAAGGAGACCCCAGCTAGGGCCCCAGGCCTGCACGGGTCTCATGCCACAGGGCTTGGGCAACAAATTCCTGGCCACTGGGAACTGACGTAAGCTTTTCTGCAGCGAAGTCGGGGCCCGGGCCTCGGGTTCAGGCTTGGGGGGCCAGGCAGCCCCATCTGCCAGCGTGCCCCAGCTCTTGTCTCTGTTCTCTGCCCAGCTGCTTCCCCATCCCGCACAAGGGGTGAGGATGGGTCAGCAACAGGTGCGGTAAAGCCTCCCTGTCCAGCAGTCAGACCCCCGCCAGAAATGGGGAGCTATAAGCTCCCCACTCCACCCTCTGAATTTGTAAAGAGCCTGGGGCTAGGGCATCTAGCTATTACAGTAAAGCTTAGATTGGGAGGAGTCTAGGGGCAGGCACCTTCCACAGGGAGTGACCCTTGCCTGTCTGCCTGGGCCTGGCCCTTCCAGGCCCCACCTCCTGGCCCACCAGTTGTCTGTGGGTGTCAGAGCCGCAGGCTGTGGAGAACAGGCTGCGGGCCCAGCCTGCCCCAGTGTGTCGTGCTGCCAGGGCCCCTCCTGCCCCAGGTTGAGGTGCTGCCAGGTGCCCTGGGGCCTCAGTGACTCAGCCCAGAAAGTCACTGCCTCCCCCCAAATACTCCTCTCATGCCTGGCAGCTGTCTTCCTGCTCTGAGTGGCTTGGCCCTTCCTTGACTCAGAAGGGCAGCTAGGGTGGTTTCGGGGCTCCCTGGAAGCCCTGTCCTACCCTTCTGAGCCCTGCTTCTGGGACCCTTGCCGGCCTGGCCCCGCCTTCAGCAGAAGCACTGCACCTTTTTCCAGACCCCTGAGACGTGTCCACTGCTGCTTCCTGAGGCCGGAGGGAATGCTGACTGCGCTCTGGGTGGGCACTGGTGCTCCTGAGCCACGCTGGGAAGATTGGCGTGCCCAGTCCCAGCCCATCCCTGGGCCGTCCGACGCGGCAAGCAGATATCTGTCCAGGTTTCCACGCGGCCTCCACCCCCCCAGAGATCGGTGTTCCTGCTTGTGGTGGCTGCTCATGAAACACTTTGAGGGAGTACCCGTCAGTGCCTAACAAGAAGCCCACTGCTTGGGACACCAGACACGCTCCCCCAGGACGCCTGGCCCTCCAAAGGGCCAAGGCATGGCACCCTGACGCCTTGGCTTAGACCTGAAGTTTTCCTGCCTCTGCCCTGGACTCCTGATCCCAGAGCCCAGCCCAGGGACCGGAATGGGTCGTGAACAGGACCTGATCCTTGCCGTCAAGAACGGAGATGTGACTGGTGTGCAGAAACTGGTGGCCAAGGTCAAGGCCGCAAAGACAAGTGAGTGCTTTGGTGGGGTGACTGTCTAGCTGAGACCCTGCCCTGAGTGCTCAGGCTACAGAGAGAGGCTTGGGGGTCACTGTGATCTGGGGACTTGGGGTGGGAGGACTGTCCTGTAAGGAATGCCTCTGTGGGAGAGCCACAGAGGAAGTTGGGTCACCCCTTGCTGTGTATCCTTAGGCAAATCACTTAGCCTCTCTGGGCCTCAGTTTCCTCACCTGTAAAATGAATGGGTTGAAATACATTCATTCGAGTTTTTTTTGAGTGCCTACTGTGTGCCAGGCTTTGTTCCAGGCACCAGGCCATTATGCGGCAGCAGTGAATAAAACAGACCGAAATTCCTGCTCTCGTGGAGTTGCCTTTAGCAGGTGGTTTTTCTGATGTATTCTCTGGAAGCAGGAAATTTCTGGCGGTGGGGTTGGGAAAGACTGAATAGCTAGAGTTTCAACCCCATCCCCCAATTCAACAACAGCAAATCTGCATTTATGGCAGCTTAATGGGGATACCCATAAGATAACTTTTATTTTTTTAAAGATTTTATTTATTTATTTGACAGAGACACAGCTAGAGAGGGAACACAAGCGGGGTGGGGGGTGTGGGGGGGGCGAGGGAGAAGCAGGCTTCCCACTGAGCAGGGAGCCCGATGTGGGGCTCTATCCCGGGACCCTGGGATCGTGACCTCAGCTGAAGGCAGTTGCTTAACTGACTGAGCCACCCAGGTGCCCCCATAGGATAGCTTAAAAAAAAAAAAAAAAAAAAGCGCTCTGCTGCTTAAAGCAAAGTTCATCACTGTCTCAGCGTTGCTAAAGCCCCTTCCCCTTGACTTACCTACCTGTGTCCCCTGGGGGTGTGTGGCCAAAGCTAACTTTCTAGAGGTTTCTCCAAAGCCCAGGTCTCCAGTCTTGACAGGGTTGTGGGGGCTCCATGCATGGGTAGCCACACCTGAACCCCGTCTCTTGGGTACCTCTGTGGTGAGATCCCCCCGACCTCTGGGCTTCAAGGCGAGTTCTCTGAGCTGTCCCAGAAGGACACTGTACTTGTCCCCTGAGTTTCTAGACAAGCAGGGGCAGGAGGTAGCTCCTGCCACCAGACTGGGGCTGGGGGAGGGAGGGTTCCCTCAGAGTGCTGGAGCTCTAGCCTCAAGACACACCTTGGCCCTGTGCACAGGAAGGGGCCCCCAGACTACATGAAGACATTTAATTATCCTCACCCACACCTGGGAGTTTGGGGTCCCAGAAGGACGGATTTGAAGGACCTGGGAATTGTGTACATGTGTGTGCACCCACTTGCACACCGGGGCAGGAGATCCAGGGTATGGGGAGATGGAGCTTGGCTGGGGGGAGGGGGGAGGACAGGTGGTATGGTCTCTGTGCCCTGGGGAAGTGGATCCTGGGTGAGCACAATGGAAGGAAGGTGCCAAAGAGGTCCTGGGAGGGCCCTGGAGGCCCAAGAGTGGGAGCCACTCCCCCTCCTCCCCTCACCTCTGTGTTGTTTTTGGCGACCTGCCCAGTAGGGCCTTGGTTGAGCTGCTGCTGGCCTCACAGCTCTGGGGCCTCAAAATGAGGCCCTCAGGAGGGCTAGCGGGTGGGATCTGGAGGCTGGTGGCGGGAACCTCACAGCCAGGCTCCTAGGCTCTGGAAGGTGCCCTGTGCCCCGGGGGAAATGCCTGTGGGGGAAGAGATCCCTTCCCTCAGTCCCAAAGAGGACTTGTACATGGTGTGGGCATGGGCACAGAGTGACAGGGTCCTGGGACTCCTTATGAAGCCCCGGCACGGAGCCTCCCCTCCCAGTCCTCTGAGAAGCTGGGAAGGCTGGTGTAAAATGGAGATCACAAGGTGATGTTTGCAGATCCTATGGTTGATGAAATTTTCTAAGCCCTCGATTCCCTGTGAGATGGGTATTTCAGTATCTACTTTACAGATAATTGACACTCAGAGAGGATTAGCGAGTTGCCCAAGGTCACACAGCCATTATTTGGTGGGTCAGAATCAAGTTCCTGTCCTCTCCCCTCTGCTCCTGCACATGGCTGCCCATCAGAATTACCTAGCGATTGTTCTGAAAATGCAGATTCCCTGTTCTCCTTCAGAATTAGAATCGTCACAGAGATCTTGAGACCCTGTGAGTCAGAAAGTTCTCCAGGTGACTCTAAAGCAGGGCTCAGAAGGGAAGCTGGGAACGCCTGCTCCATATCACAGAAGGGCAAAGGAAACTGATGGAAAGGGAGGTGTCAGGGGCTCCCCTTTTTCCTTCTGGTTGGCCAAAGAGAGATGCTCCCTCAGCCCCCTCCATTTGCTCTCTGGTTACTGGGGGGTCGGCATTCCCTGCCCACCCCGGGCCTCTTGAGGGAGCAGGCGGCTGGGAAGAGAAGGGTGCCGTTACCCTGGCCTTGCTGCCGCCGTCCCTCCCTCCCCAGCTCCCTTTTCTGAGCTGTCTCCTTCTCTGGCCAGAGGAAATGGAGTGGGCTGAGGGTGGCCCAGTGAGCTCACATCCTCTGCCTGAGCCTAAACCAGGAGCGACCCTTCCACCCCCAGAGCCAGGCCGGGAAGAAGGCTGCGCTGCAGGGGAAGTGGCTAGGGCCACTGCCAGGAGCCAGGAGCCTCCGCCTTCCAGCCAAGGTCCCTAGCCCAGGCACTGGGAGCCTCTCTCCCCCACCGCCTTTCCGGCCATTGTTCTGGAAAGAACAGAGCCACCCAGCCCGGCCCTGCCCCTGTTCCTGTCTGTCCCTCCGGTCGCATTGTGCTGTCACTCCCCGGAGGGACTGTGTCTCACCGCTGAGCTGCCCCATCCCGGGCTGGCCAGGCCTGGCGGCAGGCGGAGGGACTTTCTCCTTCCTGCTGACCTCGCCGTCCTCCGTGAGGCTCACGGAGGTACCATGGCTGCCCAAGGTCGCGCAGCCAGTACGGGGGAGAATTTGACCCACACACTTCCCGCTCCTAAAACCCCTCTCCTTCCTGTCGCCCTGACTGGCTGTGTGTGACAAGGACTTTCCAAGGGGGCTAAGAGGAAGGCTGGGAGGCCTCTGCTCCTTGCCGGCGGCCCGCACCTCCTCACTGCTTCCATCACTGCCCAGCTCTGTATTTACCTTTTCTGCAGCGTATATAGTGTAATTCGGCTCAGTCCTAAAGGTGGCTGTCCCCTCTCTCCCCAACCCATGCGCCTCACTCCCAAGCTGATCCCTCCCTGTTGGAATGAGGCCCTGTCTTGCTGGGGTGTTCAGGGGCCCACCAGGGCCTGGAGGGCAGGCCTGGACCAGCGTGCTTGGCACCCTGCCCAGCCTGGGTTGAGCCAGGCCTCCTCCTTCCCAGCAGGGGTGGGTTCCAGCAGGAGGCAGGGGCCTGCCTGTGACAGACATTCCTTTTCCTCTCCCAACACTCATCAAGGACCACCCCCTCCCGTGCCCTGGCCGGACCACACCTGCCTGAATCCTGTCCACCTCCCTGACAGGGGAATGGACCAGCATCCTGCCCGGGTCCCTGGCTCCTCTGGCCGCCACCCAGCAGAGAGCCCTCTGCCCGGGGCGTGGACATCTCTGTTGGGAGCCTGTGGGTGCAGAATCAGCAGTTACTCCCCTGACAGGAGTTGCGGGGGGGGGGGACGGGCGGGGACTGTACCGATTTGGCTGGGGGACAGCACGTGGACATAATGGCTAACGTGTAAGGAGCGCCGAAGGGCAATGGCCCCCATCTGCGGTGGGCCGACAAGGGTCAGGCATTATCCTCACAAGCCTGGTGAGCAGGTTCTGTGATTAGCCCATCTTACAGATGAGGACACTAAGCCTGACAGGCTAAGTGACTTGCTCAGGATCATACACCCCAGTGCAGGTCTATCCGATGCCACCTTCTTCACTGTTCACTCAGGGATGTCCCCGAGCTTGAGTCCAGCCCTGGCATCTGCCCTGCTACCCTCCAGCATCTAGTGCCCCTCTCCTCTCTCTTGCAGCCCCCTCGGCCCAATGGGACAATGAGACTCTCCTTGGCCTGCTCAGGCAGGAATGCTAACCATGCGCTCGTGGGCCTGTCCATTGAGGGCACGGCATGCCAGTTCCCCCCTTTCCCACCCCCTTTGGCTCTATAAACAAGCTGGGCTGGGGGCATGGGGAAGCCAGGCTCCTGCTGCGGCGGCTCCCTGCACTGGGCGCTCTGGAGCTGATGGGCCAGTGGGCTCGCTGGGGAGCCATAGGGACACAGCCAAAGGGCCATGGGGCAGGTGCTTTCTTGCACACCAAGAGGTCAGCGGGATTGGGGAGCAGCATGGGGAGGGAGAACTGGTTAGGATGCAGGTAAGGGCAGATCATTCTAGAGTGTCCTGATGCCCTCTGCTCTGATCCCCCAGAGCTCCTCGGCTCCACGAAGAGACTCAATGTCAACTACCAGGATGCTGATGGGTGAGTGTGAGCCTGCATCCCTCGCGAGAGCTGTGGGGTGGGGGAGGGTTGAGGGGAAAGATCTGGGCCCTAGAGTCCCTTCCCCTCTTAAACTTGGCCCTTGAATTGTGTTCGCTGAAGCTCTTGTCTGTGCACACCCTCCTGCCTGTGGAGCTATCCTCGAGTGAGGGGAGGGAGTCCCAGTGCCTCTCGGAGGGGCCTCCTGGGTCAGATTCCTGCTAGGCCCCCTTTTCTCCCCAGAGGGCAGGAGCCTTCGGGCTCCTGCTCCCACGGCTCCCTCCCCTGGGCTGGCTGGGGAGGGGGGGGGAGGCCAGACAAATAGGCCTCTCAGCCCAGACACTGAGCCCTTTCATGCTGTAGGCCGGCAGCTCTGCGCTCCCACGGCAGGGCTGGCAGGGTGGGGGAGCGAGGGCACAGTGGGCAAGGAACTCAGCCCTGCCAGCCTCCGGGTTGAGTCTGGTGTGGAAGACTAGGATTTGGGGGGTGGGGGACAGCTCAGTTGACACCCCTCCCTCGTGTCCCACCACACCAGATTCTCTGCTCTCCATCATGCCGCCTTGGGGGGCAGCCTGGAGCTCATAGCCTTGCTGCTGGAGGCCCAGGCCACTGTTGACATCAAGGACAGCAATGGTGAGACCCCAGCGTGTCCCCCTCGCCACCCCCTGTGGTCCAAGTTTGCTCCTGCCGCATCCCAGCAATGCTAGTACATGTTGGCATAGTTTCTCTGGCTTGCAAACGCCTTACCTTTTTCATCTTCATGGGCTTCTGGGGGTGGTGGGTGGTTCTAATACCCCGTTATCCAGAGAAGGAAGCTCAGCTTACCTTCCTGTCCCGAGGTCCCACCAGGTCACCCGTGGTGCGCCAGGTGGGATTCCAACTTCAGCCCCATACAGCCGGACGTTTCCCTGACCGAACCAGCATCCCTTGCCTTGGGTCTGTCTCCGCCTCCAGCTGCAGGGGGGGGGAGCTCCGGACTCTGCTCAGTTCCCTCCCCGGACCCCACAGCATCCCAGGACCTCCTCAGACACCCCTGCCCCCCCGCAGGCATGCGCCCGCTGCACTACGCAGCCTGGCAGGGCCGGCTGGAGCCTGTGAGGTTGCTGCTGCGTGCTTCTGCGGCCGTCAACGCCGCCTCGCTGGATGGACAGATCCCGCTGCATCTTGCTGCCCAGTACGGGCACTATGAAGTGGTACGTGAGCCTGCCTGCCCGCGAGGGGTGCTGGAGCGGGGTGGGGGTGGGGGGAGCAGGGGGGACTGGCCGGGCCAGAGCCCTGACTCAGCTTCCTCCACCCCAGTCAGAAATGCTCCTCCAGCACCAGTCCAATCCCTGCCTAGTCAACAAGGCGAAGAAGACGCCCCTGGATCTGGCCTGCGAGTTTGGGCGGCTCAAGGTGAGGCCTGCGGCTCCTGGGGTATTAGGCCCTGGGCGGCTGTCGGGGTTCTCAGGAGGAAGCCCTACCTGGGTGCTGCTTGCCACAGGTGGCCCAGCTGCTGCTGAACAGTCACTTGTGTGTGGCGCTGCTGGAGGGTGAGGCCAAGGACCCCTGCGACCCCAACTACACCACGCCCCTGCACTTGGCTGCCAAGAATGGCCACAGAGAGGTCATCAGGTACCCACTGCCCCCCCCCCCGCCCACTTCCTCATCCCCTTCCGCGGAATGGGTGATGGCCCCTCGGTGCCCTGCCCTGCGGGCCTCTTCTCCCTGGTTCTGGGTCTCTCTCCCAGCCCCTCGGCAATCTGCTTCCTGTCCTGCTCCCTACCACCCCTGTGACCTGCCCCCCCCCCCCACGTCCACAGGCAGCTCCTTAGAGCTGGGATCGAGATCAACCGCCAGACCAAGACCGGCACGGCGCTCCATGAGGCTGCGCTGTATGGCAAGACGGAGGTGGTGCGGCTGCTCCTGGAGGTGGGTGTGGGCGCCCGGTCACCCCGTACACGGGTGTGGAGCCCCCGCTGGGTGCCGTGTCCGAGACCAGCTGGGGAAGCACGGGAGGGGGTCTCCACCAACAACGTGGCGTTTGGGTGGGCCGCGGCCTTGTGGCTGGAGAGCAGACAGACGCGGTTCAAGGCCCGGTTCTGCCTTATACCAGCTCAATGACCTTGAGCTCATCCTCGATCCTATCTCTGAACTTCCATTTCTTCATCTGTAAAATCTGAAAATAGTAGGTACTGTTTACCTCCTGGGTAGCGGTGAGGCTTGGGGGAAATGGCAAGCAAAGCACTTCGTGCCTGCTCACACCGCACTGTGCACCCAGGGCGGGGTGGATGTGAACATCCGGAACACGTATAACCAGACAGCGCTGGACATCGTGAATCAGTTCACCACCTCCCAGGCCAGCCGAGAAATCAAGCAGCTCCTGCGGGGTGAGTGTGTGTGAGAGAAGACCCGGCCCAGGCTGGGAGTCCAGAGCCACTCCAGTGAGGACTGGGAAGTGAAGCAGGAACAGTGTCCCAGGAGCACGATGTCACACTGCCAAACCCAGGGATGGTCAGGGGACGGCTGCAACAGGAACCTGGGGGAGGGTTGTGAAGGGGACAGGTCGGGCGGGAAGATGCCCTAAGGACCCTCAGATGATGCCTGCCCTGCCTCTTCTCTCAGAGGCCTCGGGGATCCTGAAAGTCCGAGCACTCAAGGATTTCTGGAACCTCCACGATCCCACTGCTCTCAACATCCGGGCGGGGGATGTCATCACGGTGAGGACCCGGTGCGGGCATTCCTTTGCTAGCACCAGCGATTGCTGTCACTTAGACGGGCGCCTGCTCTGGATCAGGCTCAGTGCTAAGGTCTTTCTGTGCACTGTCTCATTGAATTCCTTCCCATCCAGGTAAGGTGGGTGCTATTTAACTGTTTCCTTTCTGGAGAAGACAAAATTGAGTCTTAGAGAAATTAAAGTGGTTTGCCCGAGACCCCATAGCAAGCAGCAGCGTTGGGATTTGAACCCAGACTGACTCCGGGACTCTTGACACAGAGGATTGGGCTGGATGCTGGCAGGAAGTGCAGAGCTGTGGGTGCATTCGGCCATCAGCTTCTTGTGGGGAGAGGAGGAGCCGGCCTGTGGCTGTAGGGCTGGCTGCCTGCCCTTGCTTGGTGCAGGAAGTGATCACTGTCATCGGCCTCCAACGCCCCATCTGCCACAGGTGCTGGAGCAGCATCCCGACGGCCGCTGGAAGGGCCACATCCACGAGAGCCAGAGGGGCACGGACCGTGTGGGCTACTTCCCCCCAGGCATCGTGGAGGTGGTCAGCAAGCGGGTGGGCGTCCTTGCGCCTCGCCTCCCATCGGCCCCCACCCCCTTGCGCCCAGGCTTCTCCCGGACACCACAGCCCCCTGCTGAGGACCCCCTACACCCTTTGACCTGTGGCCAGCTCCCTCGGGTGGGCCTCAGCCCAGACAGCCCAGGTGCATCCTCCCAGAGGGCGGTGCTGGGCACCAGGGTGGGCGTCTGACCTCCGCAAGCTGCCAGTCAGCTGTTGGCAGGGCCAGCTGGGGCTCTAACCCCTTTGCCTGTGGCCCTGCAGCAGGTGACAGGAATAGTGTGGGCAGCGAGGGCAGCGTGGGCAGCATCCGCAGTGCCGGCAGCGGGCAGAGTTCCGAGGGCACCAACGGCCATGGCACTGGCCTTCTTATCGAGAACGCCCAGGTAGGAGGGAGGAGGAGAGAGGGGCGCTGGGACCAGGACAGGGCCCTCCATCCTGCTGTCAGCTCCCCACATGCTGAGTAGCCCCTTCCCTGTCTCTAGCCACTGCCTTCCCCCGGAGAGGACCAGGCGCTGCCAGGACTGCACCCCCCATCCCTGGCAGGTAGGAAGGGTGAATGGTACCTGGGTGGGCACCCCTCCAGCGTGGTCGCTCCTGATTCTACCCCTCTCCCTCCTGAAGACAACCTGAGCCACCGCCCTCTGGTCAACTACCGCTCTGGGGAACAGCTCTTCACGCAGGACGTGAGGCCTGAGCAGCTGCTGGAGGGGAAGGTGTGACCCCCCCCGCCGCCCCACTGGGAAGCGGGCTATGGGCCCCAGGGGTGCGGTGGTATGAGATGGGCCCCTGCTCAGGCCAGGCGCCTAGGGGAGGCTGGGGCAGATACGGCCTCGGCTCCTCCTCAGTAGGCGTCGCTGTTAACGTCAGCCCCTGCCCCCGTACCGCAGGATGCTCAGGCCATTCACAACTGGCTGAGTGAGTTCCAGCTGGAAGGCTACACTGCCCACTTTCTGCAGGCCGGCTACGACGTGCCAACCATCAGCCGTATGACTCCCGAGGTAGGGGCCACGGCCGGAGGGCAGCGGAGGGCCTGGTGGGCGCCAGAGGGGGCCTGATGGCGCGAGTCTGTGTGGCAGGACCTGACGGCCATCGGCGTGACCAAGCCTGGGCACAGGAAGAAGATTGCCTCAGAGATTGCTCAGCTCAGCATCGCCGAGTGGCTGCCCAACTACATCCCGGTAAGCAGGTGGCCGGCACTGGCTACCCCCCTCAGCTGTGGCTGTGTGGGCCCTTCCTGGCTGGGGCACTGAGGCCGGCCCAGGAGCCAGTTCCCATGGGCTGCTTTTGCAGGCGGACCTGCGTGAGTGGCTGTGTGCGCTGGGCCTGCCGCAGTACCACAAGCAGCTGGTGAGCAGCGGTTACGACTCCATGGGGCTGGTGGCTGACCTCACCTGGGAGGAGCTGCAGGAGATCGGGGTCAACAAGCTCGGTGAGGACTGCCCTGGGGCCTCCTGGCCGGGCCCCCACATGCCTCCAAGGGGCTCTAAAACGTTTCAGGGTTCAAGCCCAGGGGGGAGAATAGGGTTCAGGAGGGACTGGGGTGGGCCTTTGCAGCCCCAGCTGACCCTGTGGGCTCTACCCATCCCGTCTCAGGTCATCAGAAGAAGCTTATGCTGGGAGTGAAGCGGCTGGCCGAGCTCCGGCGGGGCCTACTGCAGGGGGAGGCCCCAGTGGAAGGCGGCCGCCGGCTAGTCAGAGGCCCGGAGCTGATGGCTATCGAGGGGCTGGAGAATGGGGACGGTCCGGCTGCAGCAGGCCCACGCCTCCTCACCTTTCAGGGCAGCGAGCTAAGCCCAGAGCTACAGGCAGCCATGGCGGGGGGCGGCCCTGAGCCTCTCCCCCTGCCCCCTGCCCGCTCCCCCAGCCAGGAGAGCATTGGAGCACGCTCACGAGGGTCAGGTCATTCACAGGAACAGCCTGCCCCCCAGCCCAGTGGTGGAGACCCCAGCACCTCACAGGAGAGGAACCTTCCAGAGGGCACAGAGCGACCCCCTAAGCTTTGTTCCCCACTTCCTGGACAAGGGCCCCCCTCTTACGTGTTTATGTATCCCCAGGGCTCACCCTCCAGCCCAGCCCCAGGGCCACCTCCTGGCGCACCTCGTGCCTTCTCCTACTTGGCTGGTCCCCCTGCCACTCCTCCGGACCCGCCTCGGCCCAAGCGCCGGTCCCACAGCCTGAGCCGTCCTGGCCCTGCTGAGGGGGAAGCAGAGGGGGAGGCTGAAGGGCCGGTGGGCAGTGCCTTGGGCAGCTATGCCACCCTCACCCGGCGACCGGGACGCAGTGCCCTAGTACGGACCAGCCCTAGCCCGACCCCAGCTCGAGGGGCTCCCCGGAGCCAGTCCTTTGCCCTTCGTGCCCGACGCAAAGGCCCACCACCCCCACCCCCTAAACGCCTCAGCTCCGTCTCTGGCCCCACCACGGAGCCTCCTCCTGTAGATGGAAGCCCGGGGCCTAAGGAGGGGGCCTCTGTGCCCCGAAGGCGAACACTGAGTGAACCAACGGGCCCCTCGGAGCCCTCCGGCCCACCTGCCCCGGCTGGCCCCGCGTCGGACACAGAGGAGGAGGAACCAGGGCCAGAGGGGACACCCCCATCTCGGGGCAGCTCAGGAGAGGGGCTCCCATTTGCAGAGGAGGGGAACCTGACCATCAAACAGCGGCCGAAGCCAGCGGGCCCCCCACCCCGGGAGGCGCCTGTGCCCGCTGGCCTGGATTTCAACCTCACCGAGTCAGACACTGTCAAGCGGAGGCCCAAATGCCGGGAGAGAGAGCCGCTGCAGACGGCACTTCTGGCCTTCGGAGTGGCCAGTGCTGTGCCCAGCCCCTCCGCCCCCCTGCCCTCGCAGACCCCCAGCGAGCCCTCCTCCTCAGCTGCTCCCAGCCCTCCCCGGCCTGACCCTAGCAGCCTTCCAACTCAGGGAGCTCCGGCCCCTCTTTCTCCCAGCCCCCCAGCCCAGCCCCCTGCGCCCCCCACGCTCCCCGGCCCTGGGCCTGCTCTGGAAAACAGTGCAGGCAGTCGGCGGCCTGGGGAAATGGAGCCCCCTGCTTCCCCTGCTGCCCTCATCAAGGTGCCGGGCGCAGGTACGAGGCAGGGCCCGCGGGAGGGGGCGTCATCTGCAAGGGTTGCATCCAGCCTGTCGGAGTCACAGCCAACCTTTTTGCCTCTGCAGGAACGGCCCCCAAGCCTGTGTCTGTGGCCTGCACCCAGCTGGCATTTTCTGGCCCTAAGCTGGCTCCCCGGCTCGGCCCCCGCCCCGTGCCTCCTCCGAGGCCAGAGAGCACTGGGGCCGTGGGCTCTGGCCGGGCCCAGCAGAGGCTGGAACAGACCAGCTCATCCCTGGCAGCTGCGTTAAGGGCCGCAGAGAAGAGCATTGGCACTGAGGAGCGAGAGGGGTGAGGGGTGCTGGGTGCTGGGCCGGTGGGCGGGTGGGGAGGGAGAGGGCTGCAGTGGAGGAACAGCTCCTCCTAACTCCTCTTCCCCAGGGTCCTGGGCATGTTGGCAGGGGTGGGGGAGGGGGGCAGACAGATCCTTAGGTTGGGGTGACCCTCGTTGGAATGGGAGGAGCCCAGGCTCTGAAGTCACCCAGATCTGACCGGTGGGGAATCCTGGTAGCTGCCACTTAGAGGCATGTGAGCTTGAGCACATCACTTCCTCCTGAGCCCTAGTGCTCTCACGTAAGGGAGGCCGGGAGAAGTTAAGATGCATGAGTGCTGGGCACCGGCCAGGCATTCAGGCACAGCGCCTGGCCCACCCATGGCCCACTTTCCGATCTGACCCAGTCCTTGCCCCGCTGCAGCCCTCCTGGCACCTCCACCAAGCACATTCTGGATGACATCAGCACCATGTTTGACGCCCTGGCTGACCAGCTGGATGCCATGCTGGACTGAGAGCCTCTGGTGGCCTTCAGCAGCGCCCATCATGACCTACAGCGTCTGCAGCCTTTGCCCCCGTGCAGAAGCACACCTGCCCAAGCGCGGGCCGTCCTGCCACTCCAGGCCAGCGGCTGTCGGCGCTGCAGTGCTGGGGGGGCCGTCTCCACTGGAGGCTGAGGGGACTTGTCAGAAGCCGACATCTCAGCAGAGCCCCCTCCCGGTGTGTAACCTGACCAGACAGCCCTGCCCCGTGGACAGGGACCCTGGCAAGAGCTCCCTCCCTGGGGAGAAAGAGGCGGCTTCTGGGGTGCTCCCTCTGCCCTCCCCCACCTCCAGGGGCTCCAGTCCCTGTGCTAAGGACCTCTTGACACCTGCCCTGCTGTCCGGGCAGGTGGAGGCTGGAGAAGGCTGTGTGTCTGACCAGGTCCGCACAGGTGTACATAGGACATGTAACTAAGCGGCCAGGGGCTTGCTCTCGGCGGTGGCCGAGCCCTGGCCCGCCCCTGCTTGCCCCGGCCCGCCCCTGCTCACCCCGGCCCGCCCCTGCTCGCCCCTGCTCCTGCCCTCAAGTGTGGCAAAACTGGCAGGAGTAGGGCGAGTGGGAGCAACAGATCCCCAAAGTCCAAACTTTTTCAACTGTAAATGTTATTTTTTAAGCAGAGAGAAATGCATATATTTTAAATGGAATTTATTCTATCTATAACCGCCTGAGAGGACACGGGGGAAGAGGCTTTGGACCACGGCAGGAGTGCGCACGATTAGCCTCGGGGCTGGAAGCCTGATCTGGGTGGCCCAGGCCCTGGCTCTGTAACCATTAACCTCTTACCCTAACTAACCCCAATGAAAGTGTCATTCCACGTGATCGGGCTGTGTGTTTGGATCTGTGCCACGGACCTCTGAGCCCAAGGTTCTCGCCTGGGCCAGACCCGAGGGCTCCTGCCAGTGGGGAAGGAACAAGGCTCGGGCCCTCCCCTCCCCTTCGGGGCTCCCTCACCGGCCAAAGCCTTGGGTGGGCCCCTGAGTGGCTGCCTCACGGACCAGCCACAGATTTTTCTTAAGCGGTTTACAAGTTTTAATACAAACCAGTCTACATTCATTCCTAAAAGGCTCATTTCCAGTAAAAAATATACACCAGTAAAAACATTCTCACAGGAGAACTAGGGCAGGGGGCCAAAAGGAGCCCTGGGCCAAACCCCCACGACTGGCACTCCCAGCCGGCTTGAAGGCGGGCACAGGAAGAGGTACCAGGGCAAGGCAGGGGGTCTTCATCTTCGGGTCTGAGTGTGAGGCTCCCCCACACAGGGAGGGAGGGGGAGTACTCGACCACCTCCAGGCCCCCCCCCCAGGACGACAGGTGGGGCGCAGGGAGGATGCACCAGCACTGCTCCCTTCCACGGTGGTCTGTCTGGACCTCCCACGGCTGCTGCCACTGAGGTCCTGGCCCCACCAGGTTCATGGCTCTGCCTGGAGACCCAAGAGCAGAGGGCCCTGGGCTAAGAGACCCTAAAGGAGGCAGCCTGCAGGCGGAGGCGGCTAAGGGCCCCTCTGCTAAGTGCACTAGGTCATACATTCAAGACCAGACTGTCCTGATGCTGAGGCCACGGCTCACCAGCTCCTCCACGGTAAGCCCTGGGGATCAGGACGACAGATGGGTCGGACGAGGAGCTGGGCCTCCCGTGACATAGGCCGCGAGAGGAAACCCTGAAACATTCATGATACCAACTCCCCAGACTCAGAAGCTGGTCTGGCTTTAGCCCCGGGCCTTGGGCAACGAGGACCACTGTGGCCAGTGGCTCAGAAGGGGGAGTTCATGCCCAGTTTCGTTTCAAACTGCAGTTTCTGCCGCTTCTGGTAGCGAACCCGGACCCTGGTGGGGCAGGAAATGAGAGCTCAGGTTAGAGCAGAAGCCCAGACTGGGGACAGGGCAGGACCCCAGAGGAGAAGGGAAGTCCAGGCAGCGGGGACAAGCTGGGGAGCTGTGCCTAGGAGGCCACAGGCCTGGGGAACGAGCCTGAGCCCAGAGGGCGTGCCCTGTTGGTAGCTCACCGAATCTCATGCAGCTTCACAATCTCGTTGGTGACCACCACAAGGACCAGGGAGAGGCAGCCCAGGAGCCACGTCAGCAGAGGCACGTCCTCCAGGCCAAAGTGGACACGGCTGTCCCTGTGTGTCCACAGCTGCAGGTCCACTGCCGTCTGGACCACCTGCCCCAGCAGGCTGCAGGGAGAGGGGGCCGCCTTGCATGACCCTGGGCCTTCTTGCTTCCTTCCCTGCCTTTCTCAGTACGAGTAGCTCAAGGAGGGCAGCATCCGACCTCTGGCTCAACTCCCTGAAGCAGGACTTCAAACCACAGTCCTGCCAAGGCCCCTCCCCCTCCCCCTCATCCGTCTGCAGATACTCACACCACAGGCACGGTAATGGCCCACCAGAGGTTTGTCAAGGGGCTCTTTCGCCACAGGGGCTTGGTGCGATGCACGTGGGTGATAGAAATGAAGACTGGAGAAAACAGGGTCAGTGGGGGGGCGGGGTCAGACGTCCCCCCATCCACAGCCCCCACCGGCCCCTCCCGGGGAGCCCCTCACCTGTGTGCAGGACGATCAGGGCAGCGGTGAGCTTCTGAGCCGTCAGTAGCCCATTGGCGAAGTCGTCAAACCAGGCTGGAGCGCTGTTGTCGGCATGACTGTCAGAGTAAGGGGTGGACTCAGCCCCCCGCCGGGCCTGAGAAAGCAGGCGGGGGGCCGGGGTGGGGTCGCGAGGCCAGACCCACCTGCGCAGCATGATGGAGGAGCAGTTGGTGAGGTTGCGGGCCCGGGAGCTGTCACAGAAGCTCTGCAGCGTGAAGCCAAAGCAGACGAGGCACGAGCTGATGGTGAGGCTGAATTTGAGCAAGAAGCAGAGCAGGAAGTAGTGCTGGGTCTGCGGAAAGAAGAGCGGTCCGTCACTCCCGGGGCGCCGGCCCCTCTGGCACCGGGCTCAGTGGGCTCTGCAGGAACCAGGCAGGCCCCAGGGGAAGAGGATCCTTCCCAGCTCTGTGCCACCACTTCCCCTCTGGTTGGGGGAAGTTCTGACGGAAGCCCCTATCTCTCCCTCCAGTCTTCCCCCCCCCCCGCCACACACACACCCACGTTCCTCAGGAAAGGCCGTGGCTCACAGGGCTCCACATTGCTTACCTTCTTAGGAATGGACTGAAGGTTCTTCCCTGTGGCCATAGACATGATGGAGCTGTGGGGGGGCTTCCCCAGCAGAGAGATGCTGAAAAGGAGGGACTTGGTGAAGGGTGGGGACTGTGACCCTCTGTCCCCCAGTTCCCACATGGGAAGCCTTTCAGGAGTTTTGGGAGTGAGGGCAGGTCTGGGGGGAGATGGGATAAGACAAGGGAGAGTCCCCCCCACCAGTGTCTCCTGTGCCAGGGGTGGTGAGCACTGAGCAGGTCTCCCAGGACCTGGGCTCCTGGGGCTGCTCGGTGCCGTCCCAGCCCCACCGGCCTGGACCCGGAGGGGCAGCCTGACTCTCACCTGAGCAGAGGGTAGCAAAAGCAGGACAGCCACAGGATGTCGGTGGTGCTCAGCAGTGGCGGCAGCTGAACCAGGCAAGAGAGGAACTAGACCAGGAGAGCCCAGGAAGCAGGATTAGGTTCTGTCAAATAGTAGGATGCCAGGAGCCCCAGGGCCGTCTTGCCCTGTGCCCAGAGAGATGTGCAGAGGAACTAGGGCCGCAGGGGCCGCTATTCTGCTAATGGGGTCACCTCCAAAAGCCCGGGGGTTCCGCAGAGGCCAGGGGCCCCCTAGGCTGTGCGGTATCCTCCTAGCCTGCCGCCCCAGACTCTTAGCTGGGCCTGGAGTGGAGGAGCGTGTGGGGAGGGGCAGTGCCTGTGCAGGCCCCAGCTCACCTGGATGACCACAAGGGTCAACTGGCACTGCAGCAGAAAGAGGAAGCACTTGCGAATGCCGTAGGTGGCGTGCCGCGCCTAGGGACCGGGAGGGACAGATTGTGGCTGGGCCTATAGCTGACAAATCTCAGCCAAGAGCCAGATGCCCCAGATGCTCCTGCTAGCAAAGGGTGGAGGCAAATGACACTGCCGGGGAAAGCCTCTCTTGGAGGGAAATCAGCCCCTAGGAGCCCAGATGGATCCTATGTCACTCTTCCCACCCCACGCAGCAACCCCCAATCCCTGCCCCCTCCGCCTGCCCAAGCCCCCACCTGCTCAATGAGCCGGATGATGCTGATGGTCTCCTCCTGGCGAAAGGTCAGGGAGCAGGGTAGGCTGTTGAGCTGCCCCGAGAGCTGTAGGGGAGAAAGGCCATCCGAGGCCTGGGCCATGCTGGTGCTGGTGGCGTAGCCAAAGGTCTCCCAGGAACAGCGGGATGGGTACAGGGGATCCAGGGCAATGCTGCTCAGCGTAGGGGGAAAGCATAAGCCATCAGCTACTCTCTGCAAACATCCCATCTCCCATAGGACTAGGCAAGCACCTACTCCCTCTCTCCCCACCGTGCCTAGGTCCATTGGTCCCAACCATACCAAGACCAGCCACGGAATACGCCCCAGCCCCAAGCAAGCCCCGACTCTCGGGCATCCCCCTGACCTGATGTCACTCTGGAGGAAAAGGCAACTGTTCCTGAGATTCGCAGAGCTGCCCAGGCAGCAGGTCACCTCCCCATATTCCTGCATGATCTTGATCATCTCACACATGGCTGAGGGGGCAGAGTCGGGGGGCACAAGAGTCAGGCGGGTGGAGCCCTGTGTGAGGCTCTGGGCGGAGACCCAGAGGGCAGGAGAGCAGGAGACAGGGGAGAGCAGGACCCACTCTGGGGACAGTCCTCCCCCAAGAATGTGAGTATCATGTAACTACTGTCACTTCTGACTCCCTAGAAGGGGCACACCCACAGCTCCAGGCCCCTGTGTTCCCCGGCTCCTCCCAGCTCAGGTTACTCGGCTCCCCGCATGGGCCAGCAACATCTCCTGCAGAGCCCACCGGGTTAGGGTTACCGGGAGCCCTTCGTAGCCGTGGCTACGGTACTCACTCTCAGGGGTACAGTCGGTAAATAGGGGCACGAGCAGGGGCACGTTGTCAATGTTCTGCAGGTGGGGGCGCACCTGGTGGATGCCACGCGGCAGCTTGGCCTGAAGAGAACAGAGATGTCAGTGGCCTCAGGGTCAGGAGAAGGGCCCCTCCCTCCCTCCCTTCTCTGGACCAGCCAGTCAGCTACCTCAGGGAGTCCAGGGGCACAGACCCTGCCATCCTACCCGGTTGCAGTCCTCCAGGAAGCTGGGGAGGTCACTGTCTGTAGGCTGGAAGCTAATGAGGTCTGAGTGACCCTCCTCCTCCATCAGAAGGAGCCCTTCCGCATCATCTCGGGACACTGTGGGAATGAAAGCCTGTCCTTCACCTTGGAGTCAGCCTTCTGAGGGCCTTTCCTTGCCCTGAAGATGGCAGAGAACTTCCTGCTTCCGGTTTCCTCTCCTCCACCGTCGACTGTTGTTAGTTACCGCAGGGAGACGAGAGCAATTTTCCAAGGGAGCGCGCTTCTCCGGAGCGAGCTACGGGGTTTCTTTCTAGCTGTAGCTCCCAGGAGGGGGAACCGCCCACACCTACCCCGTCCCCATCACAAACCTGTGCCCTTACCCTGATTCAAGTCATCATGCAGGGAGCCAGCATGGCTGGGGCTGGAGGGGGGGATCTCGGAGCCAGGCAGGTCACCATTGGGCGTGAGGGAGATGTGGCAGTTCCAGCCTGTCTCCAGGCCCATCTTTTCTGCAAACACCTGCAAAAGGCAGACGGCAATGAACAGAGGGGCCCGCGAACCCACAGGAGAAAGCATCAGTAGAGGCAGAGGGGGATGGCTTTCCCCCTGACCTTGCTTTTGAGCTCATCCTCCAAAGAGAAGTAGACGAAGCGGATGCAGGCATTGACCAGCCCATCGATGAGGCGCACGATGTCCAGCCGGGCCTGGTACTGGGAGGACACCATGCCCATGAAGATCTGGCCGCTCAGGGCCTGCATGCAGTCTTCCTTCTCCAGCACCTCCCCGATCCCTTCTTCAGGTAGGCACAAGGCACAAAGCCCAGCCAGGATACCCAGGAACCAGCAGATTCCAGGAGGCAGCCCAGGCCACACACACAGATGCCGCACCCAAATCAATGAGCATGTGGGCCCCGGGGGACCACACACACAGCCACATGCGCACGCACACACACAGCCCAGATACATAAAGGAGCCAACAGACACAGGAGAAAAGACAACGAAAGGTACTCATCAGTCAGGTGATGATCCTAAGGAGTAACGATAGAGCCCGGCCCTGGTCCAGGGCTAGGGGGCTGCCCTCACTCTCAGCCATGGCCTCGATTCATGGTCTTTTGGGTCATAAGACCCTGTGAATCTGTCTGTTTGGTGGCATTGGGGGAGGGGTGGGGTGGCTCTGAGTCGCTCTGTTCCAGCAGCATTGCAACCCGGCCTTTTTGTCTGGTCAAATAAGCCTAGTGGTCTATAAATACTGATGCTTTACAACTTTCAAAGAAAGCCCTTTGCTATTGCACCGGAGGGTCACAAGAAGCCTGTGAGGAGGGCAGAGCAAGCACCTGGTTACCCAACGGAAGGCTAAGGGACTTGCCCGCGCCACCAGACAGCGAGTGCCATCTTGGTGCTCCAGGTCCAGTGCACCCACAGTTCCCTCCACCATGATCGATTCCACGGCGCTCTGGAAGCCCTCCCCGCTGGGGGCCCCCAACGGGACAGACGTGCACGGTACCGTCCGAGCTCCAGCTGTTACGGCGCGTGCTCAGCTTGATTGGGACGGTGCTGGGCAGCTCACACATGGTGAAGATGCTGCTCTGGCCAGGCACCTGCACAAGCTCGATGCACTTGCCATTGAGCTGAGAGGACAGGGCGCAGCTCATGGGCTTGTAGGCGAAGGCAGAGCAGTAACCAGACAAGCAGGCCCGCTGGTAAAAATCCAGCACTTTCTTTCTGCCAGGGAAGTGGGGAAAAAGTGAGGTGAGTGGCCCTGAGATGCCCCCATGCCTGTGAGCCAGGCGGGCAGAGGGCAGGGGCTGTCTGCCATCAGCACGAGGGGTGCTTCCTCACCCACCTGTCAGAACCCGAAAGAGGGTAGATGTCCGCCCCATCCCAGAAGTCTGTGCAGGCCTCTAAGACCACATCAGCCGTGCCATGGGACAGCATCTGTTCTGTGCCTGAGGCGGGGAAGACGAGGCTGAACAATGAGTACCCCAGGCCACGGCCGCCTCTCACTCCCGCCTCAGGTAACACCCTGCCATCCTTGAAAAGGGTGCTAGGGAGCCCCTGGGGAGTAGAACTCCCCAGGCATGTGTGGGCTTGCAACCCTGCAGACAGTCCCCAACCTCTGTGGCCACCGTCCCAGCACCAGCCCCCAAATCCAATCCCTTCCACTTCTGAGGAAGATTCCAGAAGCAGTCTAGTGCGCATCTGCCCAGGTCCCCCCTAAAAAGGGACGCCTAAAAGAAGCCCCGCCCTGCCAAGCTCCAGGAAGTTCTGGCCTGATGCTGGCCAAGCCTGGAAGGCTCACTGGTAGTGGTGTCCTTGATGAAGAGACTGATCATATGGCTGAGCGGAGGGCGCCGCTTGGTGACACAGGAGAGCCTCCCCAGCGAGGTCTCCTTCACCATCTCGGCACTGGGGAGGCGGTAGAGCGCAAGGTGGTTCTCCTGCTTGAAGAGCTCCTTGGCCCCAGGAGTGAAGCCTGCGGGGGGAGGGATGGCAATTTGGGGTGTCTGGGAGCACCTGCACCTCCCTCCCTCGCAGGGAGAGAAGCCCCGTGAGGCTGGGCCGGTTCTTTCCCCCTTTCACCGCGCCCCTGGTTATTTTCCCAGACTAGGAAGCCCTGTCAAGCGGCGCCTGGTTCCAGGCGGTGGGCAGGAGCTGCCGGGGCTCCTGGCGAAGGCCCGGGCCAGCGCACCTATGAGGCGGGCGAGCTCGCAGAGGCCCCAGGGCACGTGCACGGGCAGGACGGCGCTGTGGCTCTCCTGCAGGGCGATGTTGCACAAGTGGTCGGAGAAGCGGCACAGCCGCTCGGTGACACCGGCGTTACACAGGTTCAGCAGCACGTTGAGACCCAGCGGCTTCAGGGACGTGAGGTGCAGCTGCCAGTTGGAGTCGTCGAACTGGATGCAGGAGGGGTTCTGCTGGTCCTGGGACAGGCTCAGCATCTCCAAGTGGTAGTCACACACAAAGTCCTCTGCTTCGTAGGGCTCGCCCTCCAGCCCAGGCTGGGCCACAGGGGAATGGGGAAGAGAGAGGGGAGCCTCAGTCGGGGAGAAGGCACCCCCTTCCCAGCGAGCAGGCTCGTGCCCACGCTCTTCCCCTCCCTCCCAGAAACCCTATCCCCATCCTTGCTGGCCTTCTGGCTGCTTCTGGGAGCTCTGCTCAACAATGGCAGTGCCTAAGAAGAGGACACCCAGAGCAGGGAGGAAACAGTGGAGGATCTCTTTCTGCCAGGGGGAGCTGTCAGCCTTCTGTCTTCAGAAGGTTGTGACCAGAAGGAAGGGCCTTGCCCCAACCAGTCACCATCTGTAAGACCCAGAGAAGGGGAAAGGGCCTCCTTCCTGGAAGGGCCCCAGGCCCTGGATTAGGCCTCAGGAAGCCGTCCCGCCTGGCCGAGCCTGGAGGCCTGAGCATGGAGGCCGCCACATCTGTGCCTTTGGCTCCATCCATCCAGGACGGGCTGCACCCCTTGGCCCCTTCAGCGGGGAGGCCAGGACACCCCGAGGCTGCTCTCCGCGCTCCTCTCACCTTGCCAGGCTCTTCTTCACCGCCCTCCGTGTCCCGGCTGAAGCTCACGTTGGAGCCGGATGGGTGTTTGCTGCGGCCATATGCTTTGTGGTGAGAGTAGAATTCAGGGGGCTTGGGACCGTCACCCGGCCAGTCGCCACGTTCCTGCTCATTGGAAAGGTGCGGGGTAGTGTTCAGGGAACCGGCCAGGAGGGCATCTCGTTCGTGGGGCTGAGGAGAACACGGAGCACAGGCCTCGGACCAGGGTCCCGCTGGCTGCCATGGACCAGGGAGGCAGGGAGTTATGTCCCCTCACTGTCTGGGGAGGAGGCTCTGCCTGAATGGCCCAGGAGCAGATCCTAACGGTGCTCGAGCCTTCCCTCACCCTCCCAGCCTCGCCCTCCCTGAGGCCACTGGCTGGGCCCAGAGCTGGGTCCCCAGGAGCCGGCCATACCTCCTCCTCTACCTCGGGATGGCAGAAGGAGCGGGTAGACAGGTCATCCGTTAGGTCCTCATGGCTGCTGTGCGGGGGCTCCACCTTCCCACTGAAGAACAGCACAGTCTCTGGGCTGGGGTTTGGCCATGACAGGATCCCCTGTTTGTCCACACAGCACAGGACCTGCAGAGAGAGATGGGGATTGGGGAGGGGGGGCTTGGCATTCCCCAACCTGTCAGGGTCCACGTAAGTGGTGGGCAGGCACCCGGACACAGCCAGGCAGCAGGCCAGCGGAGGCGGGGTCCCCCCACAGGGCCCGCCCTCACCGTGACCGAGCCCAAGCTGTGCAGTAGGCTGGAGCTATGGCTCAGGGTCGGCGATGTCCCTTGGATCACCCGCAGGAAGTGGCCCCAGATGCAGCGCAGCATTTCCTGGGGGGAGAGACAAAGTCTGTGTTATTTCCCTAGAGATAGCCTCCGGGGCCAGCAGAGGAAACAGTCCGGGGACACCAGGAAGTTGGGGTGGAGAGGCATTTGTCTGGGCAGAGCGCATTGCCCCCATGAGACAGGAGGCTCCAAGGCCATAAAGTAGGGGAGTCCCAGGGTTCTGGAAGGGGCCAGCTTGAGGGAGCTCAGGTTGGTGGCTACAGGGGCCTGGGGCAGAAGGCGTCCCAGGTGAGTGTACCTGAGAGGAGACAGCTTCTGTGTAGCTGCTGAGAGTATCCTCTGAGAACTTGGCTAGCTGCATGGAGAGGGGGCACCAGCTCAGGGAGGCGCCCTCACACAGGCCTCCAAGCTGCAAGGGTGGGAGCCCCACAGCAGCAAGCCTCCTGACGCCTTTGGTAAAGGACACCTGGGCAGTCCCCGAATCCCGTCTGCTGAGTGCCAGGATGGACGGCCCCCCGCCTCCCAGGGCCTGGCCTGGAGGCTCTTCCACACGGAGAGCTGCTCAGGGCCTGCCCGTGCACGGGGCCCACAGTGGGGCTGGACCTCGGCACCTGTTCGCTGGGGCACAGCGGACACCCTCTTTTTGCTCCCGCATTGTGTTCTTTTTGTACCGTCACCAAGATGCCTTGGAACAACCTACCAGGGAGCTGGGAGAGGCCTTGCTCATCTGAGCCAGGACTCGAGCTTCTCCACAGGCGGTTGCCAGAACCCAGAGGACTGGAAAGAGCAGGGGGAGGATGGGCAGGACACCATTCACCTGGGGAAGCACAAACCACACTGAAGGCTCCCAAAGAGCCGCTGGTCTGGAAAGAGGGAGGGACGGAAGGCCTTCCCCAGCCCTGAAGCCATTCCCTGAGTAGAAAGTGACAACTGTCCAGGGCAGGAAGGAAAGGGGAGCAGGCATTCCTAAGCTGAAGCCGGAGGGACCCCTGGGCTACAGAGAGGCAGGGACAGCCAGGGCACCATGAAGGGACCCAGCCTCCAAGGAAAGAGCAAAGCATCACAGAGGGGAAAGGGTGGGGGTTACCTGTAGCTGGAGGAGGGTGTACTGCCAGGAGGTGACACCAGGGGCATTCAGCATGAAGCGCAGGGCATTGGTGATGAGGAAGCCGGCCTTTGGGGAACAGCAGAAGTGCAGCCTTAGTCCCCCACCCAGAGAGGGACCCAGGCTCTAAGGCTTCCCTTCCTCTGCCCACTCATACCCTCCCCAGCCCCAGCACTGGCCGTCTCACTCTGGGTCCCCCCATCTTCACTCACATGCTTCCCCGAATCTGGCCCTGAGCGCCCCCCCACCATTTCCTGGCCCTCTCCCCTGCCCCGCGAGGCCCGCCTCACGCACCAAGACCACAGGCACGGCGTAGTGCAACATCACCGACTGCACCGTGAACCTCTCGTTGTCCAGAGCGGTGACTGGGCGGGACAGGGCCATGTCCAGGCACCATCTGCAGAAAGGGATGACCCTTTAGTTGGGCAAGCCCTCAGGGGAGAGGCCGGAAACACCCACCTGCACTGGGCATCATTGAGTCAGGCCATGTTCCTGTTCCCTGGCCCCGAGGGGCCCCCTGGGAGAGGGGTCCGGGGCAGCCTCCAGAGCTGTCCCCTCAGAGTTCCAACGGGGGAAGAATCATCACCCAGGCTAGGAATTCTCGTAAGACGTTAAAGAATCCACAGAGGTGCCCACCCCAAGGGGGGCTCAGTATAAACCAGGCTCTCTCCTTGTCACCCTGCCCCCTGCTCCCGAAGGCACCAGGGGAGAGAACTCAGGGGCCAGACGGAAGGCAGGGCAGCAAGCCGACCTGATGTTGTCAATCACAGGGGTCTCAAGAACACGGAAGAGCCGGTGCTGCTGGGGGTTCTGTGGTCCCTTCTTCACTTCTCCCTGGGGGGAAGGCGGTGGAGAGAAAGGGGGAAACAGGTCTCCGGGCTCCAAGACGATGTGCTCATCATCCTGCCGGAGAGTCAGGGGAGGAGGGCAAGGAGGGCATTGGTTCAATCAGAAGCCACTCTTCCTTGACAATGCCAGCTAAGTGGAGACACTTCACTGGGTTAGGGACCATCGGTTAGCAAAGAGTCAGCTGGGGGTGGGGGGGGGTTGTAGAACTGGATTCCTAGCAGCTTAAGGGTCAGAGAAAAGAAAGAACGGGACAAGAAGGAGAAAGATGTTCCAGCTCTTCTCTAGTCTTTTTTTTTTTTTTTAAGATTTTATTTATTTTTTGAGAGAGAGAGACACAGCGAGAGAGGGAACACAAGCAGGGGGAGCGGGAGAGGGAGAAGCAGGCTTCCCGCGGAGCAGGGAGCCCGATGCGGGCCTCGATCCCAGGACCCTGGGACCATGACCTGAGCCGAAGGCAGACGCTTAACCGACTGAGCCACCCAGGCGCCCCAGCTCTTCTCTATTCTTCCAGAGCCCTTGCCAGGAAGACTGTGAGCCAGCCAGGAAGCTTCAGGATTAAGCCCTGGGACCCTCCCACCATTGCCTGTAGATGCTCCCACAGCATTTCCAGGGAAGAAGAAAAGCCTCGAGCTACCTTGATCCCCCTCAGAGAGGCGAACGATTCCTGGCCGGGCCTCAGAGCTATGATGTCTCCTTCTACCAACAGGCCAACTGGCAGGTTGACCAGATGTCCATCTCTGTAGGCCCAGTGCAGGGACCAGGATGGTGCAAAGGGCATGTGGAGGTCTGGGTACATGGCATCTGGCCACTTGATCTCCTTGCCATCCCTGAGTGCATCTGAGGAGAACGGAAGGAAGGAAACCACCTCACCCACAGCTCCGTACGTCAGCCACCCAGCACACGCCGTGGAGCTCTGCCTGCTCTCCTTTCCCAGAAGGCTTGCAGTGGCCCACACCACCCGTTCCAACACTACCCCTCTCTCAAGGTCACCTCCCCTGTGAAGCCTCTCCCACCACTCCAGCCCAGGCCCTTCTACCCCTCTGAACACCTGAAGCTCTTATTCTTTGTACCCTGACTCCATTGAAATACATTTCACAAGCATTGCTGAGGGCTTTGAGGGATGCAAAGGTCAAAGGTGAAGATGACACAAGTCCCTGCCCTCGAGGAGGAGCCGCAACTGAAAAGAGAGATGTATGTGGGCAGATAACACAAATCAAGGCAAACACGTGCTCAGGGCATTAGGAAATATCCCAAATTAGCTGCAGGAGCTCAGGGGAGCCGATGCAATCAGAGGCAGCTTGAGGGAAAAGGGAGCTAAGTTTAAGATGGGTCTTGAAGGATGGGCCAGATCTGTCAGCTGGAGCCCAGTGAGGGAGGAGCACGCCGGGCAGATGGACAGCAGGACAAGGGCACAGAAGCAGGGAGGTCCGTGGTGGGCTTGGCACTGGGGAGGAGCTTTCGGGTGACAATGACAGTAAGAGAAGAGTCCGGAGAGGGAGGCTGGAGCCGGGCCCAGAGGTTCTGGGCAGCTTTGATAAGCAAGAGGGAGCCACCGATGGTTCCTGAGCAAGAGACTAAGCTCTCGAGGAGCAGGGCCCATCCTTCTCGATCACTGTTGTACTTCCCACGCCTGGCACGTGGCTGCAACTAACTGATCATTTCAGAATGAAGCAACCCCTTCTCACTTAGCATTCAAACATCCGCTGCCTGGTCAGGTTCGAGACAGGTTTCAGACACTAGGTGTTTCATACAAGACCACAGGCCCTTGGAAAGCGGGAACCACTGTCTCTCAGAAGAGCCTAATATTCCCAATCCATAGCTGGGGCTTAACAAACACTCTCTGAATGAAAGAACGAGCAGAAATGGGACGGAGCAACTCCCTTCTTTAGGAACAGGGCTGCTCCGTTTTGGGCTCCCAGCTCTGGGCCCCCAACCCTGCCTCTTGCGGGTCTTAGACTTCCCTGGCCCATCTTTCTACCTGCCCTGGCCCAGTATCGCCAGACAGGACAGACTTGGAAGAGAAAACCTCAACTCTCCTCCTGCCAAGAGAGGGTCTTCTCTGTTAGTCTCCCATGGTTAGCAAGCCTGCAAGCCGACTGGGCCGCCATCAGCCTCCCTGCGGGCCGTGCTGAGGCCACTGCCTGCATGTGCCTGGCTCTCACTGTCCTGCTCAAAAGAGGGCAGGGCAGCCTTCTAACTCTCCGGATGCCAAGAGCCCCCAGAATGCTGACCGTAGGCAACGCCACTGTGCTGGGCTCCTGGTGGGGACTCAGGAGAAGAGCTCGTAGGGCTGACACATCACAGGGCACCCTTTCCCACCCAGCATGCCTGACCCTCAGCCTCACCTTGGATTTGGTCAATGATCCCTCGGAGCCTCCGCTCTACCTCCCTACGCTTTAGCCGATCTTGCCGCCCGATGAGGATGAGGTTGAGAAGCAGCAAGAGGAACAGTGCTGAGGCATTCACCAGCTCCACCCCATGGCTGGTGGGAAGAGGTGAGGGGGTACTAGCAAGGAGAGGGGATCCCCCACCCAGCCAATCCGAGACCCCCCACCCCAGTCCCTTCTGAAAGGAGTGTCTCGTTCGGGGGCTGACAGCAGCCAGCCAAGGGACCGAGGGTTCCTAACAAGGCAGACTGAGACTGGCAGGGGGGGTGGGGAGCGCCGCTGGGGGGGGAGGTGTCCCTGGGTGAGAGAAGGTTACCTGCCCTCCGGCTGGCTCCCATGACAGCCCAGCAGAAGCAGCACAGCCAGCAGCATGAGAGAGGCTCCAGGCCAGTGGAAGCAGGAACAGCGGTTACTGTGGTGCAGGAAGCTGCTTCTCCACAGCTCCTGGGGAGGGGCAGTGGGGAGTGAGGGGCCTGGCGACGGAGCCAGGAGGCAGCATCCTGCTAGAATCTGGCCGCCCTGCTCCCACGCCCGCCTGACCCGGCCTGGGGCCGCCTCGCTCTCCTGGCTTTGGTCTCGGCTGGGGTCCAGCCGCTTGGGCTCCTGCAGCAAGTGGGGTCAGGACAGCACTCCGCCAGGCAGCCCTGGCTTCCTTCTGAGTTGTAGCGAGGCTTCGGTCGGGCCACGCCGCCCAGCATGAGCACCGGCTCCCGGGCCTGAGCCCGGGCCTCCCACGCCCCTCCGCCATCCCACCTCGGCTCCAGCTTCCCCGGGAAGAAGCTTCACCTTCCACGTGAGACATTTCTTCCGTTCTTTCAGGTGTCCCTCCAGCACCGTCTCCAGCTGCTCCTTCAGGATGCCGAGGGCCTTCCGGGTAGACAGGCCCAGGGCCAAGGGTGGCTCGCCCTGGAGGAAGCAGGCGAAGCAGGCAGCATTCAGCATCGCCCCGGAGGCCCCAAGGCACTGCCCCGAGAGGCCCTCCATCGAGAGGCCCTCCATCACAAGGCTGCAGGCCCTCGTCATCCCTCCCCCTGAATCCTCCCTCCTCTTCCTCCACCAGCCCCCCAGCCCTCAGGGCATTTGCGCAAATCTCCACCACGTTAAAAGTCCCCTACTCCTCAAGGCCAAGTTAAAAACAGAAACACACGCAACTTTCTCCACTCAGTGTTTCCTAACCCACCTTCCAAGGCCATTGGCATCTCCCCGCCCCACGCACTGCTCTCGCCCCTCACCTCCCCATGGACCTCTGCTGCCATCTGTGTATTTCAGGAGCCGAAAAATAGTGGGGTTTTTTTTGTTGTTGTTTTTTAAGTGGGGAAAGGGGAACTAACAAGGAGACACTAGCTCTTCATTGTTCCTAGGTAAAAGCATTAAGAAAAAACCCCAAATACTGTTCCCACCATTTCACAGAAGGCAGCATATCGTGACACTCTGGCATCAGGAAGGACACAATCTCAGACAGGGGACAACTGCTCCCAGGGAGAGACCTGTGACGCCGCCTTCTGTCACCGAGGGTGGCGGAACAGGGCATAGATGGGGTGGTCCTGGGCAGCACTAGGGACCACCCATGCTGTCCTGTGTGAGCCCGGCCTGGCCTCTCCTCACTGACAGCCCCACTCCTGGGCTTCACCCCTGTCTTCTCCTTCTCTGACTGGCTCTTCTTTCCCCTCCATCCACCACACAGCCCATCCCAAGGATATCTTAACAAATTCACGTACGTTTCCAAGACAACCTTGGCCACCATCATGGAGTCTCCCACCACACCACCAAGCTTCCAACTCCTGAAGTTTACCTCCAGGCACAGCCCTGAATGCTGACCTGTTTACTCAACGGCTGCACTGCTGTTTCATGGGCCCCTAGGAGTGGATTCGACCCAAACCCTGGAGCATGGCCCTCCCAGCTGGACAGCCCCGCTCCTGCAGTGACCACCACCCCCCCCGCCCCACTCCTCAGCGTCCACCTCTTCCAAGCCAACTGCAACATCCAGCCAGAGCAGTGCACATTGCCTCAACCGACCCCTGTTTATCTTTCCAATCGAGCCCAGACTCCGGAGCAGGACCTGTGATCCACCAGCTTCTCCAGCCTCCTCGCCCGCGTTTCCTCCATTCCTGACGCAAGCCGTGCTTTCCAGCTCGGGTGCAAGTACCTCTATGTACTTTCCTTCCCTGGACACACACTCCTGGCCCCAGACACCATTGTCTTCCCCTTCAAGCCTCAGCTCAAACGTCACCTGCTCTGGGAAATTGGGAAATTTTCCCAAAGCCAAGGACTGCACTTACGGGGAGAGGTTTGTATTCCAAGAGCACCCTGGGCAAGCTGGCTCCCGGTCTGCATTGTGGAGAACTGTCATTATAGATTGACTCGTCTGGCTCTCCCACCAGACTGCCAGTTCCTTGAAAACAGGTACTGAATTCTTCCCTCTCCACATCCTTCCAACTACCTGCCGAGACAGTGCCGGGCACACAGCAGCGGCCCCACGGCCACCAGCTGGATGAATGGAAGAATGAGTGCACACATAGCTTCAGTGACCCCAGTGACACATTAATCAGGGGTTGTCAACCCGGGGTCTGTAGTAGAAATACCTGGAGCTTCTAAAAACGTGGATGTCCAGGTCCCACCCCAAACCTACCGAATCAAAACTTCTGAAGGTGAAGCCGATGCACACATTGAATCTGATGCACAGATCCCCAGGTCGGGGGTCCTGGGAAAAAGAACACCCCTGGGAAAGGAATGCTGGCGGAGAACTGGGTCTCTCCCAAGAGCACCAATGTGAGCTCCCACCAGTAAAGGCTCCTGAGCAAGAGGAGCAAAGCCCTAGACTTGAGGCACTAAGAAAGGGGCTGGGGTTATCTACTGAGTCCTGACCAAGGGTGGCTAAGCTGGTGACTCCCTGACTACCTCAGCTCATGGCCCGCCCCTGCTCCCCCTCTGCCTTCCCTGGGGTCTGCCCTGGCTTTGCCCACTGATGTTCCAGACTTCCTCCTCCGTGCCTGTCTCCATAGCCACCGCTCTCCTTGGCAGCCCTGCCCCTCACGGGACACACATCTCCAAGACTAGAAGGGGCTGCTGCTCAGGGGCAGTACCCCAGCAGACCCAGCCCGGGAGGATGCACCTGAGCGGAGCCCCCACACTGGCCCATTACCAGCTTTTTTGGCCCGAGGGATGAGGATGGGCTCCCGAGTGAGCCTGGCCCCAAGACTTCCCAGATCCCTTGCCTAAATCTCCCCTAATCCCTGCTCTCCATGCTGCCTTTGGGGGATTATGAAGATAAGAGCTGCTTCTCCCCAGAGGGGATAACTGGTTATTTCAGCTCAGGAAGATATGGCCCTCTGGGCAGAGGGCCCACACCCCAATATGGGTAAATACTCTACTCCAGAGCATCTACGTCCCTCTGGCAGAGATCCTGGGGCCTTCCTGAGGAGCTGTGGTCCAGGACAGATGAGTATCAGGTAAGCTCAGGTCTGTACGTCTGCCTCCCTGACTCCTGGCATGGAAGGGGAGAAAGTCTCCTACGTGGCGGGAGGAAGAAAGAAGGGGACCAGAGGCCTTCTCGTGTCTAAGGGGCTGGCCCAGGGGGTGACGCCTGTTCCACCCAACCCAGGAAAGAAGTGGATTTGGAAAGCACGGCCACTGCGTACGGGGCCTCCCATATTGCCCCTCCCCGCTGCCCCCTTCTCCCTCAGGCTCCACTTTGTGAGCTCTCTCTCCGCAGGGGAAGAGGTGAAGCTTCCCAAGATGCACTTGCCTGGGCCAGGCCTCCGGAAACACTGCAGTGTGAAAATGTCCTGGAGGCAGGGAAAGGCTGGCCTGCAGGGATGGAAAGGCTGCCCGCCAAAGAGACAAGAGATGGGGATTGGGCAGGAGAAAGGGAGGGTAAATCCCAGGGGCTGCAGGTCACGTGGGAAGCCACTGGGTCTGGGATGAGGACCATGCTCTCAGAAGGCAGGCAAAGGCTCAGGGGGCAGCCAGGGAACCAGGGGACCCCCCACGCCCCCAGCCAGGCCTTCGGACTTTGGACATCAGCAACTCCCCTCCTCTTCTCCTGTGGCCGCCCTGACATCTGCCGCCTCATTCCAGGTGCCCCCCTTCCACAACCCAGAAATGGATTCACTCTCTCTCTCTCTGCACCCAGGTTCCTAGCACCTGCACACTGCTGCTCTCCAGGTGTGGGAGGTATGGGCCAGAGGGGGCACATGCTCCTGGGGCAGGGCCAGAGGAGCCCTGCCGAGCTGACTGTGTGCGTCTGCCCACGCATGTTGTGTCTGGCCAGGAACACCAACTCCAGACTGGCGATTAAAGACAGCCTAGCAGAGGGAAAATAGCCACTCTGTAATCACACGCCTCCTGGAGAAAGTGCCTGCCCGGACAGGTAGGCCCTGGGGCAAGGACACAGCCTTCTGGGCCAGCCCACTCTCCAAGGCCCCAACCACACTTCTCCAACTGCCTCAGCCCCTCAGTGACACGGAAGAACAACACCTCACCCTGTCTCCAGCAGGAGAGTCTCAGTTACTGGTAAAATCACTGTTTTCTCTCATTGTGTTTCCCCGCCCTGCAAGGTAAGAGCCAAAGCTGAGGAACTTGGTGGAACTTCAGCATTTTCAAAGGAAATTAAGAAAGGGCCCTGGGCGAGCAGGCTCTGCCAGCCTTTCTCAAAATACAAGTTAGGCTGGGCACCCATGGGGAGACAGTGCAAGGATGCATATGGTTGGTTTGAGCAATAAGGACCCAATTCATACACACGCCATCTGAAGATGTCCTCTTCTTGCCTCTGGGGCCAAGAAGGGTGAGAAAAACTGTCCCAGCCTTAAGTACCCAGAGGGAGTAAGAGATTCTTCCTGTTTCCCAGATGTTCAAAATCTCCCACCCCGCCCCACTGCCAGACACCTCCCAGGATATTCCTGGGGAGAGGAGTGATGGCCACAAGAGAACTCTACACCACAGGGGGGACAGGAGGCTGCCTCTCCACTTACACCAATGCTTTGCAGGTGAAAGCAACCCCATCCCCGCTGCTTTAAACGCTCAGGCTCAACTGGACCCAACAAAGTAACTCGAGGCTCTAGGAAGGCCACGCTTAGGAGATGCTGGCCACAAATGCCCATCAAGAGCTGGGCTTCTCCTCCCTTTTCCATCATCAAAGGGGGACCCTGGGGTGGGGGCTGGGGGGCACCTGGGTGGCTCAGTCAGTTAAGCATCCAATCTTGATTTCGGCTCAGGTCATGATCTCAGGGTCATGGGACTGAGCCCTGTGATGGGCTCCACGTTCAGCATGGAGTCTGCTTGTCCCTCTCCCTCTCCTTCTCACCACCCCGGCCCCCTGCCCTCTCCTCTCTTTCTCTGTCTCTCTCTGTCTCTCTCTCTCTCAAATAAATAAATTCTTTTTTTTTTTTTTTTTCAAAAAGGGGGACACTGAGAGGGCATGGGGATTTAGATGAGCAGAAGGGTGGGGAAAGAACTCTATCTGTCCAATCAGACCTGCAAAAACTCCGCTACTGAACAGGACCAGTTCTATGGGGCCTGATGCTGAGCGTCTGGGGCAGTCTAATGAGTCTCCCAGGGCCAACACCCCTGAACTCTCTTGCACCCCCTTGGTCAGGTTACGCAGGTGGCCCAGAGCCAAGAGCCCCAGCCCCCAGCCCTGGTCCTTTCAGGACTCCTCACAGGCTCTGTCCCCACGGCCGCTGTTTTCCTTCCCACTTCACCTATTTCGGGAGCAGAATGCAGGTCCCATAGGCTCAGGTAGATAGGTTACGAATTTAGACCGTGACCCTCAGCCTTGACAACAGCAGAGAGCTAATTAGAACTGGCTGGCCCTGGGGCGCCTGGGTGCCTGTCAGTGAAGCGTCTGCCTTCAGCTCAGGTCATGATCCCGGGGTCCTGCGATCGAGCCCCACGTCTGGCTCCCTGCTCAGCAGTGAGTCTGCTTCTCCCTCTGCCTGTGTGCTCTCATGCACGCACTCTCTCTCTCTCAAGCAAATAAATAAAATATTAAAAAAAAAAAAAAGAACTGGCTGGCCCCTGAACCAGGTCCCCACCATCACAGCTTTCTGGGCCAGTGCAGTTGGGGAGGGGACCCAAAGATGGACTCCAACATAATGCCTAAGTCACTGAAGCTGGGTCTTTTGTAGTAGCCATGATAAATCTCTTCTGAGCTTGGCCAGACACAAATCTTGTCTTCAGCCAGGCAAATCAAAGCCTCAAGTTTCTTCGTCTTCCAGGCTCAGGCTGACCTTAGCACTTCCACCCATCTTCTTCCTCTTGCAGCTACCCAGATTGAGGAAGAAATCAGCCGGGCCCTGGCTGCTCCTATCTCAATGACCCATGTGGTCCAGCAAAAAAGAGCCCCCTGCCTGGCCCTGAGGAGGGCTGATATCCAGATCCGGGGCTTCCCATCACCTGTGCATGGAGACCCAGGTCCCAGCGTAACTCGACAGGATGCCCCACTGGGACACGCAGCTCCAGTCCTGCTCTGGGTGACTTGGGAGCCTGGCTGGCAGCTCCCGAGACACACAGGCATCATGGTTCCCATTCTCAGCCTCCTTCTTCAGTCCTAGCTACCTCATAATCTGAGCTGCCTCCGGTTCAGCACCCATCTTCAAGACTTGTGGCAATTGCTAAGCCAAAGCCTTGCACACAGAGCAGAGAACAAGGCGTTTGCAACAGAAATATAAAACCAAGTTAGCATACTCACTTTGGTGCATTTGCCCTGATGGGACATCCATAGCTCTGTCTGCTTAAAGAGCATGGGGTAGAGCCTGAGCCACAAGGAGTCAACTACAGAACTTCCAACACCACCCTCAAGGAGAGAGGAGAAGAAGCAGGAACGGGGGGGGGGGGGGGGAGAGGAGAGAAAAAGAGGGGAGTGGGCCAGGGAGCGTGGGAGCGAGGAAGGAGCCGGAGCGGTGCCGCAGAGGATCCGTGCAGAGTGGAGCTTCAGTCTGCTGATTAATTCAGCCTATTTCCAGTCACGCTGCAGATTTAGGGAGGGAGGGAGGAGGCAGTGCAGCAACAGGGCTGTGGGAGGGAGGGAGAGGCAGGCGAGAGGGAGGGAGGAGAAAGTTTGTAGATGCTCTGCCAGATGCCCAGGAGCTTGGCCCATTCATCAGAGGCCACCGAGGGGTGAGCGGATGCGTGCCCGCAGCCAGCCGGGTGTGCGCGCATGGGGACGAGGAGACTGTGCTGGAGATGGCTGTGGGAGCCTGAGGGCAACCATGGCACCCAGGGCTACCTGGGCTCTCTCCCCAGACCACCCCTCCTTGGGCCCAAGTCACCGGGCAAGGTAGGTGCCCGCCATCCGTGAGAGTTCCCCGAAATCCCTCAGAGACTCCCAGTATGGAGCCACGCCAATAGCAGCTCTTCCCACACTTGTGGCTGCAGGACGGAGGGGAGGGGGGACTTGCCCGTTATTAATAGCAGCACATCCAGCATGGAAGGGGGGAGGACTGGCAACTGAGAAGCCTGGAGCGGTGACTTCTAGGAGGCAGAGCAGGGGGCCAGAAGCCAGCGGAAAAATCCAGTGGATGACTCCAGCAGAAGGGGGAAGAGACCACAGACAGGAAGGGCTTCTGAGGATTCCAACACCTAAGACCTAACACCTTCCCACCAGGTTGCCGGTGGGGGGGGGAGCACCCCCAACAGCAGAGCTCAGCCAGCAGCTGATAAACGCACAGTCACATTTAGACATTTAGACACACCTGCCAAAGAGCTTCTGGGACAGGAGAGCCCTGCGGACACAAGGCCTCGATTCCCACCCAGTGACCTGTGGCTCCAGGAGCAGCAAGCAGAGACTGCGCATCACTCTGGGACCCTGAATTTGACACACAGGCGGCCCTGGGAGTAGACTGGAAACTTCTCGGCCTGTGTCCAGGCCACCCTTAGGAAGGGGCTGCAAAACCCCAAGGGAGAGGAAGCAGCCCAACAGGTCCAAGAACTAGAGAACACAGGCTGGAGCCTGAGCACTTTTCTCCAGGGCCCTGTTTCCCAGACAACGCCCACAACACCATTTCCACCATCTCCACCATCAACAGCTGCAGGGAGGCGAAGAGAAAGCCTCAGCTGAGTTCGAGCCAGTCTCTCCTCGCCCCCTTCTCTAGCACAGCTTCCTGGCCCCCCGCCCCACCTCTGCCAAATCTAGATCTGAATGGGAGCAGGAAAAGAGGGGCCAGGCAGTCCAGAGGTTAAGGGCAGGAGGTTCCCTGAGGTATAGGCCAGGGGGATGAGGGGTCAGCTGTGCAGTGGGCTGCAGCCTTAGCAAACTGCCAAGGAGAGACTGGCAACCCCCTTGCCCCTGCTCCCAGGCACACTTCCCCTTAGCTTTCTACCAAGGCCCTGCTCTTTGGGCGCCACAACTAAGCAAACTCTCCCTCCTGCATGACAGGCCCTGAAAAGAATAGCTCGCAGGGTCTAAGGGCTCTGCAAGACTCCCATCCTGCCCCCTTCCTACACTGCCCACCTCAGCAAGCAAAAAGGGGAGCACTGCACCCAAGAAACAGAAGCCCAGACCCTCACTGCTACAGCACGTCCACCACAGGGGACCGGGGACAGAGGAGAGGAGGTTCCGACAGGGACATGGAGGACTGGAAGGTCACGATGGGGGGGTGGGGAGCAGAAAAGCAACCAGCAACAGCCACGCTGATCCTGGGCTATAGCCAGGGGACAACAGGCCCCTTTCAATCAACTTCCGCCATCCAGCTCTCTTCCTTCCCATGCCTCCAAGAAGCCCCGACTGCTGGAGGCCACCGGGGTAATCTTTAGAAGCCCATGTGAAAAGAAGCCGTTTCCAGTAAAGAAAGAAGGGAGAGACCCCGTAAGCTCACAAGCCATTTCCAGTAAAAACCCTGTCTGGTTCTATTTCTTAGTTGCTTGTACAGCTAGTTCCTCAGCTGGACTATAAGCCTCTCCAAGCCGGGGGCGACCTCCCCAGGGCCCAGAGCTCCACCAACCCCAAGGAGGTATTCCATGAATACGGCTGATGATATTTCTAGTTCAGGACTCATCTCTCCAGAAATCCAAAGAGGATAAGGAAAAATGGCCCCTGAGAGCTATCCATCCTGGGCTCTCAAGCGTTCCTCCTCAGGCTTGAGAGAGAAGCCAGCCCACTGGCTCACAGAACTATACTTTCCCAACTCACTAGGAAGTGGTGTTTCGGCAACAGGCTGGAACCAGGGACAATACTGTCCTGTTTTTGAGACACTCAGCCTCACCCAGGTAGGCTACCACATCACATAATAGCAAAGCTTCTAGAGGGTGCCCCCCGGAAGTGAACAGCTCTTGTAATTGGACGCAAGAGCCTTGCACCCAGGCTAGGGGAGAAGTCAATATGGCTGGTCCCCTCTGTGCCAATCACTCCTAGGATGGACACCTGCAGAACGGTCAGAAGTACCTGTGAACAGGAGGCCACACACACCTGCTTCGGGTTCAGGCCTCCAAGCCTGTTCCACAGCTTCCCCCAGAGGCACGGGAAGCCTGGAGCTGAATGAGTCAGTAGGCAGCCACGCACCCCCAGGGACCCAGCGTGTGGACCTACAGCTCCCTCTCCAGACCTTCCGAGATCTCTTTGGCAGGAAGGTTGCTGTCTATAAGTTCAGATTGACACTTACTGAGCCCTTGCTGCATGCCAGGCTCTATGCTAGGAGCCAGGGACACTGGAAGGAGGTGGGACAGATAGATTAGTTCAATACAGGGTGGCAGGCACAGTGGCGGAGATACTATGAACGCTGGAAGGAGGGACGTCTGGAGGGGGGAAGAGGGCTTATCAGGAGAAGGTGATGGCTCGTGAAGAAAGAACAGGAGGAGTTTGTCAGGAAAAAAGTAGGAGCCTAAATGTGGACAGTGTGTGCCCAAATTCTGAAGCATTCAGAATGACTAGTGCCAAAGGCCAAGGCGGGGGAGGCTAGGGACGTGGGGCCAACAGGCAGCAGCGGGATGATGGTGAGCTTCGCCTGCCACACTCAACTTTTCAGCAGGTGGAACGGAGCCACTGGTGACTTTTAAGCAGAGGTGACAAAAGGTCAGCTCTGCATTCCGGATACCTTTCTCTGACAGCAAGTGGAGAAAGGAGATCAGAGACAGAGGGACCCATAGGAAGCTGTGGCAGAAGTCCAGCCAAGAGATGGAAGGACCCCCTCTGGGGCAGTCTCCATCACAGGAAGGATACTCTGATGCCACCAAATCGACTGCCAGGTGAGGGCAGTGTACCTGGAGGCTGGGAGGCGTACCTGTTTCAGGCTGGGAGGAGGGGGCCGACCTTGCGGGTGCCTGGGCCTCCTGGCTCCTCACCTCCAGCTGGTTATGCAGCTGTGTTTGGAGTCTGACTGGGGAGCTCTTCCCTAACCACAGAGAGGGTGCCCGACCATACTCAACATGGCTCAGCAGGTTGGGGCAGAGCCCTAGCAAAGAGCAAACAAACAAAATTACACACCCCTGGGCAAGAAGTGGAAGACTGGCTCGGAGCCAACCCAAATCAGAAACCTGCTCCCATGCCGCTGTGCTCACCGGTCCCCACCCTTTGTCCTGTGCTCCCAGCTCCCTGAGAGCTTCCCAGCCCAGCAATAGCACCCTCCTGGGGGGGTGGGTCACCATCCCATACCCCCATCCTCAGAGCCACACCCCCTCTTTCACTTTTGGTTTAAAGCCCCCCAAAAGAGGACCTCCCAGGCCAACACAAGTAGAGAGAGTCCAACACAGCCACACAGACAATACCCAGCAGGGCACCAAACGGCCTACCGTGTGCTTGTCCTTCAGATCCATGAGCCCAGAGTACTGCAGGCATGCCCAGATGAATGCGGTCACCCCCAAAAGGAAGGCTCCTCCCCAGCATGGACAAGGCCCAGTGACTGTCACAGTCGCAGCATCTGGAGAGAAAGAAGGGAGAGACCCCGTAAGTCCAGGTTGCTGAGAAACACGACGGTGTTGTCTACACAGTAGAGTGGCACATGGAAAAGACTGGAGCCTGGGACGCCAGAGCTCGGCCGGCCCTGTCCTGGCAACACAGCTTCCCTAGGCGCTTAGCTTCGGGTGGATTCCACTCTGAGGCTGGGAGGGAGAGGGCTGCCCGGGGCGCGCTGGAGGGCTGAAGCTTCCCTCCTTCGAACCCTCATCTTCAGAGACACACTATGTTTTGCTCTGCATGTGCCCTTACTCGCTGACTTGCAGCAAGCAGGAAAACCCTTGGCTTCCCACCTTTTAAAAAAATAAAGATTACGGGGCACCTGAGTGGCTCAGTTGGTTAAGCATCTGCCTTCAGCTCAGTCATGATCTCGGGGTCCTGGGATCGAGTCCCATGTCAGGCTCCCTGCTCAGCGAGGAGCCTGCTTCTCCCTCTCCCTCTGCCCCTCTCCCCTGCCTGTGCTCTCTCTTGCAAATAAATAATAAATAAATAAATAAATAAATAATAAATAAATAAATAAATAGAACCCCAGCCTTCCAAGTTCCCACCTGAGCTTAAAAAAAAAAAAAAATTAAATTAAAATAAATAAAATAAAGACTAGGGGAACCCAGCTGGCTCAGTTGTAAGTTTGAGCCTAAGCTGGGTGTAGAGATTACTTAAATAAATAAACACTTGAAAAAAAAGGTAAAGATTAGGAAAACAATTAATTAATTTTAAAAATAAAGGTTAGCGTTAAGGTAAACTGGACCCCACGCACACGTGCCCGCACACACGCACACCTATACACACAGGCCACACGCACGCGTGCCCACGTGCCATAGAGCTGAGCCTCTCGTGTGCTTTGCTGACAGGGCAGTGCTCACCGGGCACCTGGGCAGATACCTGCCAGGATGCGTGATCCAATCTGACAACAATCTGGAAAATGAAGACTAGCCCTACCTCCCCACACAACCCCGGGACCCTCACCCACCCATCCTGGCAGCCAACACACTTTAATAATTTCAGGCCAGGGAGTGTTTGGGTAGAGTGTCCCTGAGTAATCTGGTTTAGTGCCCAGTGACGACTTGTGGAGAAGGCACTAACCTGCTGACAGGGGCAGTTCTTTCTGGGGCCTGTAGCAAAGCCTCAGTAAGTGGAGCTGGTCAGAAGCCCAGGAGAACTGATCCATAAAAGAGCTGTCTAGAAACAAGAAAAAAGCTGTGTCCAGAGACCCCAGCCAGGAGGCTGAGGCTCTGCAGCCACCAACCCCACGCCAAAACCCCATGTGACCCCTCACAAGGCAGCACTAGTACTGCCCGCATGGGCCTGCGCTTCCCCATCTCTCCCGACCCCTGCAGGCCCTCTGCAGCCGAGGCTTTCGGAGCTGAGTGAGCTAGCCCTGGAGGGTCAGCCACAGGCAGGGACGCTGGAAGCAGCCGTGCAACGCACTGACATTTGGTCTTTCGCAGCCAACGGAAATGGGATCCTGAGAGGACAAATGCACATCTCCCCAAGGCCGCTCTGACTCACCCAGCCCAGGCCTTGTTTACGAGTACAGCTCAAGGTCCCCGTGCACCCCGTCCCAGCAGGGGCTGGATGAGGCAGTCGCCACACAGGGCAAGGCACCAGAAGCCAGATGGGGACTGTGTTTGGCTCCTTCTGCCAACACAACAGGAGTGAAGTAACTCTGCTGGAGTTGGAACCGCAGCATGCAGAGGGCAGCCAGAAGCAGGACATTTTTCTAAGAGTCTCTGTTTTCCCATCACTCCATACATGGGATTCTGGGAAAGAGCTGTCCTCAACTGTCTGATCTGAAACCAGCAGCTAGATCCTTAAAAGGCCAGTTCTACCCCTGGTCCATTGTGAGAGAAAGCACAGGTTTCAGAGCAAGATACCCCTGGTTCCAGGGTGTATCCTGGCTCCAACATGTATCAAACGCCAAGTGACCTTCACATATTACTTGTCTCCCTGAGCCTCAGTGTCTTGGTTCATAGAATGATGCCTATCTCACAAAGAAGCAACAAGAATGACATGAAATATTATATGCAGAGGGTCCAGTGCAGTAGTTAGCAAATACTAAGTCTTAATAAGTACTTGCCATTACTATCACCAGGAAATGAGAAATATGAACAAAGTGCCACGTAGGTGAAGAGTAAAGACTCAAAAGGAAGGAGAAGAGGGGTGCCTGGCTGGCTCAGTAGGTAGAGTATGGGACTCTTGATCTTGGGGTGATGAGTTCAAGCCCCAGGCTGGGCCTAGAGCTTACTTAAAAAAATAAGAAGAAGAAGAAGAAAAAATAAATGAAAGGCATAAAGATTGCAAAGAAACATGTAAAACTGTCTTTATTTGCAGAAGACTAGATCATATAGGAAAAATTCTAAGGGACAAAACAAATAGGTATGCAAGGTTACAAGATACAAGGTCAAAATACAAAATACAAATATAGATTAAATTCCTATATGCTAATATAGGAATGAAATATAGCAAATGAAATATAGCAAACCTAATGAAATATAGCAAATACTTAGGAATGACTTTTTTTTTAAATTTTATTTATTTATTTGAGAGAGAGAGAATGAGAGAGAGAAAGCACATGAGAGGGGGGAGGGTCAGAGGGAGAAGCAGACTCCCCGCTGAGCAGGGAGCCCGATGTGGGACTCGATCCAGGGACTCCAGGATCATGACCTGAGCCGAAGACAGTCACTCAACCAACTGAGCCACCCAGGTGCCCAGGAATGACTTTTAAAAACATATATGTAAGGCCTGTACACTGTTGAAATTCAAGACCTAAATAAATAGATATGCCATGTTCATGGGTTGGAAGACTCAATATTAATATTAAATAAATATTAATCAAATTGAATGCTAACATTTATATTAATATATTCATCCCATAACCCTGAGATCACGACCTGAGCCAAAACCAAGTCAGATGCTTAACTCACTGAGCCACGCAGGTGCCCCCAATATCAATACACACCCATTAGAATGATTACAATGAAAAAGACTGACAATATTTAGTGTTGCTGAGGATATGAGCTCATTAATTGTTGGTGGGAATGTCACGTGGTACACCCACTCTGGAAGACATTTTGGCAGTTTCTGATAAAGTTGAGTATCCACTCACTAGATGTCCCAGTAATGAAAACATACTTCCTCAAAAAGAACTGTATACAAATGTTCATGGCATCTTTATTCAAAATAGCCAAAAGCTGGAAACAATCCAAATGTCTACTCACACGTGAATGAACTGTGGTATATCCATACAATGGAATTCTGCCCAGGAACCAAACAGAATGAGGTACTGATACACACAACAATGTGGCTGAATCTTAAAAACATTTGCTGAGTGAAAGGAGCACAAAAGAGCACATAGCATATGATCCCATTTCCAT
This sequence comes from Eumetopias jubatus, assembly GCF_037043125.1. Classification (NCBI taxonomy): domain Eukaryota; kingdom Metazoa; phylum Chordata; class Mammalia; order Carnivora; family Otariidae; genus Eumetopias; species Eumetopias jubatus. The sequence goes on from NW_028274816.1 coordinate 86,571,433, forward strand.
AAAACTTAGAACAGGCAAAACTAATCTATAGTGACAATAAGCAGATGAGGGGTTACCTAGGGGTCCTGGGGAGGGAAAGACTGCAAAGGGCACAGGGGTCTTTTGTTCAATATCTTGATTGTGGGTAGTGGTTACAAGGGTGTATACATTTGCCAAAATTCTTTGAACTATATAGTCAAGTAGGTGCATTTTATCATGTGGAAATAATGCCTCAGTAGGTAGAGTTGATTTCTAAAAAGTAAGGTGGGATCTAAGATCCAACTAAATCAGTTCTACCAACCTCTGAAATGCCTAGCACATGCAAGTCTTGGTGGATAGAAAAGAGAAGGGTTGATGAAGGAAACAGACATTTATCCAGTGCCTACTGTGTGTAATAACTGTATGCATTCACTAAGGGTAAGGAATGGTCCTGTTTTCACAAAAGTATAAAATATGGTCCCTTCACAACAGGGATTTATAACACAGCAGGGTTTTGAAGATTCTGAGAAAATATAACTAATATTCAAGTTGGCATTGAAATACTAAATGAGAATTGCAAACGGGGGTGGGGGAGGCCAGGAATCCCTTCCTAGAAGAGGCCAAGGCCCAGGACACCCGGGTGGTACAGTTGGTTGAGCAGCTGACTCTTGATTTTGGCTCAGGTCATGATCTCAGGGTTGTGAGATCGAGCTGTGCTTCAGGCTCCATGCTTAGCTTGGAGTCTGCTTGAGATTCTTTCTCCCTCTCCCTTCTGCCCCTCCCCCAGCTCACGTTAAATAAATAAATAAATAATTTTTCAAAAACAACTTTATTAATTCATTTGAGAGAGAGTATGTGAGTAGGAGAGAGAGGTAGAGGGAGAAGCAGGCTCCCCGCTGAGCTGGGAGCTGGATCAGGCCTTGATCCCAGGACCGGAGATCAGGACCTGAGCCGAAGGCAGACGCTTAACCACTGAGCCAGCCAGGCGCCCCTAAATAAATAAAATCTTAAAAAGCAGCAGCAGCAGCAGCCACCAAGGCCCAAGCAGTGCACTTAGGAAAGCTTCAGAGCGAGAAGAGGGAGAACAACCCCAGCAAGAACTAGAAGTCTCAACCAAGGCACCGAGGAAGAAAAGCATGGAGCCTTTTTCAAAGATGGTGATCTGGGGCGCCCGGGAGGCTCAGTCGGTTAAGAGTCCGACTCTTGATCTCAGCTCAGATCTTGATCTCAGGGCGTGGAACCTGCTAAAAAAAAAGAAAGATGGTGATCTGATCTGTTCAATTAGAACAGAAGACCTAAGTAAGAGAGAAGAAATGAAGGACGACATCAAGCGGGGAATCAGGAGCCAAAATGCCCAGGCGTACGAAGGCCAAAACAAAGTGACCGTGGGGAGGGGCGCCTGGGTGGCTCAGCCGTTAAGCGTCTGCCTTCGGCTCAGGTCATGATCCCAGGGTCCTGGGATTGAGCCCCGCATCAGGCTTCCTGTCCGCGGGAAGCCTGCTTCTCCCTTTCCCAGTCCCCCTGCTTGTGTTCCCTCTCTCGCTGTGTCTCTCTCTGTCAAATAAATAAATAAAATCTTAAAAAAACAAAAACAAAAACCACAAAGTGACCGTGGGGAGTCACCAAAGGTTTCTGAGATGGTCCCAGTATTTTAAGAGGGTAGAGAATGGATCGCTATCTCTCTGTCAAATAAATAAATAAAATCTTTTAAAAAAATTAAAAATAAAAAAAGAGCTAAGGGGGTGCCCAAGGTTCAGGTTGAGGGTGAGCTGAGGAGTTGGCTGTCCTGCTAATTCCTTCCAACACAACCTTCATTAGCTGTGCTTTCCACCGAAAACATAATGGGGTGGACCGCATTCAGCTGAGTCGCTGTGCCCAAAGGCTACTGACTGATGGACTGATTTCAGCTGGAGGGAGGTTTTTAATAACAAGCCTCAGGGTTCTATCCTTGGTGGCATCCTAATCAATATTTTTTTTAAGATTTTATTTTTTATTTATTTGACAGAGAGAGAGACACAGCCAGAGAGGGAACACAGCAGGAGGAGTGGGAAAGAGAAAAGCAGGCTTCCTGCAGAGCAGGGAGCCCGATGCAGGGCTCAATCCCAGGACCCTGGGATCATGACCTTGAGCCAAAGGCAGACGCTTAATGACTGAGCCACCCAGGCGCCCCAAGCGATATCTTTTACATAATTGGAGCTGTATAGAAAAATGAAACAGGCTGCCCTGAGTGGCAATGAGCTCCCCAGCACTAGAGGGATCCAAGCAGAGGCTGGGAAATTATGGAGATAATAAATACATCAGGTAGCAAATAAGAGATAACCTTTTATGACGTCCTCTAACCCTGAGAGACAAGGAGATCAAGAAATCCAGCAACTTCTACACATGAAAAGATGCTCAGTTCCACTTATAATAAGAGACATCCACATTAGACTACCCCGAGAGAACAGTTTGGAAGGCCTTCAGCACCGACTTCAAGGCTTATAAAGCCACAGTAATTAAGGCAATGTGGTATTGACTTGGTAATAGAAAATCCAAAAATAGATCAGATATATATGGTCAATCGATTTTTGAGAAGGCTGCAAAGGCAGTTCGATGGAGAAAAGGTAGTTTTTTCAACAGACTGCACTGGAAAAATTGAACATTCAGATTTAAAAAAAACTTGGAAATACAGCTTTGCACTATATACAAAAATTAACTAACAATGGATCCTACACCTAAATGTAAAACTATAAGATAGGAGAAAATCTTGGTGACTTTGGTTTAGATTTCTTAAATATCCAAAGCACAACCCACAAAAAAAACTATTAAGTTGGAACTGAGTGGCTGGAGACAAGAGTGGGAGGGGAGAAATTTGACTGTATATATTTTTGTACCTTTTGATTTTCAAACCATGTGAATGTATCAAATGTATCTTTAGAAAGTTAGCAACCTCTCACTTCTGGATATATGCCCAGATGAAGTGAAAACAGGGACTCCAACAACTATTTGTACCCCCATGTGCACAGCAGCATTATTCACAACAGCCAAAAGGTGGGAGCAACCCAAGCGTCCATCAATAGATGAATGGATAAATAAAATGTGGTCCACACGTACAATGGAATATTACTCCACCTTAAAAAGGAAGAATATTCTGCTATATGCTACGACACGGATAAACCTTAATGACCTTACACAAGGACAAATGTTGTGGGATTCCTGTTATTTGAGGTGCCTGGAGTAAGCAAACTTAGACAGACAGCAAGTAGAATGGTGGTTTCCAGGGACTGGGGGCAGGAGGGGAGACGAGGATGTAGTGTTAATGGGGACAGAGTTTCAGTGTGGGCAGATGAGAAAGTTCTGGAGATGGATGGCGCGGATGGTTAAACAACAGTGTCAATATACTTCATGCCACTGAATCGGTTAAAACAGTCGATTTTATGTTATGTATATTTTTCTACAATAACAAAAAAATCACTAACTTCTGATTTTGCAATTCGCTGTGGTTTATGTCACTAAGCAATATTCTCCCCTTTAAGGATATAGATGCTCTTTTAAACACACCTTTGATTTTCTCTCCAGTGTGTATCTTTTCCAAGTATCTCCCAATATTTTTCTGTTCACCTCCCTACTAATGGATATTGCTATCACGCATCTCTTTCTCAAAAGGATCCTGAAATTAAGAAGACTGGGATCATATAATTACACTAAGATTTCTGGTTTCCCAAAGGCCGCTGTAAGCCCTGAAAGGGTCTCCTTCCTTTGGCACCCCCGACTCCCCCACCACTTGGGTCTCCAGGGCTAGGGAAACCCAAAGCAATCAGTGTGAGATGGGCCCAGCTTGAGACAGGCATCCTGGCGGGTTGAAATCTGGCCCTTACCCTACTTGCCGTGCCATGTGACCAATACTGTTTACTCCTGTCTCAGCAGCCACAGGCAAAGCTTATTATTACACAAACCCCTGATCATCAAACCACACATTCTGGCTGGCGGGTCAGTTCCAGAAGAAAAAAACATTCCTGCTATAGCTCTGGCCTACCCTTTAGTTCACCTGTGCTACTAGAAACAAATCCAGGCGTGGAAACGAGGGTTCAAACAATGTTTTTAAAAGAGCCTAGCTTTTAGGTAAAGAAAGACACTCTCAAGGAAACAACAGTGACACAATAACAAGATAAAAAATATTGACACACATTTACCAGTGGAGAAGTGCCAACCATGACCTAGAACCTTCTCACTTGAACACCAGGAATGGATTTAGAGGCTTTGGGTCTTTCCAACTCAGACTGTTTGTAAGAGCTCACCCTCCACTCACCAGTTAAGGTTCAAGAAAGCCTCCGGTATAGGTATTATTTACACTAGTGCTCCTCCCCCTCCCTAGAAATTGCTTCCCGAAGCCAATGTTAGGGAAAGAGCAGTGGGGAAGAACCAAAGGATCGTGACCTTCACTTCTCATTAGTCCGGCAGGAGTTAAGCTTTCCAAAAGGCTGATTCTCAACACTTGGACCTGGCACTCCCTAGCAACTCCTCAAAATAGAAATGTGAAGGGCTTTCTGTTTTCTTCCATCTCACTGCCCAGCCCTGGCTCTCCCTGTCTAATCTTCTGATGTCGTGTCACCACAAAAACAAGAGGCAGGGTAGGGGTGGGGGGAAGTTCAAGGGCAGTTAACTCTCAATTATTTGGCAACTGATTATCAAGCGGATGGTTTGTACTTCACCTCCCTAGTGAAGGAACTGTTCTGTGGTGTCCACCAGTTTCTCTATTTGAAGTTCTAACAAAAAGAACCAGTGAACAAGGAAGTTAAAGCTAACACAGCAGCTAAAATAAGACTACAGAGAATTTGTGGATTTTATTTGAACGTGCTGCCCCTGTTCCAGGGTTAATAATAGGCTACATTCTGATGTGTTCTGATCTGTAGAGTGATTTGCACACTTTTTTATTCCATGGGCCATTTTTATTTGATTCTAGATGAGAACCTTACCTGTGTCATTGTATAATAAAAAAAATTAAAACTACCTGTTAGAATACTAAGATCAGCCCTTCTTTTGCCAAGATTATCATAAAGACATACCAGAGTGGCACTTCTTCCTTCCGCGGTTCTCAAGCTTTTTCTGCCTCCACACTGTTCTTCTACAAAACCCATCCCCATTAATAACACTACAACATTATAATTGTTCCCCCCAAAAAACGGAGGAAGAGGCTACCTTGCTTAGACTCCTTGCCTTCCTGCCCTCTCAAGTGATAATCATTGAAATCATTTCACCCCAAAATATATAGAAAGACCACAATAAATATTAATACAAGAAATCAGTCAGGGAATACCTGCTCGTTACTTACAAATAATGAATGCAAAAATGTATTAAGAACCTAGTAAGTGCTATCCCCCGTTCTCTATCTACCTAGAGATAGAGATCCTCCACATACTATCTCTAATGAAGCCATCACTCTGCAAGAAGCTCAGAGAAGTTAAGGAACTTGATTTCTCAATCACACCTAGAAAACAACTGATCTGGTGAACAAAGAACTTAAGAATCTAGACTTCAAAGTTCCAATCCTGACTCCAGGTGACCCTGGCCTTGCCCCTTTGCCTCTCCCAAAAGTTACTCTCCACCTTTATAAAATAAAAACGTGAAAACTCCTCCCTCCCCACTTCCACCGTCTAAGAGTACCGGGGGAATGACTGAAGTATGTCGCTGAAGCTGAGTGTGTTGGACAAAGCATGAGAAAACTCTCATCTCCTCCGATGCAAAAATCACAGGCTTGAAAGGAAAACTAGATTCAGTACAAAGCTCCCTCCTTTTTTCCCCTAGAGCCACACAAAAACTCGGAAGAGAGGGTGGGATGCAGCAGCACGTGACCAAATCAACGAACACGCCAAAGTGCAGCCTGTGGTTCCACACCAATGAAAGAAGGGCAGGGTTTCCCTGGCATCTGGCACCCGGCAGGGGCTCACATCGTGGCACGCGAGGGACTGCGAGACTGGACTTCAGGGGTGTGCGGCAGGGGAAGGAGGGCACAGCGCACAGCACGGCAGTCGGTTTGCAAGATGGCAAGTATGTTCCTATAGTTGCTTCTAAGGAGTCTTTAAACGTTTCTGGAAAGACGGAAAGAAGAAAAAAAAAAAAAGGGCAGGGCACGGTCGCCCCTCTGGGTTAAGGCCCTTCGGCTCCCTCCGCCCGGACACCGGACGCGGTCAGCACGAGGGCCCGGGCAGCAGCTGAGAGCGCGCTCAAGGGGCACAACGGTCTGAACTGGGGCCGGGGGTGCGGGTCCCCGAGGCCCCTAAATACGCTGGGCGTCGGCGTTGGAAGCCCCCTGAGCCAGGGCCCAGACACCACGCACGAGACAGGGACAGGGATTCATTGTTGGCAGGAGGCTTCGATCTGACGCGGGACCCCCAAAGGGCCAAGGGAGGACCGAGGACAAGTGTGAGCACCTGGGGAAAGGAAACGGCCAGGAGCTGGAGGCAAGAGCCCGTCCCTTGACTCCCCCTTCGAAGAGATCCCCCGAGGCCAATTCTTGGGTGCAGACCCCAGACTCCTCTCTTTGGCCAAGAATCCAGAGGGCGTGAAGGCCGAGCCCCACGCCCCCTTGCTTCCCTGCTCCCCTTGCTTCGGGCCACGGGCCGTCTCGTACTTACCGGGGCCCGGGGGTCTGTCTTCCTCGCCCGCGTCCTCTTCCCTCCCTGCCCCCTCCTCACTTCACGTCCCCTCCTCCAGGGGCCGCGGCCATGTCCGTTGCTGGCAACGCTAAAGGGGCTTGCCGCCCTTCTCGGACAACCCGGACGCCGCTAGCAGGCTAAAGTTCTGGACGCCGATTGGTGGAAATCCGAGACGGTGGGGATTCCTGGCTTCTTATTGGCTCTGGGGAGCGCTAGACTGTAGCTGAAACAGTCCCTCTGGGAGCCTGGCGGAATTAAGGGCCGAGTGATACCGGCGGGAGAGTAGGGACCCGCTGTCCATCCATGGGTGTGTTGCTCTGGCTGTTTCAGGTGCAGAGGTCCTGACTAGAGGCGAGGGCAACGGCTTCCACCTCAATTACTTTTCCTACGTATATCCTAAAAAGATAGAGCCCCGCCCAAGTGATTTTTCTTTTTAAAATCAGCCCTTTTGTAGAACGCCACTATCTCCTACTTCTTCTAAGCTCCCCCCTTGTTGCTGTGAACAAATGTCTAGAGACACCTAGCTCAGAGACCTCGGAGAGAGTCCCTCAGAGACTAATACTGCAACCAACCCAAAACTGGAGAACCTAAGGCAATACTTCAGTTTTCCCTTCAGCTCAGCTGTATTCTGAAGGGAAAAACAAGTTAAAAAAAAATTTTTTTTCCCCCTAGATAATTAAAGAAATCGCTTGGGAGAGCTCTCTTGGGAAAACAATGCGAGCCTGTGTCAGTATTTACTTCAGTTTTCCCAGAGATGGAAATCTGGAGACTTGGTTTTTTGTGTCTTGTATTTCAATCTGTTTATAAAATCGGAAGAGGGTCATGGCTGGCCCTGGGAAGTAAGAGCCCCTTTCCCCTATTAATGAATTTAATTATGTAATTAAAATCTCTCTTCTCAGCTGAACAGGAAGACATTTTGGTACCTAATCTTGTGTGTTTCAACTGTTTTAGCAGTTGCTTAAAACAGTGATAGAATCATGTTACCCTTCTGCACACAAAAATCTGCAGTTTATCTTTGCAAATAGATGTCTATCTATACAAAGAGATCTCTGTATCCTTCTGCCTGACATTCAAAGTCCCTCATAAATCAACTCAAATATATGTTTCCAGGCTAATTCCCCACAGGCCAAACTCTTCCTGCGGCCACATAGATTGACCATCTCCTAAATGCATCTGGAACCCTCCCACCTCTGCTCTTTTGCCCAAGAGGTTCCTACCCTTTGAAGATTCCTTCCTACCAATAAAGCCAACCTTCAAATACACGCCCATCCTGTAAATTCACCTCCAGCGCTCCCTGCCTCAAAGACTTCCCTGACTTTTAGTCATCGAAATTCTCTCTCTCTCCCATGCTGTGCCTCTTTGTGTCTCCATTGCTACCCATACAAAAGTAATGCTTTGTACGGTATTATTTTTGTAAGACCTGAAGCACCCTAAAGGCAGCTGGCTTATCCTGGCAGTCCTCACAGCACCTTACTCAGAGCCTGTACCCGGTAAATGTTTGCTGAATTGAATTAGCCAATTGCCTGTGCCTTATGTCTTTCCACTTCATCCCAGAAGGTTTACATGGCTACATTTGGAAGGTGAACAAATGTAACATAGTCATCCTGCCCTGCTCCACCCTGTACCCCAGTCATCTCTGGCCACACTTGGTTCTCCGCTCCACTGTATTTTATGAATATCACTCAACAAACTTAAACTGTGTGCCTACCAGTTTCACAGTCCTTCACCCTCTGACCATCCCCTCTGTCAGTACCCCCAGGCATAAAACTTTGCCAAAGAAGTAAATCAAATCAAGCCAAAACATGCCAGTGCACCCCGTCTCAGTTCACCCTGGCAAGACTTTTTGCAGCTTTGAGGTCCCTGTGACCATGTCTTGATGGCTGTCTAGTGATACCAGGCAACTGTACCAGACCTTCATTTTTCTGGAGCCTCCTCTGTCTCTGTACCAAAATAACCTCAAGGCGAGGGGCGCCTGGATGGCTCAGTCAGGTAAACAGCCAACTCTTGATTTCGGCTCAGATCATGATCTCAGGGTCGTGGGATCAATCCTCACTTTGGGCTCTGTGCTCAGTGTGGAGTCTGCTTGAGATTCTCTCTCTCCATCTCCGACTGCCCCTCCCTCTGCTCTCTCTCTCTCTCTCCAATAAATAAATCTTAAAAAATAGTAATAAACGATGCAGAAACCAAGGCCTTCCAGTGGAGATTTCTCATCTACTTCTATTTCTTCCTCAACATTCCTCCAAAAAAGACAGACCCCTCTTCCTTTCCCCATCTGTATCCTCCGTCCCTTCCCCTACCCCAGCCTCACATGCTATCTCCCATCCCCAGGCCTCAGTTTATCCTGTTCACTGGGCCTGAAATGCCTCTCACGTCCTTTCTTCCTGGCTAACTCCCTATCATCCTTGATGATGATGGTCCTCTCTGTTTGCTCCTCATTCCCTCAGACAACAGTATCACTTCACTTACCACATTGTTTTCTGTCTTTGACAGGAAGATAATAAGGCATTAGTGTCAACTATATACACTTCAATTTAAGGGGCCCCTGGTTGGTGCAGTCAGTTAAGCATCCGACTCTTGATTTTGGCTCAGGTCATGATCTCAGGGTCATGGGATTGAGCCCTGTGATGGGCTCCGTGCTCAGCGTGGAGTCTGCTTGAGATTCTCCCTCTCCCTCTGCCCCCCACCAAATAAATAAAATCTTTTTTAAAGATTTTATTTATTTATTCATGAGAGAGAGAGAGAGAGAGAGAGAGAAGCAGAGGGAGAAGCAGGCTCCCAAGGAACAGGGAGCCCAATGCGGGACTCGATCCCAGGACCCTGGGATCATGACCTGAGCCGGAGGCAGACGCTTAACCATCTGAGCCACCCAGGTGCCCCTAAATAAAATATTGTTAAAAAATAAAAATAGGGATGCCTGGGTGGCTCAGTCAGTTGAGCGTCTGCCTTTGGCTTAGGTCATGATCTCAGGGTCCTGGGATCGAGCCTTGTATCGGGCTCCCCGCTCAACGGGGAGTCTCCTTGTCTCCCTCTACCCCTCCCCTCTGCTTGTGCTCTCTCTCTCTCTCTCAAATAAATAAAATCTTTTAAAAAATAATAAATATTTACAAAATTAAAATTACCATAAAATTGGAACACCTGGCTGGCTCAGTTGGAAGAACAAGACTCTTGATCTCAGGGCTATGAGTTTGAGCCCCACACTGGGTGTACAGATTACTTAAATAAATAAAAATCTTTTTAAAAATTGCAATAAAATAAAGAAGACCTATAATGCCATAAATAATAATAGTAATAGCAATAATAATCACATGTGAGTATCCACAATCTCTTCTTTTCCTCTCACCTGCTAAGGAAGATTCTGTCTGTGCCTATTGGGTTCCCAGATCATCAGAATAATAGGCAAAAGGTAGGATTGAAGGGCCAAGTCTTGAGTGATTTGGTTTACTTTTGGTAGGATGAGGAATTACCAGCTGATGAGAGCAGAAGAGTTGTTTTTTTGTTTTTTGTTTGTTTGTTTGTTTTTTACCACCACCACCCCCCTCCCCTCCTCTAGCAGATGAGTTTTAAAAGAGCACAGGAACGGGGCACCTGGGTGGCTCAGTTGGTTAAGTGTCTGCCTTCGGCTCAGGTCATGATCTCAGGGTCCTGGGATCGAGCCCAGCATCCCTGCCTCGGGCTCCCTGCTCAGCTGGGAGTCTGCTTCTCCCTCTCCCTCTGCCCTTCTCCCCACTCATTCTCGCTCGCTCACTATCAAATAAATAAATAGATGAGCAGAGGAGCAACTGAAGAGAGAAGAGCCAGGATGGTATGGGTTGGAGAAGAGGTGGAAGAAGTTTGGAATGACAGGAGAGAGAAGCTTTAGGGCAGAGTGAGAAATACCTTCGGTGAATATTATTCTGCTACCATACGATGATCAGTGATCAGGGAACCTGACAGGTAAAGATAGAATTCTCCTCAACAGACAGGAGAAGGGAAAGAGAAATGAACAATAGGATTTTGAGAAGATTTCTTATAAATCATTTATGTAATTCCCCCTTTGGCATTTTTCTTTTTTTTTTTAAGATTGTATTTATTTATTCATGACAGACAGAGAGAGAGAGAGAGAGAAGCAGAGGGAGAAGCAGGCTCCCAAGGAGCAGGGAGCCCGATGCGGGACTCGATCCCAGGACCCTGGGATCATGACCTGAGCCGAAGGCAGACGCTTAACCATCTGAGCCACCCAGGCACCCCCTTTGGCATTTTTCTCAAGAGACTGCAATGAGATTTGAAGTTGCTTTGCGATTATTTTTGGATGCCAACTAACATTTCTTTGTATATGATTCTGTATAGAGACTGGACATATCCATTGCTAGGCTTCATATAGTTAATAGCATTATCTATTTATGTGTCATATCTCTTCCTGTGAGTCCCTCGAGTCAAGGACTGTGTCTTATTCATCTTTGTGTCACGGTTGATTAACGAAGTGCCTGGCACACCGCAGATGTCTGATAAATGTTTGTTGAATAAATGAACTGGTGTCCAATTATCCTCTTTCTCTGTCATCTTCATTTGCTTCCTTTCTATCGGCTCATTTTCCCCCGGCTGTATAAACGCTCATAGTTCTCTCCTTAAAACAAAAGGGGAGGGGCACTAGAGGGAAAAGAGAAGGAGAAGGGGGGGCCTCCCACACTAAATGGTCAGATCTGTGTGATACTCCTCTGCCATATAGCTAATGAATCTGCCAGCAAGAAGCTCCCTGTCCTCCTGCAATGTAATGTCTCTGTTATACTAGCCAGCGTAGTAACACGTAGTGACTTCACCTTAGCTGTTACAGCCCACAGACAACCACTGCTTCGTGTTTTGTGACCCTGTGGAATATTTAAGAGAGATAGGTAAAAATTTCACTGTCATTTGACTTTAACAAACGTGTTTCAGGGCGCCCGGGTGGCTCAGTCATTAAGCATCTGCCTTCGGCTCAGGTCGTGGGATCGAGCCCTGCATCGGGCTCCCTGCTCGGCAGGAAGCCTGCTTCTCCCTCTCCCACTCCCCCTGCTTGTGTTCCCTTGTTCGCAGTGTCTCTCTCTGTCCAATAAATAAAATCTTAAAAAAACAAAACAAAACAAAACGTGTTTCAAATGTTGTTAAATCAGCCAGGAATAAACCCCTTTGAAACCGACCAATGACATCATACTATAAGTCACTAATATTCTAATGGAGGAGACAAGATGTTAAACGAATAAAGAATTACATCATCAGAAGCGTGCAAAGTGCTGCAAACAAGCATCTCTAGTGAGATCCTGGCACCTCAGGTGGCTGGGGCAGGCTTTCCTCAAGAAGTAATATTTAAGCTGAAATCTGAAGGATGACTACAAGTTAGCCAGACAAAGAGAATGAAAACAAGCCCCACAGAGGGGGAGGAGGCGTGTGTAAAGGCCCCGAGGAAGGTCTGAGACCGAGGAACCGAAGGGGATTCCTGCATGAATGGGTCAGAGAACGGGAGAGCAGAGTGCTGGAGACAAAGCCAGAGGGGCAGGAGGGGGGGGCGGTGTGGCAGCTCCTGTGGGGTCTTCTGCAACACATTGCACATGTTGAGATTTTATTCTGAAGGCACTGAAAAGCTCTTGGAAGGCTTTTTTTGTTTTGTTTTGTTTTGTTTTGTTTTGTTTTGTTTTGTTTTGTTTTTGTAAGTAACACTGGACGTGGGGCTCAAATTCACAACCCCGAGGTCGAGAGTTGCCTACTCTACCCACTGAGCCAGCCAGGCACCTCTCTTGGAGGGTTTTAAACAACAGCATACCATGGTCTGATTGGCACTTGTAAAAATACTCATTTTGGCTGCTGAGTGGGGGAATGGATTGTAGAGAAGCAAGAACAGCTTGCAGAAGCCTAGGGAGAAGACTTGGCCATAATCTGCTCAACATAGCCCCTGTGCTAAGGTGGTAGCAGCCTGGGTGGCAAGAAGTAGATATATTCAAGGGATATTTAGCAGGTAGATTAGGCAAAAGGTAGTGATTGATGGGACATAAGGTCTGGGGAGAAAGAGGGAGGGATGACTCCTAGGCTTCTACAGGCTGGACTTTATATGGTGTCGGTTCTAATGGCAAGGTACTTCTGTTCAGCTCCAGAAGCCTCAAAACGGCCAATTTAGAGCAAAGCACTGAACAAAGCATCATCCAGAAAACATTCTTGACTGTTTATGAGACTTCACGTCTTCGAGATGCAGCTCTGAGACATGAGTCAGAGAACCTAAGTAATTCCGCAGGACTGCTGTAGGTTTTGAACACGCTCTTCCCCTTCCCCCACCCCCGCACTAAAGCATCCCCCGCCCTGGCACTAGCCTTTATGCCTAATCATTTGTTTAAAGGCAGCAGGATGGGGCACCTGGGTGGCTCAGTCGTTAAGCATCTGCCTTCAGCCCAGCTCATAGTCCCAGGGTCCTGGGATCGAGTCCCACATTGGGCTCCCTGCTCAGCGGGAAGCCTGCTTCTTCCTCTCCTCCTGCTTGTGTTCCCTCTCTCACTGTCTCTCTCTCTGTCAAATAAATAAATAAAATCTTTAAAAAAAAAAATAAAGGCAGCAGGATGAGGGGCACCTGGGTGGCTCAGTCGGTGGAGCATCTGACTCTTGGTTTCGCTCAGGTTTTGATCTCAGGGTCCTGAGATTGAGCCCCACATCAGGCTACCCACTCAGCATGGAGTCTGCTTGTTCCTCTCCCTCCCCCGCTTTTCCTCCCCTCACACATTCTCTTTTTTTCCTTCTCCTCTCAAATAAATAAAAATTTTTAAAAGATTTTATTTCTTTATTCGAGAGAGAGTGCCCGAGCAGGAACAGGGGGAGGGGCAGAGAGAGAGGGAGAGGGAGAAGGAGACTCCCTGCTGAGTAGGGAGCCCATCCCAGGACCCTGGGATCACCACCGGAGCCGAAGACAGACGCTTAACCGACTGAGCCACCCTGGTGCCCCTCAAATCAAATCTTAAAAAAGAAAAAATAAAGGTGGCAGGATGAAATGGTGATCTTTGAAGATCCCTGAGCTGAAATTCTTTTAACTCGACTGAACACTTCAATCAGAATTAGAGTCCCTTGCCAGAAATCAATGTTGGGATCCACATCCTGCCAATGGATCTCTATTGTGCCAAAGTTCCAGACAGACTTCCAGGCACTTCCAGGCTCTTTGGAAGGATGGACCAAAGCATCAAAGAACATGAGCAGACAGTTCACACAAGAAGAAACTGAATACTATAGGAAATAGTTTTTTGGGGGAAAGGGTTCAATTTCACTAATAAGTAAAGAACATTAAATTAAAACTAACACAGAGGTGCCATTTCTCACCTATTTCATTAGATAAAATAAAATTTAATAATGCTGAGGCTTGTGGTGAAACTTGTATGTTTATACAGTATTTTTTTATTGCAATGTATACTGTTACAATATCTTTGCTAGTCAACCTGACCATGAAGTGATCAACTCTCTGTTTTGATTATCTCTTTCTATGCTAATACAACCCAAAGCTGTGGGGTAGGTGGGTACACCTTAAACTTACACAATGTTAGGGCACCCGGGTGGCTCAGTCAGTTAAGAATCTGCCTTTGGCTCAGGTCATGATCCCAGGGTCCTCAGCGGGGAGCCTGCTTCTCTCTCTCCCTCTGCCGTTTCCCTTGCTTGTGCTCTCTCGCTCTCTCTCAAATACAATTTTTTTTAAATTTAAAAAAATGTACACAATATTATATGTTAATTATATCTCAATTTTTTTAAGGGAAAAAAAGAAAGAATAGGCTAAACTATTGAATGGGTTATCTATACAGGGTCATGGTGGAACTTTGAGCAAACTATAAGATGTGGGGTCACAGATTATTGCCAGATGTCATGAGCCTCAAAAGGGAATTTCCATGAGGAAAAAGGGGGAATGGTCTGGAAGCAGGCACAAAAGCAGGGAAAACTGTGCTCTGCTTCCGAACCCCGAGGTGCTTAGATTTGGGAGAAGTGCTCCCTCGGCTCAGAGGCTACAGGAGAAGTGATTTCTTCATGGGAAAGCCACTCCTCAGGGCAAAGAAGATAGCAAGAGAGTCCTTTGAGGATCCCGAGGCTGGTGGAGATTTTCCTCACAAAGAAACCAGGGCTTCCAACAGCACAGGAGGAAGAAGCCATGAGGAAATAGCCCAGAGGAGGGGTGGGGGGTAGATGACAGGGCCAGGCATTTGGGGTGCTGAGAACTGGACATTGAAGCTCGGTGAAATCACCTGAGCTGTCAATTCTTTTTTTTTTTTTTTTCCAGTTATTATTTTTTTAAAGTAGGCTCCATGCCCAACACGAGGCTTGAACTCACGACCCTGAGATCAAGAGTCACATGCTCTACTGCTTGAGCCAGCCAGGTGCCTCTAAAGTTTTATTTTTAAGTAATCTCTACACCCAATGTGGGCCTTGAACCCACAACCCCGAGATCAAGAGTCATGTGCTCCTGTGATGGGGCCAGAGCCAGCGAGGCGCCCTGGGGCTGTTGATTCTTTAGTGGGTAGTTCCAACTGCCTTCAGCCTCCTAGGCTGGCAAGAGCCTTTTGCTTCTAAGTTGACTGATATTTTTAGAAGCTGCTCCTTTAAATCTGCAACAAGTCAGAGTGATGTCTCACTGATGAGGGCCTTTCCTTAAGCCCTTCGAGTCACTCCAATGGTCTAAGGGAGAACTATGTTATAAATACGGAGAACAAAGCAAAACAAACAAGACACTTGTTTGTCCCGCTAAAGGGTGGTCCTGAAACAGAGTGCACAACTTTACAACACAGCATGAGCTGCTGGCTGCATTCCCTTTGAAACACACAAATCTTTGGATGACAAAGAATGTCCACACAAAGACTTTGTTCATAATAGCCCAAATGGGAAAGTAACCATCAGCAGGAGAATGGACGAATGGTGTGTCCATACAAGGGAACACCACACAACAACAACAAAAAAATAAATGAACCACTGAATACCCATCACAATATGAATGAATCCCACAGACAGTATGTTGAAGGGAAGAAGCCAGACATAAGAGATCACACACAGTGTGACTCCATTTGCATGAACTTCTAGGACGGGGGGGGCGGAAGGGGGGTGAGGACTGACTTCAAAGGGGCATGAGGGCTATTTGGGTGGATGAAGGAAATGTTCTGTATCTTGATCAGAGTAAGTGTTACATAGGTTTATATATTTATCAAAACTCATGAAACTATAGGGATGCCTGGCTGGCTCAGTTGGTACAGCATGCAACTCTTGATCTCCAGGTCATGAGTTCAAGCCCCACATTGGGTGTAGAGATAACTAAAGAAAGAAATAAACATTTAAAAAAACCTCATCATACTATACACTTAAAATCTGTATGTTTTAAAGTGACTTTACAGGTAATATGATAGCACTAAATTCATATCTTTCAATAGTTACTCTGAATGTAAATGGGCTAAATGCCTCAATCAAAAGACACAGGGTATCAAATTGGATAAAAAAGCAAGACCCACTGATATACTGTCTGCAAGAGACTCATTTTAGACCCAAAGACACCTCCAGATTGAAAGTGAGGGGGTGGAAAACCATTTATCATGCTAATGGACAACAAAAGAAAGCTGGGATAGCAATCCTTATATCGGACAAATTAGATTTTTTTAAAGATTTAATTAATTAATTAATTTATTTATTTATTTATTAGAGAGTGAGAGAGAGAGAGCACAAGCAGGGGGAGAGGTAGAGGGAGAAGTAGGCTCCCCACTGAGCAGGGAGCCCGATGTGGGGCTCAATCCCAGGACCCTGGGATCATGACCTGAGCTGAAGGCAGACACTTCACCACTGAGCCACCCAGTCACCCCGACAAATTAGATTTTAAACCAAAGACTGTAATAAGAGATGAGGAAGGACACTATATCATAATTAAAGGGTCTATCCAACAAGAAGATCTAACAATTATGAATATTTATGCCCCTAATATGGGAGCAGCCAATTATATAAACCAATTAATAACACAATTAAAAAACACATTGATAATAATACAATAATAGTAGGGGACTTTAACACCACATTCACTGCAATGGACAGATCATCTAAGCAGAAAATCAACAAAGAAACAAGGGCTTTGAATGACACACTGGACCAGATGGAGTTCACAGATATATTCAGAGCATTCCATCCGAAAGCAACAGAATACACATTCTTCTCGAGTGCACATGGGACATTCTCCAGAACAGATCACATACTGGGTCACAAATCAGGTCTCAACCAGTACCAAAAGATTGGGATCATTCCCTGCATATTTTCGGACCAGAATGCTTTGAAATTTGAACTCAGTCATAAGAGGAAATTTGGAAAGAACTCAAAATACCTGGAGGTTAAAGAGCATCCTACTAAAGAATGAATGGGTCAACCAGGAAATTAAAGAAGAATTTTAAAAATTCATGGAAACAAATGAAAAAGAAAACACAACTGTTCAAAACCTTTGCGATGCAGCAAAGGCAGTCCTAAGAGGGAAGTATGTAGCAATACAAGCCTTTCTCAAGAAACAAGAAAGATCTAAAATACACAGCCTAACTTTATACCTAAAGGAGCTGGAGAAAGAACAGCAAATAAAGCCTAAACGCAGCAGGAGAAGAGAATTTATAAAGATTAGAGCACAAATTAATGAAATAGAAATCAAAATACAGTAGAACAGATCAACAAAACTAGGTGTTGGTTCTTTGAAAGAATTAATAAGATCGATAAAGCCCTGGCCAGACTTGTCAAAAAGAAGAGAAAGGACCCAAATAAATAAAATCATGAATGAAAGAGGAGAGATCACAACAAACACCAAAGAAATACAAACAATTAAAATAACATATTATGAGCAAATATATGCCAACAAATTAGGCAATCTGGAAGAAATGGATGCATTCCTAGAGATGTATAAACCACCAAAACTGAAGCAGGAAGAAATAGAAAACCTGAACAGACCCATAACCGGCAAGGAAATTGAAGCAGAAATAAAAAATCTCCCAACAAGAGTCCAGGGTCGGATGGCTTCCCAGGGGAATTCTACCAAACATTTAAAGAAGAATTAATACCTATTCTTCTGAAGATATTTCAAAAAATAGAAATGGAAGGAAAACTTCCAGACTCTTTCTATGAGGCCAGCATTACCTTGATCCCAAAGCCAGACAAAGACACCCCATCAAAAAGGAGAATTACAGACCAATATCCCTGATGAACATGGATGCAAAAATTCTCACCAAGATACTAGCCAATAGGATCCAACAGTACATTAAAAGGATTATTCACAATGACCAAGTGGGATTTATTCTTGGGCTGCAAGGGTGGTTCAACATCCATAAATCAATCATTGTGATACACTACATAAATAAAAGAAAGGACAAGAACCATATTATCCTCTCAATAGATACAGAAAAAGCATTTGACAAAGTACAGCATCCTTTCTTAATTAAAACTCTTCACAGTATAGGGATGGAGGGAGCATACCTCAATATCATATCTCAATATAAAAGCCATATACAAAAAGCTCACATCATTCTCAATGGGGAAAAACTGAGAGCTTTTCCTCTAAGGTCAGGAACAGGACAGGGATGTCCACTATCACCACTGTTATTCAAAATAGTACTAGAAGCCCTAGCTTCAGCAATCAGACAACAAAAAGAAATAAAAGGCATCCGAATCGGCAGAGTAGAAGTCAAACTCTCATTCCTCTCAGATGACATGATACTCTATGTGGAAAACCCAAAAGACCCCACCCCCAAATTGCTAGAACTCATATAGGAATTCAGTAGAGTGGCAGGAGATAAAATCAATGCACAGAAATCAGTTGCATTTAAAACAATGAATTATGGAACACTACATCAAGAACTAATGATGTATGGGTGACAGACATTGGGGAGGGTATGTGCTACGGTGAGCGCTGTGAATTGTGCAAGACTGTTGAATCACAGATCTGTACTTCTGAAACAAATAACGCAACATATTTTAAGAAAAAAGAAAAAGAAGATAACAGGAGAGGAAGAAAAGGGGAGTATGTCAGAGGGGGAGACGAACCATGAGAGATGATGGACTCTGAAAAACAAACTGAGGGTTCTAGAGGGGAGGGGGGTAGGGGGATGGGTTAGCCTGGTGATGGGTATTGAGGAGGGCACGTTCTGCATGGAGCACTGGGTGTTATGAACAAACAATGAATCATGGAACACTGCACCAAAAACTAATGATGTAATATATGGTGATTAACATAACAATAAAAAAATTTAAAAAAAAGAAAAAAAAAGAACTAATGATGTAATGTATGGTGATTAACATAACAATAAAAAAATTTAAAAAAAGAAATCAGTTGCATTTGTATAC
Organism: Eumetopias jubatus; assembly: GCF_037043125.1. Taxonomy (NCBI): domain Eukaryota; kingdom Metazoa; phylum Chordata; class Mammalia; order Carnivora; family Otariidae; genus Eumetopias; species Eumetopias jubatus. The sequence goes on from NW_028274816.1 coordinate 86,590,338, forward strand.
ACTAACAATGAGACAGAAGAAAGAGAAATTAAGGAGTCGATTCCATTTACAAATGTACCAAAACCCGTAAGATACCTAGGAATAAATCTAACCAAAGAGGCAAAGGATCTGTACTCAGAAAACTATAGAACACTCATGAAAGAAATTGAGGAAGACACAAAGAAATGGAAAAACTTCCATGTTCATGGATTGGAAGAACAAATATTGTTAAAATGTCTATGCTATCTAGAGCAATCTATATGTTCAATGCAATCCCTATCAAAATACCATCAGCTTTTTTCACAGAGCTGGACCAAACAATCCTAAAATTTGTATGGAACCAGAAAAGACCTGAATAGCCACAGGAATGTTGAAAAAGAAAACCAAAGCTGGTGGCATCACAATTCTGGACTTCAAGCTCTATTACAAAGCTGTCATCATCAAGACAGTATGGTACTGGCACAAAAACAAACACATAGATCAATGGAACAAAATAGAGAACCCAGAAATGGACCCTCGGGTCTATGGTCAACTAATCTTCGACAAAGCAGGAAAGAATATCCAATGGAAAAAAAAAAAGTCTCTTCAACAAATGGTGTTGGGAAAATTGGACAGCCACATGCAGAAGAATGAAACTGGACCATTTTCTTACACCATACATAAAAATAGACTCAAAATGGATGAAAGACCTAACTGGGAGACAGGAATCCATCAAAATCCTAGAGGAGAACACAGGCAGCAACCTCTGTGACCTCAGCCACAGCAACTTCTTGCTAGACACGTCTCCAGAGGCAAGGGAAACAAAAGCAAAAATGAACTATTGGGACTTCATCAAGACAAAAAGTTTGCACAGCAAAGGAAACAGTCAACAAAACCAAAAGACAACTGACAGAATGGGAGAAGATATTTGCAAATGTCTTATCAGATAAAGGGCTAGTATCCAAAATCTATAAAGAACGTATCAAACTCAACACCCAAAGAACAAATCATCCAACCAAGAAATGGGCAGAAGACATGAACAGACATTTCTCCAAAGAAGACATCCAAATGGCCAACAGACACATGAAAAAATGCTCAACATCACTTGGCATCAGGGAAATAGAAATCAAAACCACAATGAGATACCACCTCACACCAATCAGAACAGCTAAAATCAACAAGTTAGGAAACGACAGATGTTGGCAAGGTTGAGGAGAAGGGAGAACCCTCGTACACAGTTCCACAAAAAGTTGAAAATAGGGATGCTTGCGTGGCTCAGTCAGTTAAGTGTCTGCCTTCGACTCAGGTCATGATCCCAGGGTCCTGGGATCGAGCCCCACATCGGGCTCCTTGCTCAGCGGGGAGCGTTCTTCTCCCTCTGCCTGCCGCTCCCCCTGCTTGTGCTTGCTCTCTCCCCCGACCTGTGTCAAATAAATAATTAAAATCTTAAAAAAAAAGTGGTGTATATATATACAATGGAATATTACTCAGCGATCAAAAAAATGAAATCTTGCCATTTGCAACAATGTGGATGGAACTAGAGGGTATTATGCTAGGTGAAATAAGTCAATCAGAGAAAGACAATATGATTTAACTCATGTGGAATTTAAGAAACAAAACAGAGGAGCATAGAGGAAGGGAGGGAAAAATAGAATAAGCCAAAATCAGAGAGGGAAGACAAAATTGAGAGACTCTTAATCATAGGAAAGAAACTGAGGATTGCTGGAGAGGGGGATGGGGTAACTGGGTGATGGACATTAAGGAAGACACGTGACATAATGAACACTGGGTGTCATATTAGACTGATGAATCACTGAACTCTACTCTGAAACTAATAATACACTATATATTAATTAATTGAATTTAAATAAAATTAAATAAAAATAAACAAATAAAACCTGTATGTTTTAGTGTATCTAAATTACCCTCAGGGTAATTTTGCCCCCAGGGTCACTTAGCACTGTCTGGAGACATTTTTGGTTGTCACGATTGGGGGGCTGCTATTGGTACCTGGACCAGAGAGGCCAAGAATGCTGCTAAATGCCCTACAATGCACAGGACAGTCCCCACAACCAAGAACTATCTGGTCCGAAATGTCCATGCTACTATCAGCGTATCATCTTATACTGATCTTTGGGACTCAGTGTAAGAGGGGCCTCTATTTTGTTTGCTTTCCCGAAATAACTAAACAGCAGCTCATTGACATCTAGGTCTCTGCATGCTGCAAAACAGCCATTTTTAATCTTCCAGAATAGAAGCCATATTTCACTGCTTATCTAAAGGAATTGAGACTAACCTAGCTTGCCTGTTGTGGTCAAAGAGTCCGGGGGCATTTTGTGGAGGGAGTGCCTCAGAAAGTCCTGCTAGAGGAGGTTGGAGCCGTTTTCTGAGGAACCAGAATTAATTATCTGAAGATAAAGGAGAACACCCCTTCCCACAACACTTTTAAATAGAGAAGCAGAATAAACAGTCAGGCTGCGGTGGGGTGGGGGGGCACGCCTGGCTCAGTTGGAGGAGCACACAACTCTTAATCTCAGGGTCATGAGTTTGAGCCCCACATTGGGTGTAGAGATTGCTTAAAATAAATAAAACTTAGGAGAAAAAGACAGTGACGTTTGGGGCAAAGAAAGCTATATTAGTGGAAGATGAACTAGAAGGAGGAGCCCGTGGAGACAGGAAGCCAGCGGCGAGGGTCCAGGTAGGTGCCAGCTGATGAGGGAGTCAGCCATTCTCACCTCCCACCCCAAACCCAGGAACTTTTTCCAGTACTTTATTCCCCAAACACCAACTCCAGACATCTCTGCCTGGTATTCTGGACTCATTTAAATATTTTTTTTTTAAGATTTTATTTAGTTATTTGAGAGAGCAAGTGAGCACATGAGACAGGGGAGGGTCAGAGGGAGAAGCCAACTGAGCAGGGAGCCCGATGCGGGACTCGATCCTGGGACTCCAGGATCATGACCTGAGCCGAAGGCAGTCACTTAACCTACTGAGCCACCCAGGCGCCCCTAAGTATTTATTTTAAGATTTTATTTATTTGTTTATTTATTTATTTTAAGATTTTATTTATTTATTTGACAGAGAGAGACACAGCAAGAGAGGGAACACAAGCAGGGGGCAGTGGGAGGGAGAGAAGCAGGCTCCCCGCTGAGCAGGGAGCCCCACGCGGGGCTTGATCCCGGACCCTGGGATCATGACCTGAGCTGAAGGCAGACGCTCAACGACTGAGCCACCCAGGCGCCCCATTCCGGACTCATTTCTGCACTGCTTCTTAGCACTTTGGGTGTAAATACCATTTCATTAACTACACTTATGCTCTCTAGGAGCACAGACAATGCCCACCTGCTTTTAGTTCCTCAAAAATTATCAGAGTGGTTGTTTATACATACATTTGTGTCCTAACAGTGGCATAAAAAATGATAGGGAGGACACTGTCTTTGTTTAGGAAAAGACTTGATAAGTGTTTTAAAGAAAGGTGAGACCCCAAATGCCGAGGTCGGCAAGTGCCAAAGCGGTAAGAGAATGCACACGAATCCTCTGCACTGAAAATTGAACCAAAAATTTGGAGCTGGGGGGTACCTGGGTGGTTCAGTTGGCTGAGCGTCTGACTCTTGGTTTCGACTTAGGTCATGGGCTTGGCTTAGGTCATGGTCCCAGGGTCATGGTCTCTGGGTCCTGGGATTGAGCCCCACGTCGGGGTCCACTCTTGGTGTGTGTGGGGGTGTCTGCTTGAGGATTCTCTCCCTCTGCCCCTCTCCCCACTCTCTCACTCTCTCTCTCTCTCAAATAAATAGATAAATCTTTTTTTTTTTAAATTTTGGAGCTGGACAAGAAATAGCAGAGGAAGGCTGAGCAACATGAGGGGTGTTGGAGCCTGAACTGTGGAAACAGCAGGGGACCTTCAGGAAAAAGATTTCCTTGATAGGACTTTAAAGTTGTTCCTGGGCGCCTGGGTGGCTCAGTTGGTTAAGCGACTGCCTTCGGCTCAGGTCGTGATCCTGGAGTCCTGGGATCGAGTCCCGCATCGGGCTCCCTGCTCGGCGGGGAGTCTGCTTCTCCCTCTGACCGTCCCCCCTCTCATGTGCTCTCTCTCTCTCATTCTGTCTCAAATAAATAAATAAAATCTTTAAAAAAAAAAAAAAGTTGCTCCTGTTTCTACAGCGTCAATCCCTGCCCCTCCCCAACCCTTCAGTGGTGACATCTGCACACATAGATGCCTGCGTGAGTGGTTGGTTTAGTGAGAATTCAGGGGCAAGGGATGGTTCACATCTCTGTCCGTGCTGTTGGATGAGGCCCTACTCCAGTGGACTGTGGGAAAATCCCCGACTCAAACCAGTCTAGCTGGGGACCGGAAGCGACCATGTGGGAGGCTACATCAGTTGAACAGGATGGGGAGCATTAAAGAAATAAGCAAACCTCCTGCAGAGGAATGCTCTTTGTCAATGAGCAGTCAGGGCCATGTGGGGTGACAGACATGCTTCCTGAAACATAAAGGGTACTCTGGGGCCACTCCTCACCCTCAGACTTTCCCTCTGTGAGCTTCTCGGTCACTGCTCTGTTCTGGTTCCTCTCTTCCTCTCTCACTCACTGCTTACCCCTTCCCAGTCCCCCCCTCTCCATGCTGGCTCCTCCTCTGATCAGCCCCTGGATATTGGAGGGAGGAGAGCCTCCTTTCTTCTCTGCTACAGACTTTCTCTCGGCCCCTGGTCCTAAATACCAGATACATTCTGATGACACCCACACTTACATCAGTCTAAGTCTCTCCCCTAAACTCCAGGTGCACTTAGCCAATTGCTTATTTGACACCTCGTCATGGATGTCTAACAAGCATCCTGAACTTAAAACATCCAAAACAAGCTCATGGCCTCTCCCCTGCAACAACTCCCTTCTCTTAGTCCTCCCTTTTGCGGTAAAGGGCAGGAGCAAACACGCAACTGCTCCAGCCACAACCTGTCAGGTGTAATTCCTTCCTGTTCCTCACTATCAGAATTCAACTCTCAGCACCTCCCATGGGCTCTAACCCCAAATCACAGCCCTGATCTGCCCCTTCTCTCTCTTCCAACTCTTACCACCCCGGTGCAGGCCTCTACCAAACACCTGCTGTCCAGCCGCCGTGGCTTCCCGCAGAGCTGGGCCCCTGCTTCTTCTCCACTCGCCTCCACCCAGTCTCGGCACAGTAGCCACAGGCACCTTCTTGCGACAAAGTGACATCGAGTCACTCCCCTGCCGGAACTCCTTGAACGGCCTTGTGAACAGGAAATCCTATCTATTTTGATCATTACTGTCTTCTCAGCACTTAGCACAGCACCTGGCCCCCATTCATAGGACTTGGACAAAGGAGTGAATGAGGGCTTTTCAAAGTCTGATGAAGTATCCCATGAGGACATCCACCCGCTTCTGACTTCATGCTTTCCAAGCATCCTTCTTTTTTTTTTTTTAAGATTTTATTTATTTATTTGACAGAGAGAGACAGCGAGAGAAGGAACACAAGCAGGGGGAGTGGGAGAGGGAGAAGCAGGCGTCCCGCAGAGCAGGGAGCCCGATGTGGGGCTCAATCCCAGGACCCTGGGATCACTACCTGAGCCGAAGGCAGACGCTTAACGACTGAACCACCCAGGAGCCCCTCCAAGCATCCTTCTGATTCAGCCTCCTGAGTACCTCACAACCAGCTCCCCTCCTGGGAGACACATGTGACTGATAATAATGTCAGTCATTGTTAACCTTTATGTGGGGTTTCCTATGTCCTCTGCACCGTTCTAAATGCTTTGCATAACTCATAATAACCCTATGAGGAGGGAAATACTATCATTCCCACTTCAGAGGTGAGAAAAATAAGGCGCAGAGTGTCCAAGTAACTTGCCACGAGGCACACAGCTAATAATTGGTAAAGCAGGGTTTAAGCCAGGCTATCTGGCTCCAGAGGTCCGTCCTTCCTTCCTTCCTTCCTTCCTTCCTTCCTTCCTTCCTTCCTTTCTCTCTTTCTTTCACAGCTTTATTGAGATATAATTCACATGCCATACATTCACCCATATTTAAAGTGTATCATTCAATGGCTTTTAGAATATTCACAGAGTTGTGCAACCCTCACAACAACCAATTATAGAACATTTTTGGGACCTGAAGAAGAAACCTTATCCTCCCTAACAGTCATGGCATTTTCCCCCACCTCCACCCCTGGCCTCAGGCAACCACTAATCTACTTTCTATCCTTATAGACTGTCTATTCTGGACATTTCATATAAATGGAATTGTACAATACGGGATCTTTTGTGGCCGGCTTAGTTCACTTAGCACAACGTTTTCAAGGTCATCCACGTTGTAACATGTGTCAGTGTGTCTTCCCTTTTATTTTTATTTTATTTTATTTTATTTAAGTAGGCTCCACACCCAGTGTGGAGCCCAATGCAGGGCCTGAACTCACGACTCTGACATCAAGATCTGAGCTGAGATCAAGAGTCAGACACTCAACTGACTGAGCCACCCAGGCGCCCCTTCCCTCCTTTTAATGACTAGTAACATTCTATTATTTGGATAGACAGCATTTTATTTATTTATTTTTAAGATTTTATTTATTTATTTAAGAGAGAGAGTGAACGAGAAAGAGAGAGCACAAGCAGGGGGAGTGGCAGAGGGAGAGGGAGAAGCAGGGTCCCCGCTGAGCAAGGAGCCCAATGAAGGACTTGATCCCAGGACCCTGGGATCATGACCTGAGCTGAAGGCAGATGCCTCACCGACTGAGCCACCCAGGTGCTCGACCCCATTTTATTTATCCATTCATTCACTGATGGACATTTGAGTTGTTTCTACTTTCTTTGGCTATTACAAATAACGCTGTTGTGATCATTTGTGCATAAGTTTTTGCATGGACATGTGTTTTCATTTCTCGTGGGTATTACCTAGGAGTGAAACTGCTGGGTCACGTGGGATACGGAGACAAGTTTCTTTCTTTCTTTTTTCTTTTTTACATGCAGGTGTTTTTTTTTTTTTAGATTTTATTTATTTATTTGAGAGAGAAAGGGACATAGAGAGAGAGTGCACAAGTGGGGGGGCGGGGGGCAGAGGGGGAGGGAGAAATGAACTCCCTGCTGAGACGGAGCTTGATCCCAGGACCCTGAGATCATGACCCAAGCAGAAATCAAAAGTTGGATGCTTGAGTGCCTGGGTGGCTCAGTTGGTTAAGCGACTGCCTTCGGCTCAGGTCATGATCCTGGAGTCCTGGGATTGAGTCCCGCATTAGGCTCCCTGCTCAGCAGGAGTCTGCCTCTCCCTCTGACCCTCCCCCTTCTCATGTGCTCTCTTTCTTTCTCAAATAAATAAATAAATAAATAAAATCTTAAAAAAAAGAGTTGGATGCTTAACCAACTGAGCCACCCAGGCGCCCCAAATTTTTTAATTTTTTATTTAAATTCAATTTAGTTAATAGAGACAAGTTTCTTAAATGCCTCCCCATGTAGCCTCCTGTAGTGAAGAATACTTCTAAACTTGCCAGTTGTGGATTCCTCATGTCAGGTCATTCCCCGACACTTCCTTTTCTAAAGGGGGAAATGGGTTTGTATCAGTTTATCTGCACCTTTTCATCCATGGTCCTTCCTGATCAAGGGCAGAAATTTGCAAGGGGATGGGTTAGTGTCTGTGTGTGCTGTCAATACAGAGGAATAAAATATTTTTTTATTTTTAAAAATCGGTCTTTTAAGGGATCAAGTGTAACAGAAATCTCATTAGTACCTTTCCCAGCCCTTCAGCGTATGCTCACACCCCCTTACCAGCCCCTCAGGAACGAGACTGCCTCCACTCAGAGTGATGGGTCTTTCTCCCTCAGGGAGCTCATCTCAGCTTCCAGGATCAGGATGTGCAGATGAATGGAAGTTAGCTATGGAATCCGCACGACCAGCAAGCCTCAAAGGAGGAGCAGAAAGGTTTGAGGGGGGATTGCTTTGGGACTTGGGGACTTGCCCGAGGGCAGCACCTGGGAGTTCCCTTTCACATTTCTCTGCTCAGGTTGGTGATGTCAGATGCCTCAGCCGTCACCTCTCCTTCTTCATTGCCATTTTCCCCAGCCTCAGGGGTCTGTTGGTACTGTAATGGCTGTGTGATCAATGTCAGCTAATAAACACAGGAGCCTCCCTGGGAAAACATTCTGCCAGGGCTCAGAAGACAGCCCTGCGGCTGAGCAGCTCATCTTGGGTGTAAAGGCCAACCAACACAGGTTGTTGCCTTGGTTTTGTTTTGATTTTATCATGGGTGTGGTCGGTGTGTTGTTCAGTGCCCAACGAACGTTAGTAGTCCCTGAACGTCTTTACTGGACTGAAGTTCAGAGCTGTTTGCACTTCTTGTAATAAAGCCTTGAATTAACTCACTGCCTTTCCTTTGGGTCCTCGCAGAGCTTTTTACTGATGACCTCCCTTCTGCCTAGGACATCTATGGGAGATGGGCTGCAGTCAGGAAGATCATACCCATATTCTCGAAGGCAAAAAAGTAGGGCAACCAGGCTAAGTGGTTTTGCTCAGGATCACACGATAAATGGGCTGTGAGTTGAAGCTGAAAATAAGCCCTAAGCTTGTCAGTTATCACACCCTTCCCTCAGTGGGAAAGCTTAAGCTGCCTCTCTGCGGCAGGTGAAGTTTTCCGGGGGAGGGGGCATGTCATGTAGGGAGCTGGTACCTGCTGCACACACCTCTGGGAATCCCAGCTGACTCTGACGTGCCCTTCCAGCTTTTAGTCTAGAAGGGAAAATCCGAGCTTAACCTGAAGGTACAGTATGTAGCTCTATTTTCTTTTTCCTTGATAAACTGCCAGGATATTCCCAGCTATTCCAGGGGTGGAGAGTTGCAATTTGGCCTAAGCTATCCATTTGTAGGGTGCAGATTTGAGAACTGAAAAAGTGATTAAGATCAAATTTACCTGATAGGGGAAAGAAAGAAAGAAAGAAAGAAAGAAAGAAAGAAAGAAAGAAAGAAAGAAAGAGAAAGAAAGAAAGAACGACAAAAAAAGAAGAAAAGGAAAGGAAGGAAGGAAGAAAGTTCAAACAAAAAATACACACTGGAGTTTATTTTACATTCAGCATTGTAATACTAGTTGCTTGATATAGCTCATAATTTCTAGTTAAGAGTAATACGTAAGTGTGGGCGCCTGGGTGGCTCAGTTGGTTAAGCGACTGCCTTCGGCTCAGGTCATGATCCTGGAGTCCCGGGATCGAGTCCCGCATCGGGCTCCCTGCTTGGCAGGGAGTCTGCTTCTCCCTCTGACCCTCCCCCTCCATGTGCTTTCTCTCTCTCTCAAAAATAAATAAATAAAAAATCTTAAAAAAAAAAGAGTAATATGTAAGTGGCCATCTAGGAAGAAAAATATGTTCCTAAAAGATAAGCATTTGAATTTCCTCTTTGCAATGCATTCTCAATGGGGGTAATATTGCCCCTAAAGGGGAAAAGAGGAAATTGGTTCTTGGAAGATGAAAAAATCTCAGATATTATAACTGTTTGTTGGCCTCTAAAGCTCAACTGTGCCCAACACAATCTTATTTCTTCATTTTCAATTTCCATCATCAAGAAGAATTAGAATTCAATTTACTTTTTCTCTTTTGGGGGAGAATAATGAAATTTTGAAAAGGTTTAAAACGCCACTTTATGGAAAAGTTTGCTTTCTCCTACAAAGTCTCCGTCAGCCACGGCCTACCGTTAGTTCTTATCTTTTCTAGAAGTCTTAACTATTAATTGCGAGTCAGGCTCCCAGGGTCATGTCTTTGGAATTACGGCAGTTAGTCTTGCATAATCGGGAGGTCGGCATCCTGTTAGGATTTGTCCGGCAGAGATACATGAGCAATGGGGAAAAACACGTCTCGTGGCTCAGGCTGTGTCTCTCCCCAGTGCTCTCAGCCACGTGGCTCTCTCAGGTGGTGGCTTATACTTGCAAGTGGTTAATTTCAAGAACGTCATAAATGCAAACTTTGAAAAGGAAGGTGGGAGAAATCTCTTAAGTTTTTTTTTTTTAAGATTTTATTTATTTATTTGAGAGAATGAGAGAGAGAGAGAGAGAGAGAGCGCGCATTAAGGGGAGGAGGGTCAGAGGGAGAAGCAGACTCCCCGCTGAGCAGAGAGCCCTATGCGGGACTTGATCCCGGGACTCCAGGACCATGACCTGAGCTGAAGGCAGTCGCTCAACCGACTGAGCCACCCAGGGGCCCCATCTTAAGTTTTTTTTTAAGATTTTATTTATTCATTTGAGAGAGAGAGAGAGAGAGAGAGCAGGAGCTGGGGGCGGGGGGGCGGAGCAGAGGGAGAAGCAGAAGGAGGCTCCCAGCTGAGAACATGACCTGAGCCCAAAGCAGACACTTAAGCAGCTGAGTTTTGTTCCAGTACCAACACTGAATCCCCATGAGCCTCATTGTTTAAAAGCAAGTATATGTCCCCAAACACTGGACCTTAGAAACTACAGACCTAGGACCTTGCTTGCTGCTGCCTCCCTGGATCTGCTAGTCAAAGGCAGCATGCCACAGGCCCCCCGGGGGGTTGCTTGTTGGGGGTAGGTATGGAGACAGAGGCTGGACTCCAAGACTGGAGGAGAATGAAGACCCTTGCCTGATCACATGAGAGAATGTACGTGAAGATGCTTTCGAACTGCAAAGTCTATCACGTAGATCAAAAATCCTCCTTCTAACTGAGTGAATAAGCTACACGAAGGAAGGCAGGTTTATTTCAGGATGATGACCAGATCCCTGCCTTGATTTTTACCACAAAAAGTTGAAATAATTGATGGCTGTTTATAAAACCCTTTTTCTATCTTTGGGCAACAGGGTCTTCACGAGAGCGTGTGATATATTATCAGCTGCCATTCCACCTGGCCCTCCACAGCCTTGTCTTGCATTGCTGGCTGCTTACTTATCTTTCAGTGCAATCCTGTCTTTTCTTCTTGTGTCCATAGAAACTGCCAGTAATGCAGGGTCTTGTCCTTTCATGGGGCCTCTAAGATTCTCACAGCTTTGCTCTGAGCCCCAGAGCTTTCCCCCTTAAGCCAGAAATAGAGCTGGTGTATCTATTGGCAGTGTCTTCTAACTCAAACCAAAAGTGTCCCCTTTTCCATCTGAACGCCGCTTACGACACGTCCTGCGGAGAGGGCCCTTGCTAGGGGTTTTGGTTGTGGGGAATCAGAGGCCTCACACTTTGATAAGCCGGCTAGTCAGTCATTGTGCAGAATGTTCTGTGCCCCAGGTGAAAAGGCACACGTCCTGAAAAACCCAGCTTTGCTATCAGGCAAAGTATGTGCATTAAATGTTTTTCCTCACATTTGTGCCTTTTAAGGGTTTGGCTGACAAAGGAATTTGTGAGAAAGGTCTTAATATGTTTGATGCACTCAGCACTTCAATGTTCTAACTGCTCCTGAGGCAGAAGGTTTGGGGGGTTACGTGGGGCTGAGCGAGATAAATCCAAGTTTGCATTGCAGAGCTGACCCTTACTGGTTATGGGACCCATCTAAGCCCCGGTTTCCTCATCTGTAAAAGTTGGAAAACCATGGAACCTTCTCATTGGCTTGCTAAATGAGACCACGAGGTAATGGGTAGGAGATGCTGAGCACAGCACTTAGCACAGAGTAAGTGCTCAGTACAAGGTACATGTGGCTGTTGTAACTCTCAGTGAAATGGGGAGCTGGACAAGAAAAGGAAAAAGCCTGCTTTGGAAGAGAAAGAGCCAAGTTAAATGCCACACAGAATTTTACAAACCTTACATTTAAAAAAAAAAGATCACATTTATTTTTTTTTAAAGATTTTATTTATTTATTTGAGAGAGAGAGTGCGTGAGAGAGCACAAGCAGGGGGAGTGGCAGGCAGAGGGAGAGGGAGAAGCAGGCTCCCCGCTGAGCAAGGTGGGGGGGGGGGCTCCATCCCAGGACCCTGGGATCGTGACCTGAGCTGAAGGCAGACGCTTAACCCACTGGGCCCCCCAGGCCCCCCGATCACATTTATTTTTGAATAGGTAATACATACAACATATATAATCCAAAGGAAACAAAGGTATACAGTGAGAAATAGGTCCCTTCCCAGCCCCGTCTGCTTCCTCCCAGGTCTCCTCCCCAGGGACAACGAATATACACATTTCTTGAGTATCCTCCCAGAAATTTTCATTATTGAAAAAGTAACTTGTGAGGGAAATTCAGGGCTTTTTTGTTTGTTTTTAAGACTTTTTTTTTTTTTTTAAGGTAGGCTCCATGCTGTGGATCCCAATGCATGGCTTGAACTCAGAACCCTGAGGTCAAGGCCTGAGTTAAAACCAAGAGTCAGATGTTTAACCAACTGAGCCACCCAGGCACCCCCTGAAATTTTTATTTTTCTCTAAGTAACCTCTACACCCAACATGGGGCTTGAACTCACAACCCCAAGATCAAGAGTCGCACGTTCCACCCACTGAGCCAGCCAGGTGTCCCAGGTGAGGGAAATTCGTTTTGATGAGCACTGTGATGGGATGACTTGCTAAACATCAGGCAGAACAGCTTGATAAGAAAGACAACTGTCTGTATGGTCTTGCTGGATCCCGCATTTAGGGAGTATTTTGACAGCATGGCTAGTCCTCTGCAGCCTGGGCTAGACAGGATAAAGTCTTTCCAGCTATAATAAGACACATGGGCTCAGAAAAGTGTTGGGATTCATAGCTCCCAAAACAGAGAGCCCCTCATCTGCGATGGAGGATGTCAGGGCAGGGCAAAGCCACACTGTGAGATCTGAACTCTGGACTGTGAACTCATTCCCGACATTCCCCATTTGCCAAGCCCACATTGCCGACATTCCCGCGAGGCTTAGGTTCTCTGCTTTCCTCCTGGGCAGAGATACTTGAGGTTGCATAGCTTTGCCCTCAGCTGCTTGGGGGTCCGAAGGCAGGTCCGAGAAGACAATGAGCAGAGGCCGTGTGAGATGAGCAGGGATCCCTTACTGCATTCTGTCTCTGGGCTGCTGGAGTCCAGTGTCTATTCCATAAAATCCACAGATCTTATATTTATCCATGATCTACTCGGTAAATTTAAACCTGCCCGAGTCCTAAGATGCACCTGTTTATTGGATAAACAGGGCTATTTGTTGCCACACTGTTAGCAGGGTAACTGGGTGTATATATAGAGCTAAAAGAGCTCACTCACTTGCCTTCAATCTTCCGTCAAGCAAATGGGTATTTAATCACCCTAATTGAAAGAGATTTTGTGACCTCGGTAACACATTCCAGTACTTAACCCTATGTCAGAAAGTTCCCACTTGGATCTAACCTGAATTCACTGAGCTGGAATTTGTCTGGTATCCACTAATTAAGGAAAACGGCGGTGATCATCTTCTGGGTGCTTGAAGACACTTATGAGATTTTGTCCCTTTAGCACTAAACGAAAGCCCATCCAAGTTCTTTTATCTTCCATTTACATTCAGTTTCTAACCCCTCAGGTACTCCTCTGGTTCAGGTCTGCTCGCTCTCCTTTTCATGACCTCTGAACCAGGCCAGAGGCTCGTGAAGAGCTTTCCCTGCACAGACCATCAGGAAGGGCCCCTGATAGGGCATATTTTATTTTTCATTTTTTATTATTTTTCATTTCTCACATGCATCCATCCATCTCATATGCATCCTTGGAAGCCGGGCGCCTGCCTGATTCATCTTCAGCCTGTGTGTATAGAAGCATACTTTTACAAAAACAAAAAGATTTTCTCCATCTGACATTCTTAAATATCAGAGTGAGTGAATAAAGATGCTCCTTTCTGGTCTCTGGGCAATCCTGGTATTTATATTGATCTGAGCTCATGATGATGCTTGTAGAGATTTCATTTTCCTAAAACCCAAATGCTCGTGGTAACTTGGGAGTGGATTCTTGAGCAGAGCCCAAGACTCAGGAGCTCAGGAGTTGATTCCTAGCCCCAGAAAGTCTGCCAGCAAGACTTTGAAAAGAGAGTCGCTTTATTTCTTTGGAGCTCAGAGCAGGAGAACAGAGATGGCATCAGTAAATTTCCCCACATTTTATGACAGGTTAAAGTCTCATAAAACACTCAGCTACACAAAGAAGAAGAAGGGGGGGGGAGAAGAAACTGGAAAAGCTAAAAGCATTAGAATTAATTTACAAGCAATCCTATCTTATTTTTCAGATAAAATGAGCCTAAAGAAGGGGTGCCTGGGTGGCTCAGTCGTTATGCGTCTGCCTTCGGCTCAGGTCATGATCCCAGGGTCCTGGGATCAAGCCCCGCGTTGGGCTCCTCGTTAGGAGGGAAGCCTGCTTCTCCCTCTCCCACTCCCCCTGCTTGTGTTCCCTCTCTCACTGTCAAATAAATAAATAAAATCTTTAAAAAAAATGAGCCTAAAGAAAGCAAGAAAATGTACACTGTTAACAAATTCTCACAACACCCTACCGTTTTTATGACTGGAGGCTCTGAAGTTTCGTTGGATGAGATCAGTTGTGCCAAGTGCCTAGCACAGGGTCCTAAAACATAGCTGGCACTCAATTCAAGTTGGTTCTTTTCTTGATCATATTGCTCATAACAAGAAGTGTTAAAGGAGCAATGGAGTTGATGTTATTCTAGTTGCCAAAAACCCTTAGCTGTATCGTTATACAAAACACAGCCAGGGGGCGCCTGGGTGGCTCAGTTGGTTAAGCGACTGCCTTCGGCTCAGGTCATGATCCTGGAGTCCCGGAATCGAGTCCCACATCAGGCTCCCTGCTCAGCGGGGGGTCTGCTTCTCCTTCTGACCCTCTTCCCTCTTCCCTCTCATGCTCTCTGTCTCTCATTCTCTCTCTCTCAAATAAATAAAATTAAAAAAAAACACACAGCCAGTAAAGGGCATCTGTGGTCAGACTGCTCAGGGAGGGTTGTTCCTGGGAACAGTCTGGTTTAGGTTGTCTGGCCACCTTGGGAGGGGCTTTGGGGGTGACAATGAATCCCTGCAACCAGTCTTGTTCCTCTCGGTCCTGATGGACAATTATCTTAATGTCATGGTCCAGATGCCATAATAACTGTAATAATAATAACACTGGACATTTCTTAAGAGCTTACTGAGGGCCAGGCTCTGACTTAAACACACTACATGTATTATTACATTTAGGCTAAGACAAAATGTTCAGACGCTGAGGATCCTTGCCAGAGGGAGGACACCACAAGACTTGCTGCTGAACCATCTAAATCTGAAAAAGTTTGAGAAGAGAGAATAAATTCCATAGCGTTCTGCCCTTCACACAAGAAGGCAGGGAAAGTGCAGCTTTGGGGTTTATTAAACAAATGGAAAAAAGTACTTCTGGTCTTCAGTAACCACGAGGGATTGAAACTTGTGGTTAAAGATTTGGGGGTTTAGGGCCCCTGGGTGGCTCAGTCGGTGAAGCGTCTGCCTTCGGCTCAGGTCATGATCCCAGGGTCCTGGGATCAAGCCCCGCATCAGGCTCTCTGCTCAGCGGGGAGCCTGCTTCTCCCTCTGCCGCTCCCCCTGCTTATACTCTCTCTCTCTCTCTCTGCCAAATAATACATAAAATCTTAAAAAAAAAAAAATTTGGTGGTTAGGAAGGGTGATAGGAGAGTCTTGTTCATTCCTGATTTCTGTTTTGGTTCCAGGGAAATACAGGCTTCCATTGCACGGGTGCAACTGGATATTTCCTCCACGCTCCATCGCTGGGACCTGGCAAGCGACATTTCCTGGCACTCAAGAGCAGCCAGTCCCGGCAACAGCGAGGTCAAATCCATTTTTGGAGCCAAACACCCAGCATTCCTTTACAGTTAGTGCTACAGCCTCAACGGGAAAGCTCTTGCCTGTCTAGATGGACCTCTACCGGCAGCCAAAGGGAGTTGCCCAATATTCTAGCCTATGTAAGAAATCACCTTAGACATGTTGGACTCCCTGTCACAGTAGAAGCTTCTCGCTTCTTTTGCTAATTGCCCTCTGGTTGATGATGACAGGTAGGGTTGACAGCATGAGCAAGTCGAAGTTATTCTACTTGCTAATTAAAGCTGTGAAGTACACTTTTATGTAAAACATGAAACCACCGGATGTTTGGCTGTGCCCAACCTCCTGGCCTGGCAGTGAGGGTCTTGAATTGGAATGAGACACCTGTCTATCAAGGGGTATAATGTGCCCAGCTACAGGGTGGCAGTGGGATGTTTCCTCTCTAGAGGCTTTGTGGCAGAGACTGTATGCCGGTGTTCTCTTATGAAAGGCTGTCTTGTCAAATGGTGTAGTGCTTGATGTCATGTCACATTTCACTAATAAAACTATTTTTTGGTAAAAAAAAAAGACTTTATAGGAGATATAATGGTGATAATCTACGAACCATTTCGAGATCATTGGAAAATTGAGAATATAGGTGTATCTGCTTAAGAGGCAAGAGCTCAAAGATACAGCCTGATGAGTTTTTAGTAAGTATGCAAATGGATCCATATGGGGTTAGATGCAGAAAGGGAATGTTGAGATGTGAATGTTAAAAGGTTTTTTTTTTTTAGATGTCTGGTTTTTTTTTTTTAAGATTTTATTTATTTATCTGTCAGAGAGAGAGAGAAGCAGGGGGAACGGCAGAGGGAGAGGGAGAAGCAGACTCCTCGCTGAGCAGGGAGCCCGATTCGGGGCTCGATCCCAGGACCCTGAGATCCTGACCTGAGCCGAAGGCAGACGCCTCACCGACTGAGCCACCCAGGCGCCCCTGCAAGATGTTTCTTCATCATAAACCTTTTAGGGACGCCTTTCAGGATGGAACCTCGCAACGGGCTACCTGCTCATTGGGGAGTCTGTTTCTCCCTCTCCCTCTGCCCCTGCTCATGCCTGCCCTCTCTCTCTCTCTCTCAAATAAATACAAAATCTTAAAAAATATATTTTGCAGCACTGTTACGATGCATTACCTAATTTTGCTTCGTTTTCGTGTCAGGTCTGTTTTGAGATGTATCATTATCCTTATTTTTCCAGATGAGAAAATTAAGTCACAAACAGGTCATATCCCCTGTCAGAGATGGCACAGTCACTAAGCAGAAAGGCTAACACTAGAACCACTTCTGCCCAAAATTCGGCTTTTGCTTCCGTGTGTCTCCTGGGTCGGTCCTTCTGTCCTCAAGCTGGAAGCCCGGGAGTCATCTTTGACTTCCTGCTGTCACTCACCTCTCCCTTCTGATGCAGCAACGTGCAACCACACGTCTCCATGCTCCCTCACTGCAACCTGTGGCTTCTCCCGGCAGTAAAGATCTCAAGCCTGCCCATCCCACAGCCCCTCTGGCCACCTCTGACTCACCAATCTAGTCCAGACTCACTTAGATGGTTGCAACAAGCTTCTGAAATTGTGGTTAAATATTTATTTGTTTACCGATCCGTCCTCCACCTTCCCTCCCCCCCCCCCACAGGATTGTAGGCTGCACCAGAGCAGGAACTTGGCTCTTAGTATTTTAAACACTTCTTGGGGCATCTGGGTGGCTCAGATGGTTAAGCGTCTGCCCTCCGCTCAGGTCATGATCCCAGGGTCCCGGGATCCAGCCCCGCGTCCAGCTCCTGGCTCAGCGGGGAGCCTGCTTCTCCCTCTTCCTCTGCCTCTCCCCCTGCTCATGCTCTCTCTCTCTCTGTATCTGTGTCTCAAATGAATAAATAAAATCTTTAAAAATAAAAAAGGGGTCCTGGGATCAAGCCCCACATCAGGCTCCTCCCCGCTTGGCGCTTGGTGGGGAGTCTGGTTCTCCCTCTCCATTGCCCCTCCCCACCATTCATGAACTCTCACTCTCTCTCTCAAATAAATAAATAAAATCTTAAAAAAAAATCTTCAAAAAACCCCACAAAACCCAGTGGGACCATAGCAACACCTGCAATGTTTCCTGAATCAATTTCATCCCCCATAGTCCAAAAGTTCAGTTTCATGACTTCTGACCCAAACAAACTTCCTGCACCCTTCTTCCCTCCCCCACCTCA
Source organism: Eumetopias jubatus (assembly GCF_037043125.1). Classification (NCBI taxonomy): domain Eukaryota; kingdom Metazoa; phylum Chordata; class Mammalia; order Carnivora; family Otariidae; genus Eumetopias; species Eumetopias jubatus. Next base: position 86,608,172 of record NW_028274816.1, read on the forward strand.
GGTGTTGACCTCACTCTTTTAACTGAGAGACTAGAAGTCTCCAGTGAGAGAGGTTGCATCTTCCCACAACCACTGCCACACACCTGTACCTGTTCTCACCTGTGTTGCTCATTGTCCGAAAATCCGTGAGCTGCAGGGACTTTGCTCCCCAATTCCCTCTTCCCTCCTACATCCCAGAATTTCCCTCTCTACTTGATAATTCCCTTGAGCATACAAAGCATGCCCTAACAGGTCCTATATTTAAAATACCTTCGTTGGGGGGGCGCCTGGGTGGCTCAGTCGTTAAACGTCTGCCTTCGGCTCAGGCCCTGATCTCAGGGTCCTGGGATCATCGGGCTCCCTGCTCCGCGGGGAGCCTGCCTCTCCCTCTCCTGCTCCCCCTGCTTGTGTTCCCTCTCTCAGCGTGTCGGGCTCCCTCCTCGGCAGGGAGTCTGCTTCTCCCTCTTACCCTCTTCCCTCTCATGCTCTCTGTCTCTCATTCTCTCCCTCTCAAATAAATAAATAAAATCTTAAAAAAAAAAAGAAAATATTTTTAAAAATAAATAAATAAAATCTCTTCCTTGGCCTCTTAAAGCCCCTTTTTTTTTTTTGCTCGACTTTATAGCAAAGCTTTTTTTTTTTTTAAGATTTTATTTTTTAAGTAATCTCTATAGCCGACGTAGGGCTCAAACCCACAACCCTGAGATCAAGAGCCGCACACTCCACCAGCTGAGCCAGCCAGAGGCTCCTATAGCAAAACTCTCCTATAAGAGCTGCCCTTCCTTGCTGCCTACACTTTCTTACTTACATTGTCTCTCTTTCCCCCCAGTTCTTCACCCCTCCAATTAAGACTCTCACCCCACCCCTGCTGCCAAGACTCTTCTTGTCCATTTCACCAACAATCTCCAAATTCAGTGATTGCCTCTGTCTTCAGCTTACTCGTCCCCTTTGGCAACATTGGACATGGTTGGCTACCCCTCCCTATGGAAACACTTAATTTCCCCCATCCATGAAAGAGGCATAGTCATATTATCTACTGCGTGTGGTTATTGTGGGGACTACATGAGATAAAGTGCACAAAACCCTTAGACTTTCCCTGGTGCTCAACACCTCCAGCTCGTCTTTAATATTTTCATCTTTCATGAGGTGATGGGTTCATGTAATATTTGTCTAACGAAAACTCGGTTCATAAAAAAAATAAAAATAGGGACGCCTGGGTGGCTCAGTTGTTAAGTGTCTGCCTTTGGCTCAGGTCATGATCCCAGGGTCCTGGGATCGAGCCCCGCATCGGGCTCCCTGCCTGGCGGGAAGCCTGCTTTTCCCTCTCCCACTCCCCCTGCTTATGTTCCCTCTCTCGCTGTGTCTCTCTCTGTCGAATAAATAAATAAAATCTTTAAAAAATAAAAATAAAAATAAAAGGCAAAAGGACATCAGAGGCTCAAATAAATTTAAAAAATGAAAAATGTTAAAGGAGAAGAAAAGGGAGAGTCTCATATGTAGAATGTTTTAAAAGAACATAATAAACCAATATCGGAGAAACTTCCTTGTATTAAAATTGCTAATGCTTCTTTCCTGGAGGCGTAGGAGCAGTGGGGAAATTTCCACCCTTAGGATGCATCAGTTCCATTTTAGCTCACAGCCAAAATGGAACTGATTTCATCTCCTTAATGAACAGAATGTGTTCTAATGAAAGAGCGATATGAAGACTGAAACAGAAGGAATAGAGGAGCGCCAGCCTCCTCTGAACTTGACTCTGGCATTGCTACACAGAGCAGTCAAAACCAGAGTCCATTTGCTTATCTGCGCTTCTATTTTTTTTATTTGTACTGTGGCACTAAGTGCCACCCACCCAGATGATGACCACACCAATGGCCTTTCCTGGCATTTCTCCGCTGCAAGCAGCTTAAGATCCCAAGAGAGTACACAGGGGAGTGAGTCCCCAATTTCTCCGGGCCCATAGCAATTCACATTCTGATTCCTGTAATCTAGGCCATACTGGGAAGATCCCAGAATCCCCATGACTCACTTATTCAGTAAGCGTTGTCTCTAAAAGTCTGGTCCAAAGGAGAGCGGCCTAAGGATGACTGCAGCTGCTTACTGAAAATGCATATTTCTGGGGTGCCCACCTAGCTCAGTTGGTAGAGCATGAGACTCCTTAAATGCTTATTTCTGGGCCCTCCCCAGACCTAATGAGTTGAATATTTCTGGGATACTAGAATTTGCAATTTATACAGATCCCAGGTGATTCTCTTGTGTATTAAAATGTGAGAACATTTGGGGTGCCTGGGTGGCTCAGTCGTTGGGCATCTGCCTTTGGCTCAGGTCATGATCCCAGGGTCCTGGGATAGAGCCCCACGTCAGGCTTCCTGCTCCGCGGGGAGCCTGCTTCTCCCTCTCCCACTCGGCCTGCTTGTGTTCCCTCTCTCACTGTCTCTCTCTGTCAAATAAATAAATAAATAAAATGTGAGAACATTAGAAAATAACTTTTGGCCCTTTTCTCCATCTTAAAAACTTCCTCTTTGGTCCAGAGGGGCCTCCACTGATTCTACCTAATGGAATGCAAGCTGTTCTTCAAGACAACTCAGTTACCACCTTCTCCATGAAGGTTTCTTGGACTCTCTATCCCCAGTTTCTCTCTCTCTCCTGGGTTCCCTTAACACTGAGTCCCCGTGCTCCTAGAGCACTTATCATGCTGGATCATATTATTTCGAGTCGGGCTTTATTTGGGGAGCCAAGAAAAACAAGGCATGGCACCTGTTCTTGAGGGACTCATAGTCTAAAGGGGAGAAGGACAAGTAAGTTGATGGCCAACATATGGTCTTAAGAATATGGTGACAAGGCACCAGAGCTCTGGGGCCAGAGCATCATGGGAGGCTTCCTGGTGGGGGTGGCACCTGAGTTGAGTATTAAAGGACAGATAGGACCCAGGTGATGATGGGGAAGGCAGGAAGAGGAGGCTGTGGAAATAAGAGAACTGTAGAGTTATTCAGGAAACTGCAGGTCATACAGAAGCGTGGAGACAAAAGGCCAGCCATAGAGGGCCATTTGGGGCATGCTAAGGACTTTGGACCTTATCTGTGACCTCAATTCAATTTGTAGTTTAGAAAGCCCACTCTGGCTTCAGTGTAGATAATGATTTGGAAGTGGGGCAGGATCATCAGTGAGCAGGCTGGGGACGCCTCCCAGAAATGATGGTGATGTGGACCAGGTTAGGTGATAGAAATGGAGTCAGGAGACAGAGGAAGAGAAGTCGCAGGACTAGGTGTCCGCCTGGTCGGCTCAACATCAGAGGCCCCCTTCAAAGCTTGAGAAGCAGACGAATCTTTGGCTCGTGACTTAACCAAAGGAAATTCTAAGATGAGAACTTCCAAGATCAACTGAGCACGTGTCAGTAGGATTTCAAAGACCAAGTTTAGGTTGTCACTGGTTGTCTGACTCTTTCCCACTACAGAAAAGCTCAGAAATGTGCCTGAGACCAGCTGGAGGCTGCTCCGAAGGGAGGATGTCAGCGGCTGGGCCAGTTTTTTATGGGCTCTGGAGGCTCACTAAATGCCAGGGTAATGTCCAGTTCTTACCGGCAGGCGGCAGCACCGCAATGCACAGAAAGCAAAGGGAGAAACCCTTTTCCGTCGACTAAAAATAACCGCAAACCCCAACCAAAAGGAGAGACTTTTGGGTGATTAATTTGTGCATTCTGAAGTGACTGATGTGGCCTGTTTGTTATCAGCAAGTTCTGCTACAGTTACAGCAGGTTTTCATGCCAGGATGTGACTTTGACTTTGCAAATTGCCTCTTACTCCAGTACCATTTTGTGATTTAACATTAGCCACACACACTCAAAATATTGCCTCTAGTGTGTGTGTGTGTGTGTGTGTGTGTGTGTGTGTGTGTGTGTGTGTGTGTGTGTTTCTCTCTACATAGAATGATCTTGGGCAACGTTCTCTCAAGTTTCTGAGTCTGTCTGCAGAAAAGAATTTTTTATAGAAAAGGCAATGTAACAAATGTTGAAGGTTTTGGTATTTTGTTGGTTTATATATATATATACACATGCATCATCCACAATTGCTCCATTTCAAGACAATTGTTTTTACTTTTAAATGTTCCCTTACAAATCTGGCCATAAGCATATATTTTTGCATAGACATACTCAGAGTCTGTTTTATCAGACTCTTTAAAATGCTGCATTTTAAAAGGAAGTGCTTATTTTTTCCCCCTGTTCTCTTAGGCATCTATACTCTTCTGAGATCTCACCCACTTCCTTAGCTTCAAATATCACGTGGCACAAAAAAGCAACCACATCTTTATCTTGAGTCAACTTCTGTTATTTATTCTCCAGGCATCCATTTATTCACTCTATGCACTGTGCTGGGGGCTGGGAATACAAATGTGTAAAGTATGGTCCTGTTTCTCTGAGAGAGTGTAGAACATTAGAAGGAAGGTTTTGAACAAATAAGGCTGCAATGAGATTGAGGTATAGTGGGAATTTGGGAGAAGAAACCCTAAAACTGGCTTGGGTACCTAAAAAGGAGGGGGGGCAGGAGGACAGCTGAGCAGAGGAAACTGCATATACCAAGATATGGATGCTCCAAAGATTACGGTACCTTCTGGAAACCACAGTGGTTTAGTTTTGGTGGAGTGTGTGTTGGCTAGAGACAGAGAGTGGGGTTTCAGGCAGGGGCCAGATCCATAAAGTTCTTACAAAGGATTTGAGATAGTGTTTTGTGGATGATAAATATCTTAGTTCCCATTGATTTTCCTCTGTAGCCAGAGTGATAAAGTACTTTGAAGATGAAAATCTGACTGTGCCTGCCCCCCACCCCCCCCCATAGGATGGTGTGCCTATAGGATGAAGTGCCTAGTTTTTAGCAGACTGAAAAGGCCCTGCATGAGCCTCTCCAAATGCCTTATCCACTCACCACATTCTTCTTCATCCCAGTTATAAATGGCTTCCTTGAGTCCTTTCTTACTGTCTGGCCTTTGTACATGCTGTGCCCTCTCTTAGAATACTCTTTTCCTCTTGGGCTACCTAGAGTCTCAAACATTCCTCCTCAGCCTTCCCTGATCCTGGACTAGGTGAGGTCCCCTGCTCTATGCTCCCAAAGCTGCCAATACTGCAAATGTCATAATCTCAATGGTATGTTCCCCTGTAGGCTGCAAGCTCTGTGACAGGTCATCCTATTCTCTACAAAGTAGATGCTCAGTTGATGTTGTGGGGAGATGAATGAATACACTGAGCTCTTCAACAGCATACTGATATTTCCACCTGCATGTCTCCTAGAATGATGAATTCTACATGTCCAAAATCGGACATCATCCTCTCCTTCCCTGCCTTCTCCCTGCATCACCCCACCCCTGCCCAGGTAGCTACTCCCTTTAGCGGGCAAACTTCTCTGTTGTTCCCCCCACTCAAAACAAAGAATTCCAACTCTTCCCTCACTTCCTCCTCCTCTCTGCTCAGGAGCTAGGTCCTTCCCTTCCATTTTGATTTTTTTCTGGCTACGATTCTAGAATTACAAAGTAATTATAAAGTATCAGAGTGGGAAAAATATGGATTTTAGAACAAGATAGTCCTAGGTTCGAGTCTTGGGTCTACTGTACTTGGGTTTCCTTGGGTCAGGTCAGTAAGCTCTCTAAGCCTCAGTTTCTGAATCTGTAAATGGGGATATTTATTATCCACCCTCTAGAAACGCTATGCACTTCAGGTGGTAAATAGATAGTCCTCTTATTATTTTCACTACATATTGGACATGTCCTGCTCAAAAACCTTCAGAGGTTGCTAATCACTTGACCATGAACCCTAAGCCATACATTGGTCTTGTCTCTCATTACTTCCCACCCCACCCCAAATCCTAAAATCTGGGCAATCTGAAATATTGGCTAATTCCGTCACTCTTTCCTCCCTGCTTCCAGGTTGGAGTTCAAATAAAAAGTCCTCCCTGATTACCTGAGCACCAAGTAACTGGCTCCCTCCTCTGCAGTCCTGTGTGCAATTCAGTGGGACTTAACACCAACTGTTTTGCCTTGCGGACTAGACGACTCTCCTCTGGATTACAAACTGCTGACAGCGGAGGCTTTGGTGGGTTCATCTATTACCTTGCGTATACCTTCCATGCAGCTGGTGCTCAATAAATGCTTGGTGACAGAACAACTCATTTCCCTTATTTCAATGGCTTCTTTTCTCTATAGAATCAGATGTTCGGTTATTCTCATCTCAGCACTGTTTTGTTGGCTTCCAGGGAGCACATTACCATTAGATACGTTCTGCTCTCTTTAATTGGAAAGAGCTTTTGGAACTGAAAAATAGGAGTTACATCTTCAAGCCTCATCTGCCGCTCCCTCGAACTCACCCGCCTGGTACAAGAATCGAACTACTTAGCATTACACAGAACATGACTCTCTCACACCTCCGTTCCTTTGTACATGCGTGCGTTCCCTTCGCCTGGAGCGCCCTTACCCCGACTTCTCTGTCTAGTGAACTCCTCCTCCTCTTCCAAGACTCAGCTCAGACGTCATCATCACCTTCTCTGGGAAGGCTATTCTGAGATGGGCAGAGTAGCGGTCCTTCCTCCCATCTTTTTTAGCTTCCTCAGCATTTCCCCCAAATAATTCTAACATTGCGTATGGCTTTTTTTTTTTTTTTTTTTTACTTTTCTTCCGCTCCTCTAGATCGTGAATTGCTTGAGGGCCAGGATATCCCTTCATCATTGTACTTTCTATACTCAACACCTATACCTATATACCTATGATTAGCACGTATTAGGCACTTGATTAGATCAATGAGCGAAGAATATGTCAATTCCGCTAACAGGGCCGTTTGGACCATATTCTCAAGTATTTCAAAAGCTGGTCCTCTATTTGGAGTGTTTCAGGATGGAGGGAGATTCCCGCATCCCCACCCCCGCCCCCCGCAACTGCCTCGGTTTGGTGGCAGGAGAAGGGAAGTGATTAGGGTGTGGTGAAGAGTTAACTCCTTCAGGACTAAGCTGTAATTTACCCGCCTTGGCACAGAAAGGGTTACAGCGACCCGGAGGCGGAGCGATGTCGGTGCCACCTGCTCCGGGGCGGTCTGGCGCACGCGCTTTGACATCTAGATGGTGGCTACCTGCGGGGCCCGGGCGGAGGAGGAGCGCTTGCGCTCTGGGCCTTTTCCGCCGGGGGAAGTCTCGCGGGGGCGGGGCGGGGCGGGGCGGGGCCGCGCGAGGAAGTTCTCGCGGGACCCAGACGAGGAGCGGAAGCCAGGAGGCTGTGCTGCTTCGGCGAGCGGGCGGCGGCGGCGGCAGCGGCGGCGGCAGCGGCGGCGGCAGCGGCGACGAAGAGTGAGGCGGCAAGGGCGGCGGGAACAGGCGCTGCCGTCGGGGAGCAGCAGCGCGGTCGGCGGCCGCTCGCACCGCTGCAGAGGGGCCGGCCGGGCGCGGAGCGGAGCAGCTGCGCCACGGTGAGTGCGGCCGGCGGCGGCGGCGCTGCTCCGGTGCCTCTTCCCCCCTCGCTCGGCAGCGGGAGTCGGCCTGCGGGGACCGGGCCCAGCCTACCGAGGGCTGCCGGGGCTCGGGGTCGGGGCGGCGAGGCCTGGGGCGGGGGACGGAGTCCCCGGGGCTCCCGGGCTCCGCGTTTCCCCTTTTGGGGAGCTTCCTTCCTGGGGACCGTTCTCCCCCAGCCCTTAGCTCGGTGTGGAGCCCCGGACCCCAGGGCAGGAGGCCGGGTGCGCCTCATTAAGTTTCACCCTTTCTTCCGGAGGGTTTGCGCAGAGGGGTCGGGAGAAGCCGGGGAGCCCTGGGTACTCATTCTGTGAGTCAGTCTGACTTGGCCGGGAGGCGGGGGATTCGCAGCGGCTGCAAATGTGGTGATTGATGCTCTTGCGACCTGCACGGCCACCACGTCACCATCTCCTGGTGTCATTGGGCCGAATTTGGGGAGGGAACCCACCGACCCTATGAATACCGTGAGTTAGAACCTTTGCTGCCGGAGCCAGTCGAGATGTCTAGTTTTTCTTTTTCTTTTTTGAAGCTACTCTGAAAAATACTTGTAAAAGAACAATAAGCAGCAGTTGGTTGGAATGCTCCGGGGAAAGATTTCAGTGCGAGGGATAGAAAAGCACTGGTATTTTTCATTTGCAACGCTCTCCATATAAGCCACATGAGTTACAGCTTGTTTAGGGAGTCATTATGAAAGTAGGATTTGCAGAGGAGCCGAAGTGCACTCGACATCTATCTTTTGGTCCTGTTGACTCAGAAAAGAGTCTGAAAGACACATGAAAGAAGTTAGCATATGTCTTTGGCTTTCCTGTCTCTCTTTCGCTATACTTCTCCAGCAGTTGCCTTCCCTTTCTATCTACTTCTATTTTCACTGAGGACACTAAATGCTTACTTGTGTAATGCAAGTCACTTGCCCATCCCTCCACCCCCCCTCTTTTCTAATCTACTTCCCCTTCCTCCTTTTTGTCCCCTCTTCGGCATAATTTTTCGAGGTTTCTGCCCTTTGGTGCAATTCGTCTTCTCCCTCATTTAAAGATTCCGTTTTCTCTCCGGGGAAGTACCCTCTTTCCTGCTTTATCCTTCACTTTGAAGCGTCCACTGTGTTCCTTCAGTCAGCCAGAAGAGTTGCCAGAGAGCCATGCGAGACTTTTAAGTTCTCCCCCTGGGAACTGGGAGGCTCAAAGGATTGAATTCATCCGTAAGTAATCAATACTGCCACTGGGTCACAAGTGTAGCTTGCTTGTGTTATTTGTGTTTTGGTTGTTTTCTTCATTTTAACATTGTGCTTTTGTGCCTGCTTACACTTTTCTCCCTGTGTCTCTCTTACATTAGTTAAGGAAGATTGGGTCAATTTGGGGCTTTTATGACTTATCTTTTGGCTTTTAGTGGGAGTGGCTCATGTTAAAAAACAAAACCAACCATAGACCTATATTACAATAGAATTAAGATAACATGAAATATTTGAGGGAATAGAATTTATTTAGACCACTGATGAATTAAAACTTGCCCGTTGTGACAGTATGAATTTATTCTTTACCAGGGTTCTTTTAATCAGGCAACTTTGTTATGTTGTTGGAGTCCTTTCCATAGAAAGAAGTAACTTTATGTGTTCCATTGCTCTTCCCTTGTTCAAAATTTTCTGAATTCTTAAAAAATATAATCGGTTTTCTTTGATACTAAAAGCAAGCATTTAAATGCTTGAGGCAGGGCGCCTGGGTGGCTCAGTTGGTTAAGCGACTGCCTTCGGCTCAGGTCATGATCCTGGAGTCCCAGGATCGAGTCCCGCATCGGGCTCCCTGCTCAGCAGGGAGTCTGCTTCTCCCTCTGACCCTCTTCCCTCTCGTGCTCTCTCTCTCTCTCTATCTTATTCTCTCTCTCAAATAAATAAATAAAATCTTTAAAAAAATAAATGCTTGAGGCAGTTTACTTCCTTAGCAAGTATATTCAGATTTGAGGGGTTGCTAGGTTTTAAATACTACTAGTTCATGGTACTTAGCAGTTTTTCTGAGAAAAATCCTGTTATGTTGCCTGTTGTGCAGCAGCGGTTCTGATTGTTACCTAGAACAGAAGAGTAATAGATTTTCGAGAAATTAAGTAATACAGACTAGAGACCCACCGTGCTCTCCTGAGAGAAATTAATAGTTACTTGCTTAATTAAAAAAAAAGCTTTCTGGCACTACTGAAAGACTATTGAGAGCCCTTGGTTTTATTTGTTAAAGTTGGCTTTTTCCTAGTTGAGCCAAGTGAATATGCATTATTTTCATTTTATTCAAAGACATTGTAGTGCATTATCTGGAATGCAAAGTTAAAATCTGGTTAAGCACCTTTCTAGTACAGCAGTGATTCTTAAAATTTAGCATGCAGAGGAATTACCTGTGAATCTTATTTCAGGCTCTGGGCCTAAGGCCACTACATTGCAGAACTCCAGAAGGCACCCCACAGTGAATCAGTCTCTGAATGGAATGATTTTGATGCAACTAGTTCAAGGACCCAAACTGCTGTTACAGAATGCAGCTGTAAAATAATGGGGCTGGAATGTGGTTTTAAATTAGTCAACTTAAATTACACTTTCTGTATGTGGAGTAAATATTTAAAAGCCTAAGAGAATAAGTGACGATACATGTGATTAGTCTTTGTATGTGTAAATATTTGAGCATTGTTAGGACTCTGATGTGGAGCAATTTAATTTTAAAGTTTATATTTAATAGGGCTGTTAATTTGCCTACCAGAAAGCTCTTCTGAGTTTGTATGTAGATGGAAGAAGATGGACAACGTAGGAACATATGGACTGGTACTTGAAAAGGTGCTGGTGATGCCGGCCAGTTAACACTTCTTAGTACTTTGTGCCAGAGACTCCACCGCCTTTACTCCACTCCAAGGCCTTTATATGTGCTATCTCTTAATCATCAAAATGTCCTATCAGGTACATGCGTTATTATCCCCATTTTCCAGCTGAGGGAAACTAGGATTTAGGGAATATAGGTTCACCCATCTAGTGGTAATGGGACAATTGAATTCAGGTCTAACTCCAGAGCTCCAGTAAGATTATTTAGTGTTTGTTTTTTCTAACTACAAAAGTAGTGATGAAAATACCATTGAGGTGTGTAGTGCAGAAAGAAAAAATATTGGGGTGCCTGGGTGGCTCAGTGGGTTGAGCATCTGCCTTTGGCTCAGGTCATGATCCCAGGGTGCTGGGATCAAGTCGCGGCATCAGGCTCCCTGCCCAGCGGCTTGTGTGGGCACTCTCTCTGTCGCTTACTCTCTCTCTCAAATAAATATAATCTTTAAAAAAAAAAAGTGAAAGTATTTTGTGATCTTGCTCCTAGAGATAACCATTGTTAATCTTTTGGGTTTTTTTCTTTAGCACACACTGATAAATACTATTTTGCTTTATGGAACTGGGATAAACTAATTTTTCGGCATTTTTGTTTTTAACTTGATAGCATCTCTTGGTATTTATATAGAAAGATATTCCATAGATATTCTCATGGATATTGATCAGGTGTATATATATGTATTTGGCACATGGTATTTGTCATTATTTCAGTGAGATAAATCTAGGAATTGGAATTGCTTTTTCAAGGATTTGTATTTTAAAATTGTCAACATAAAATTACTATATTACAACATACTACTATAAAATTACTTTCCAGAAAAATTGAACTGATTAATTCCCTGCTGCAGTGTGGGCTCTGTGAAGGTTTTATTACTATACTACAGTACCAAGCACATTGTCAGGCATATAGTAGCTGCTCAAAATGTTAAATGGATGAACACTGGGTAAAGAATCAGAGTGTGTTCACCCAGAGTATTGCAGAGGCTAAGTATTATAAACCTTTAAAAAATTTGCCAATTAGTAGGTGAAGGAAATCTTGTTTTAATTTGCAGTTTTTAACAGTGAAATTGAACATCTTATGTTTTAAGTAGAATCATATTTTAACTTACCTTGAGTAACTTAATGTCAAGGCCCTATTCAAAGCACTTCACGTATATTTCCTGTATTACCTAATAATGAGTGAATCTTATAAAGTAGGTGATAATATCCCCATTTTACAGATGAGAAATGGGGCTTGTTTAAAAGGCTTGCCCAAAATTATAGCTGGTAAGCATCAAGGTCATTACCTGAACCCCGGTCAGCCTGCTTTTAAAGACCATGCAGACACTAAGCTATATTGCCCAGTGAGTGTTGTGTATTTTATTTTCTGTAAATTTTGGGAAGAAAAGAGTTAAATGGAAGAAAGAAAATAAAGTCCTACAAATACCTTTAGGGGACTACATTTTAGGATTCAATGCACATTGCTTGAAATGAACAATTCAGGCTGCACTTGTGGGTTTTTTTTTTTTTAAGATTTTATTTCTTCACTTGGATAGAGAGCACAAGCAGGGGGAGTGGCAGGCAGAGGGAGAGGGAGAAGCACGCACCCCCAGGAGCGCAGGGATCCTGATGTGGGGCTTGATCCTACAGGATCAGGACCTGAGCCGAAGGCAGATGCTCAACGCACCGAGCCAGAGCCACCCAGGCGCCCCAGCACTTGTGTTCTTAAAATTTGCTGCCTGTGATAGACTGCAGGGTGTATGCTGGAACAGCTTAACATTCTCATTAGAGTTCAGTGTTAAATGAACTCTCAACCCATTTTCTCCATTAAAATCATTATACATTGCATCCACTTTCAGTTTTCTTCTTTTGGTAATTAGTGTTGTGTATGAGATCGTTTTTTTGTGGGTTTGTTGTTGGTTGTTTTTGTTTTTGCCTTTAATGAAACACATCCTTTTGAATTCCTTTAGCCTGTGTGTTCTTTTCTGTGGCTAGCCTGAGAAGCTGAGCCCTTCAGGTTTTCTCCATGAGCTGCTAATTTTTATTTGGCATAGTCGAAGAAGTATCGATTGTGCCTGGTTTTCATTTCTCTCAAACTGTATCTCACAAAGCAGTAGTTACTTGAAACGTGATTTTCAAGAGTGTCTGTTTATGCTCTCTCTAGGAGTCCTATGGTAGATGAGTTGGGTCACAGGAAAACCCAGTGTTGAAAACTGTCTTGATTTTTATGCTGTAGCAGTTCAGTTACACTGCAGTTGTCTGAAATCCCGATGACCTAGAAATTTATGCTGTTACAACATAACTACCTTGACAGTGACAACACTTTGAGTTTCTGATTTCTGTTTTTCAAAAATGAAAGTCCTTATCTTTGTTAGATCTGCTCAGTTCAGCTTCCCATCATTGATACATAGTCCCAACAATCAGCCCTGGAGGCCAATTAAAATAAATGACCTGGTCAGGTAGAAAATATTGAAAGTATTGACAGGCATGTAGCAGAGATCTTGGAGCATTTGCAACAAAATAAAAATAGGTACACACATTGGAAAGAAGGCAAAAAAGGAAAAGCAGTTATTAATGCCAGGAAAAAGTAAAGGATTGTACTAGAAAGGAAGGTTGCTTGTAATATATTTAAATCAGCAGTGAAGAATATTTTGTAATGTGAAACTGCTTAAACCAGAATACATGGTATTACAGGAAGGGGCAAGGGGAAGCTGGCAGAGGTGAACGTGTTGCAAGTGATAGGTCGTGGCTGGAATAAACTAAGAAACAGCAGCAAAAGCATATCATTTAGAAATATTGTAAGTAAATACAAAGAGAAACCTAAAAATAAAATTGAGGGTGGTTGCTGGTAGGTGTTGGGGTGAGGAACTGCCTCCCCTTTTTTATAAGCCTTTTAAAAGCGATGACTTTCAAAATTATATACATGGATTAGTTTGATTAAAAAAGCAACTATAGAGAGAATAAGGGTGTTTAAGGACACACAAAAATACTCTGAGGGGTGCTTGGCTGGCTCAGTCGAGAGAGCATGGGACTAGATCTTGGGGTTGTGAGTTTGAGCCCCATGTTGGGTGTAGAGATCACTTAAAATTTAAAATAAATACTCAGACTAATCTTCATATATATATATTTTTTATATTTGCTAGAGCTCTGTCTTCCCTCTTTTAGAGCCAGCTGCACATGGGATATCATAGGTATGGCCTGATAGAATAAACATTGGTTTGGCTGATTAGTTTACCTGCGGTAGAATGTTTGGCTTTCAGAATTTGACCGAAGGACTTTTTATTACAGGGTGATTTCTTCCCTCCTTGGTAACACTCATTTCCTTCTTATCTTAATATTCCCAGCTGGTTTACTGCTTAGTCCATTTGCAGCTATGCTTGATTAATGCCCCAATTGTTAACTTTAGAACAAAAGAATAATCACCCGTGCCCCTCAGATGAGCTTTTTGCTAGGTGGTAATTATCCAAGAAGCATGTCACTATAAATAATCTGTCCCCATTCTGCCACTGTCAGTGTTGTTTTCTGCTTTTATTTAGCCTGTATGAAAACACTAACTGAAAACAAGAATGGGACTTTATTTTCCTTTCCTTAGGCAGAGGTCTAGATTATGTCCGTGTCCGGGGCTGGAGATGGTATGCCCACAGCTCACCGTCACGTAGTACACTACCTAAGGGTTTTTACAGAATCTTTACCTGCAAAATGCAATTTGGTTCATTTTAGAACCCCTCTGGCTCTGAGAAAAGCAGCTGTTGTCAGGGTAACTGTGAGAGGCTTCTGTTTGATTTACTGGCACCATCTCCCTGCACTTTCTCCAGATAAGGCATCTGGCAGCTCAGATTCTGAAAAACGGATTCCTTTCAAGTGTAGTTAGGACTTCAGCTTTGCTCCCTAGGGTAGTTGGAAATAATGTGGAGGCTGCTTCTGGAAATGCTGAACCCTGGACATCTATTTCAAGGGCTATTGGGACTTCAAAGTCTTGGGGGTGTTCAGAGGAGAAGGGTGCCTTAGGCAAGAGCAGGTCTTCACCAACAAAAGGCTCTGAGGCTGGATCTCCTCTTTCTGGTTACCTGAGCTTGCTGATCACAGTTTGGAAGTGATAGAGGGAGAGCTGCCTTGCTCAGAATAGCAAATTGAATTTAAAGGAGTGCCGAGGTTCACTTTCTCCTGCTTTCCTAGGAGCGGACCAAGGGTTAGTTTCTGAGAACAGTTCAAGCAGCTCAGGACCAAAGCCGGAATTGCTTGCTTTTGACTGGATAGGGGACCCAACGTTTTCAGAAGACCAGAAAGCTTGGCAGGGAGAAAGGAAGGAAATGGGCCCGGGCTACTGAGAAAAGCGGGGTGCCATCCCCAGGGCGAGGCCTCTCTTTGGGCTGCATTTCGGGCTGGAGGAGCAGAGAGCGTAAGGGGCGAGGGAGGAAAGGCGGAGACTGAGCGGGTCTCCAGCCGGTTCCTGCACACCGCGCACACCCAGCGGGAAGGAAGAGGAAGTGTGTTCTTGGAATAGCTCGAACGGCGGCCGCCATTGGCCGGCGGGGCTGTCAGTCGCCTGGGGGCTGAGACTGCGAAGAGGAAGGAGGCGATCGGGGCTCCTGCCTGCGAGCGAGGGAGGCGGGCCGAGCCAGGCCAAGCCAGGGGGCGTGGGGGCTGGGGCGGCAGGCCGATCGGCAGGGCGGGGCTGCCTTCGGTGCTGGCCACTTCTCTCACCCATCCCTCTTGTGATTCAGGGTGGCATTGTGTGTCCCGGAGTGCACGAGCGAGTCCCGGGAGAGCGGCGAGGCTGAGCCCAGAGCGCTGGGTGGCTTCGGCAGGGAAGACTCCCTTCCCCCGGCTTCAGGCTGCTGAGCCCTGAGCAGCGCTCAGAATGGAAGCCATCGCCAAATATGACTTCAAAGCTACCGCTGACGACGAGCTGAGCTTCAAAAGGGGGGACATCCTCAAGGTAAGTGTGATGCCACGCAAATGCTGAGATGGCCTCCTCTTGTACTCACCTACCTTCGTTTGCCCTGATAACACACAAAGAAGGCAAGCTCGTCCTTTCTTATTGCCCACTTTTCCCATTTACCGTGGGGCGGGCTCTGGATAGCTGACAGAGATGCTGAGTGGAATATTAAATATGACTTAAGAGGGTTGGTGTGATGTATGGTCTTTAACTGCCTTTGTGTGAATGCCTCGAGTATTTCTATTGCTTGTTGGTAATTCAAGTAAAGTCAAAGCAGCATGAGTGTATGAGTAGACTGACCTTGTAGTCTTATTAAGCATTGGGTTTTTTTTTTTTTAAAGTCTTAAACTTGAAGTATTTATGTAAAAGCACTCAATTAGTCTTACTTTACCTGGTCAAAAGATTTTTGCAATCCAGAACCTGATGCTAGTTGGTTAGAAATGAATTTCCTCTAGTTTAGAGAGGTGGTTAGAAGTATATGCCAAAACTCATTAAAGAACCTCAGTGTCTTTTAATTCTTTGTGAAAAAAGTAGTGGAGTTCTAAATCCTAAGGTTCATCTTGCTGTTGTACGAGTCAGATGGCGATTTTCTTAAAAGAAACTTGAGCAATTACCCTGTATTACACTCTAATTGCACAAAAGAAACCTGCTGACAGTTTAAAAATAAGCTGCTTTCCAGTTTGCAGCTCATTCTGAGCCCAAACTATTTACTTGAGGATTCGCTTTCCACCTGACACATGGTAATTATGTTGTTTACCCAATTGACGGCAGCAGCTTGCCCTTTTGGATATGTAA